>NC_047528.1:88055139-88392635 GCF_012275295.1 Melopsittacus undulatus | reverse complement strand
TCCTATTTTTGGAAATGACTTGCACAATCAACAGTTTATTGTGTGAAGACCTGAATGAGGCAGGCTTGGAGAGCAGAGTGCTTCTTGGGTTGGGTTCCTGTTGTTGAAGTTGCATGGATTGTTTCAGGGCGCTCTCTTTCCCTTCTTCAGGGTTTGTAAATACAGTCTCCATTTGATTCTTCTCTTTCTGTTTCAGGACAATTATTCTGAGTGACGGCCCTTGCAAACGCTTCTGAGTGGTTATCATGGGCTTCATTGCCTTTCTGAAGACCCAGTTCATAGTTCACCTCCTCATCGGGTTCGTCTTTGTTGTGAGTGGACTGATCATTAACTTCATTCAACTATGCACACTAGTCCTCTGGCCCATAAACAAGCAGTTTTATCGACGAGTAAACTGTCGCCTTGCCTATTCACTTTGGAGCCGTGAGTATACTTGAAGGGGATGTGAACACTGGGGGTGGAGAGGAGAGTGGGTTTTGTTTCTGTTTTTTGTAAATTAAAGAGAAATATATGTATACATAGGTATATATATATATATATATATATATATATACACACAATGATACGGGAGAAAGAAGTAGTAAGTAGACTCAGAGCAGTTCAAAGCAGCCACCTTTTCTGAAATACTGGGAAAACATACAGAAATCAAGGGACTGTTACATATTGTCACTCTTATTAAAAAAAAGTGGGAGATAAAACTCTTCCCCAACCCTGTCTTGACTGGTAGGAATTGCTGTCTCAAGATCATCTTCATACAGCATCAGACCCTTTGCTAAGTGATGGGGAAGGAGGAATTCACGGAGACTGCTTCAGGAATTAAGCATGCATGCCATATTGACCACTTACTTATGAGCCCAGATCAGCTGTGTGGTCTGCAGATGGAGATGTCTGTCTTAAAGTATCTAGTGAATTGCCTCTATAGCTGAACTCTGTGACAACTTCAGAGTCCTCTTACATCCTACAATGTCCTTCTCTGATGCCAGTATCTCCTCTTGTGAGCAATTTGTCACTCTTTTCCCCATTTGCCCGTGGGATGGCTCTACAGTCAGTGCAGCTGCTTTGCTCCCTTCTTTCAGGCCTTTGCAAAACTTCCCCATGGATGCCCTTTTTTCTTATACAACTTAACAGGGGATTGGTTTTCTGAAATGGGTGTTTAGAAGGCTCCTTAGTCTAAATGTCACCTCCTGTTTCAGCAGTGAATCATCTAATTCCTTTCTGTTCTCCATCTCCTTCCAGTATGCATGGCCACTTACCTTAGTGTTCAGCATCCATCTCCCACTTTGGGTAAATGAGTCACCTAAATGAGTATTTAAATTACAGTTGTGCAGTCCACTGACAGGCACCCACATTTCTTAAATCATGGATGTGAAGCACTATCAATACAAACTCTCCAAATACCTAGTTCAGTTTATTTTTAAGCTTGTTCTCCTTGTCCTTTCTGTTCTTTTTGTCTTACCTGTTGAAAATGTCTGAGAAGCAAAGGAGAAAGGAAATTAAATAGTGACAGGCAGACTGTCAGGAGAAGAAAGTATTGTGATGGAAGAACTTACAGGTAGAAACTACAAGATTAGCTTTGTTGGAAGGAAGTTGGGGGTATATGGGATTTATTTTTTATGTACTTGTAAGAATTTCTTAATGTGATTTTAAATAATCTAGAATCTGATCTCATCTTGGAAACTATTGTTGAAATGATAGTTTGGCTTTTCTGAGAAACTGAGCTGCTTGTGCCTGTAAGACTTACAGGTTCATGCCCTTGATTTCTACAAGTTAGAATTTTGCATGGAAAAAATCATGTTTTAAATGCTGTTATATCTTCTACACTCAGGAAATAACTTATGCCATTGTTCAAAAAGATTTGGAGAAGCTGAGTAGATTATTGGGTTGTACCTAGGATAACCCTTCGTGTATAGCCTATTATAAATTAAATTATTGAGAAATTAAACTGTGAAAATTACTGTAATAAATGTAATAGGGGATTGCAGAGTGCTGATGCCCTGTAATGGAAGAGCTGACAGAATATGTGCTTCAATTGTGATTTATAATGAATTAAGTAAGCCGTGTAAATGCAGCAGTTCAAGTGTTACCATTCATAATGAAATATATTTCATTATGTGGAAGCCTTTTGGCAGTGAACCTGTAGATTGGTGTTCTGTTCTAGATGCTATGTTTTACTCACTTACCCCAAGATGTCTAGTTTTCAGCTGAAGTTGTTCATGTCAGTGCTGTCTGTAATGGAAGCTGCTCTGCCTGTCCAGCATGGGATTGGTGTGCAGGGGTAGATATGCAGGTGATTGTCTGTGTGGCCAGCTGAAAACCAGGTTTTATTCTTATGTATCTCTTCTCAAATGCATTACGCACAGCTTCAGAAGGAGGAGGCAGACTAGCCAGTGTTAGTGGCAGGTGTTTGCAGAGAAAGGTGTCAGGCTCTGGCCTCAGTGTAAATAAACCCTTTGCAGTTCATGTAGTTCGTAATGGGTAGTCTGTACTTCAAGCTCCCCTAGATCAGCTTTTTTTCAGATGACTCACGCCTTTGGAGAGCGCAATGCATTCGGTTTAGTCTGATTGCAAAAATAGTCTCGCAAATGTTAGTTAGTACTTTAAACTGCAAGGTGCCCTGTGCCTCTTGTTTGCTTTATTTCTGGGTGTCATGTGGGATCCGTGGATGAAGAATAAGGTTTGCTGTAGCAAGGTGTTGTTTGTCTTCTACAGGAGGTATCCCAAGCAGCGCAAGTGTTACCTTTGTTCAGAAGAATGGGCTTGCTGTAGCAAGGATTGGTGCCACACAAAATAGCTGTAACTCACACACTTAAAAAAAAAGGAAATAAGACCACTCCTGGTTATAATTACATCATTTATCAGTACACTTGTAAAGGACAGTCTGTTTCCTCTTATTAATTCTCTAGCTTATCAACTCTCCTCTCTCAGTATGGACTCTGGCAAATCTCTCAGCAAAGCTTCCTCTGTTATTTTAAAGTGAATGGTACTAGAAATGCTCTGCAGAAAATCATCCACACCTGCAGATTTTTTTTTCTGATTTTGAAGAAACACACCCATTTTATTTTATTTAATGTAAGAAAATGCAGCAACTGTAGCAGGTACTGGAGATGTTTCTCCTTAGTGCATGGACAGCAATAGAAAAGGAAAATTGCTGAGTATGACACTGTGTTTGGTCATTCTCCTGGCCACCAACTTGGTGGAAGAGCATACCTCTCAACTGAGGACACTCTCACTGTCCTGTTTCCCTTTTTACTGAACCAGGATAACCAGAGCAAGGAAAGGTAAGTGATCACATCATTTGCAAAGGAGTCAAAGCTGGAAAACAATGATAGAAACCTCTAGATTGGTATAAACTCTGATACTGTCTTTCCTCAGCTGTATTTCCAGTTGACTGGAGTTACACTGTCTTGATCAGCAAGTTGCATAACTTTGTCATGCCTCCAAAGGAATGAGTCTTGAAAATTATACAGGGGCTAACCTGGTAAATAAGTGGCCACACAGGGAATACAAGTGAAAAAAAAAGTAATGCTAGAGAAGCTATGTATCTTTGTCAGACCAGTATTTGTTTTCCCTATCATTCACCTAAATACTGCATCTGCCTTCTCCCTGATGTGGTGCAAAATTGGACCCCCTCTTGTTTAGTAGTATGGCTAGATTACCCTGCTGTGATCCCACTCATCAGAAGCTGTTGTGTAGGGAGGTACTGCCTTATTTTGCAAAACCAGGGCCTCCCAACAAGAAGTTGAAATACCACATGGCAGAACCTGACATAGAAAACAGAGCAACGTTTTCCTTGCAAGTTTGTTGTAGTAATGAGACAAGATTTGGAACTTTTTAACTGCCATATTTGTGCAACCAAATGTTGATTGCATCCATATCTCACTGAAATGAGAAAATACCAATGACTACAATTTGCATGGAAGCAAATCTTCCTACTGGAAGAATGAACTATTCTTACATTTTTTATAGTTGTCTCATAATACAAGCAATGCCTTTCATCTGCCTTGTTGTGCTGAAATGAGAGAAATAGGCTAACCATAGCAACTACATTCAGTAGAGCTTGCTGAATTTAAGTTTAAGGAATTTTAAAGATGAAAAAGGGGAGATGGAAAATTAGAAGAGTGGGTAACAAGGGAAATATTCAGGATAGAGTAAGAGAGATGCTGGGGTATTGAAAAGCTGGAGAAGACAGAGATGAAAGGGCTAATTCTTTCTTTGCGGTAAAAGAAAGACACAATTTACCATTCCTGTCTTTGCTCAGGTATTTTGATAAATTAGCTCAATTCTCTGGTGCTTCTGACTCTGTGTTGATGACCATAATACAGAATGATTAGAGTGTTCTGTTCTAATATTAAAATCTATTGCAGAAGATCTATGGTACTGTATCTCTTTAAAAGGCTTTTATTAGTCTGTTTACCTCCATAAAACTTGTTTCATGTTGAGTAAAAGCATTAGCCTGCATCTATGCATAATTTGTGTTCCATCTGGGAGAAGCTGTACTCATTTAGTGGAGCAATCAACAGCTCAACTGTTTCCAGGCACAAAGTTCGGGGTTTTTTTTTTTTTTTCAATGATGATGAAATTTTGTATTCATAATATAATGCCCAAACTTGTCACTGTTAAAAACTTGCTAAATTATCTGTAATGTATATAACTAGTGCCCTAAATACTGCTTAAGGATGGTGATGTGATTTGGTCTATACCTATCCAAGCTTTCAGTTTGTGTCTGCTGGGTTGGATTGAAAAGGTGATAGTGTTGTTGGGAATCAGAGGAGACTAGGCACTTAATGGGGCTGGAGAGGAAACACTAAATAGCTTTTTGTAAGCAGCACCCCTAACTCCTCTCTCCATCTTTGTCATGTTTGTTAGAGTTGGTAATGCTGCTGGAATGGTGGTCAGGCACAGAGTGCACCCTGTTCTCAGACGAGGCCACGGTGAACACCTTTGGGAAGGAACACGTCATCATTATCTTGAATCACAACTTTGAAATTGACTTCTTGTGCGGCTGGACTATGACAGAGCGCTTTGGAGTGCTAGGGGTATGTTGGGCCATGAGCTTTCTCTTCATCTGGAGTCAATTAAAAACTCCTCGCTATGCAGTTTCTTTGCATTTGAATTTACAGATATAACTCCCATCAACTCTTTATCATCGTAACTTTAATGTCCTTGATCTCATTGTACAAATTAGCAAATGACATTTTTGGATTGTTGTTTTGTTTCTTTCCAAGAGTTCTAAAGTCCTTGCTAAAAGAGAGCTACTATATGTGCCCCTAATTGGCTGGACGTGGTACTTCCTTGAGATTGTTTTCTGCAAAAGGAAATGGGAAGAAGACAGAGATACAGTTATTGAAGGATTAAAACGCTTGGCTGATTATCCTGAATATATGTGGGTAAGTGTTGAGTTCCTCCTCTAGTATGAATTGTAGAAGTAAAATGGTGATGGAGGTACTCAGTGGTACTGTAGCCTTATGTATCAGGAGAAGATCTGCTCACTGCTTTCTTCAAGTGTTGCCAAGGAAAACCCATGCTCTGAGGTCTTTTGGATATGCTGGTGAAGTGTTGCTCTGTTTGCCTGTTGGTAAGGGAAATTGTTTGGGAAACAGTTCAGAAGATTGCACAGATACTTAGAAATTTGATGATAACTTATAAATCAGGCTTGTGTAATACTTGTTTATCTGAATTTATTTTTATGTTTAAAACAAAATAACAGTCCATGTTTGACTAGTAAATCTGTATGACTTTAAGCAATGTTTTCTGAGGAAGGCTAAAAAAACATGAAAACGAAACCATCTTTTCTGGAGAAGTGAGTGAATTTGGGTGGGGGTGATGCGCAGACCATGGATTTTGGTAGGAGTTTTGTTAGCATGTTCACTGATCTGTGAAATTACAGGTTTCCCAAAATGTCTTTATGTGAACACATGGCAAGGTTACATCTGCTTTTCCAGTGATGCTTTTCCTTTTTATTTTGACATTATATGAGTCAAGGGTGAAACCTCTATGTTTCATTATGTGCGATGTTAGCTTTTACTGCAGCTACACAGTGGTATAATCAATCTATTTTATTTTTGCTTTGAATGAAAACGTGTTGATAAATTTACTGGTTTGCTTTTATAGTAGTGCTTGTACAGTTATTTGGCTCATAAAACATTTTAAGATGCTTTTTCTGTGCATTTTAAGTGATTTTTCAATATTATCCAGTACAGCTTGTTAAAATGAATAGTGAAATAGTAAGCCTTAACTAGCACATTGTGAATGTGTCATTTGTGATTTTTTTCTATCATTACAAAGATATAAAAAAGATACAAAAAATAACAATCTGGAGAATGTATTTTAAACTACTTAATTGCTTGAATATACAGATATGAACTATATTTAATGTATCATCCTGATTAGGGCTGAAAAAAGAAGTAAGAACCCAACCAATTATAAAATCTTAAGACTGAACTTTAGTTGCAAGCCTATACATTTTAATGATTCTATGATTGAAAACCATGGACAAGTCTCTAGGGAAAACAACTAGAAAATTTAAATGCAAAATGTAGTTAGCATTGATTATTTAAGTCAAGACTTCCTGCTTGGCAATTTAAATAATGAATAAAAATGACTTGAGTGGATCAATTTCATCATTTTTGTGCATTCTAAATGTCATAATTAGGGCTGTCTGTGCAACCTGCATTGGGGAGGTCTTTCTCACACATGCACTGCCGTTCATAAAAGGATCACTGCACCATTGAGTAGAAGAGGGTGAGAACTCAGTATAGAGGAAAGAGCTTGCACTGCAGACTGGAGTTGAGATTGTGGTGTTACTACTTTGTGCTGTCCTCACCACTTGGTGGTGGTTAGTCAGGTTTTCATGAGGAACATGGCCTGAAGGGCCACATGAAGATTGCAGGACTGGTTCTTGTTCTCCCACTGTGCTTCGGCAGGTCTAGCTCTTGTGTCTATGGTTTCGTGGTTCTAACGGTGCAATGGGAGCAATGTCCACTTTTCAGAAAGACCAGGGATAAACAGAAATTCACGCTAGGGGCCTCGGAAGAGCTTTGTTTGACTGCTCTTGGTTTTGCCTTGCTTCTGGTCTCGCTCTCAACTAGAGCAGAGGCCATATCAAGGCTGAAGAACAGATGGGTATTTTCTGCTACTTGAAGTCAGTGTGGGAGAGTTTAAGTCTTAATAGTTACCCAGGGTAGTGCAATCAGAATAGTGTCCTACAAGATGAACAAGGTAAAGATTTTGGGGAAAACCACCATTTTTCATGAGCACAACTGGTACAAATGAAAAAAAAAAAAGAGAAAAGCTTTCAAAAAAGTCTTGTTTTCAGATGAGTAATTCTGGCTGAACAGTACAAATTTTAAATGAGGTAGCTAGTGATTAATATGTTTTTTTCCTAAAGTGGTCGTGTACTGATACTTGGATTGCTTTTTCTGATTTGTAGAGTAGTCCATCACTAGCCAGCCAAAAGCCTTCAGGGATTTTTCTTTTTTTTAAGTAAAAGTTTTAGGTATAGCCATATTAAGACTTTTTGTCTCCTTAAATTTGGTACCAGTGTTGTTAAATAAAATTGTAAATGAGTTGCATGGTGGAGCTTATGCCTAATAATTGTTGATCAGACGAGACAACAGAAGTGTGTGTGCATGCATGGGTTTATCTTACACAGATTTTCAGTATTCCGCTCGGTTTCTTTTGATCTCAAGATTTTTGCCTTCTGTCTCCTTGTACTAGTTTCTCCTGTACTGTGAAGGAACCCGTTTTACAGAGACCAAGCATCGGATCAGTATGGAGGTAGCTGAATCCAAGGGGTTGCCTAAACTGAAATACCACCTGTTGCCCAGAACCAAAGGTTTCACCACTGCTGTCCAGTGTCTCAGGGGAACAGGTACTGGCAGGCTACTACTTGGTCTTTGCAGTGATTGTAACATGTTGCTTAGTACATTCTGTGGAGCACAGTGTAGTATACTCTTATTGTTCATTAGATCCATTGCAATTACTGAGTTGGCAGTGATAAGCATTCAGCGTATCAACCATTCATTTCTAGCTTGCCACATAACTCTCAGATACCAGTTGTAAAAAAGTATAATCCTTTCATGTATGTCATTGTTGCTTAGTTTGTCAAGTCTGTCTTGTGTTTTGATAACTTACGTGCTAAGGAGATGGGAACGTCAAGTGTGTGTTACACATAAATACAACATATAAACACAAAGTAGTGAAGGGCACTGCTACCTGACACCATTAGTGCAAGGCTTACACAAAGCTCTTTTGCTTTCTCATGCAAAGATACGAGCAACGTGGTTGCTAGAATTGCTATAACAGCCATGTTTTCTTTTTTACAACAGTTTCAGCAGTATATGATGTAACACTAAATTTCAGAGGAAACAAGAACCCATCTTTATTAGGGATTCTTTATGGGAAGAAATATGAAGCAGACATGTGTGTAAGGTGAGCATGTAATGATGGAGGTGAGCCCTAAGTATATGATGTAACACTAAACTTCAGAGGAAACAAGAACCCATCTTTATTAGGAATTCCTTATGGGAACAAATATGAAGCAGACATATGTGTAAGGTGAGCACGTAATGATGGAGGTGAGCCCTAAGATGCATGCTTTATCATGTTGATGTGTATTTGGGTTTACAGGAAAAGTCCTTTCCTGTTTTAGTGGTGAAGACTGTAGAAAATGACACTGATTATCCATTGTACTGAGGTACAGCAGCAACAGTTTTGTGAAAGAAATGCTATCTCAGGGAAGGCAGAGTGCTGCAGCCCTAATGGGGAAGGGAAGGAAATGTGTTCCAGTTACCAAATACTGCAACATTTTAACCTCTCAGTTGGGAAGAAGGCTGCAGAGGTGATGGGCAGAGAGCTGGGATCACTCATTTGCAAGTAAACTATTTACATGTGCCAGACATATTCCTGATGAGGAAAGTGAGCAGACGGCTTAGCAGCTAGCAAAACAGCTGGCCTGGCCATTGCCACCTGTAATCCTGTACTGATGGCAGATGCGTATACCATGTCTAGCTAGATCTGGGGCACACATGCATGGATGTACATTTCTGTAATTGTACATAGAAGAGCAGCTGCATTCAGTTAAGCATTTTATGGCTTGCTAATGGAGATGCAAGTTGGTTTTATTTATTGGTGAGGTAGTGGGAGGAAAGAAGAGAAATGCAGTTTTCAGTAGTTTTCTAGAAGAGGTTTGGGTTCAAGATGAGGATGATGTTGCCACTTTAGTTGTACACCACTAAAGAAACAAACTGCTATGTTCAGATAACTTTGAATTAAAATATGTTTGTGGACTGAATCAACATTCTCGAAGTCCTTTTCTACACTTGGAAGTTTTTCTCTGTATTGGAGGGGAAGCAGTGAGAATAAGGAAATTATTTTTATAGTCTTTTTGCTGAAAATTGAATGTATCGATAATCTGCCAACAGACTCAGCTTAGCTCAGACAGAGAAAGCGTGTAAGCTCTCGTTCTTGGCATATGTGTGTGCAGTTACCTGTGCAGATAAGAAACTTAGCTGGCTGCAGAGGATCCAGTCTTCTGACTGGCTGTAGAGAAAATCAGCTGAATTACCAGATGCTATTGCTGTGAGTACCCTCTAGTGGTGATAGCAATACAGTGACAACTTTATTACAGAGCTTTCAGCAAATGGCTTTCTACTGAGTTTTTACTAAGCATTATTTATATGAATTGAGCTGCTCCTCCTGTTAGAGCTAATGAAAGAAAATCTGTAAAATCTGGTGTCTGATTGGTTTATGAGGTGCAGAAATGATGAAAAATGTATTAACATATCTTCCCTCAGTGCTGCAGACTTCAAGGCTTTAATACATACTATGAAAATATATTCCCTGGTTGAACAGCAGCAAGTTGTATCTGGGATCATTGTGTCTAGAGCCCTCCTAGATGTCACCCTGCTGTAAAGGGGCCTTGATACAGCCTGGGTACTGCCAAAATATGTTTGAGCTGTGGGTGAGATGTGTGCCTGCCTTCTAAAAAACAAGCAACCTCTTTCTGAATTGATCCAGGACTGAGATGTATGCCACTGAAAAAGGAGATGAAACATTTTTGTGAGTGTGTTACTGGCTTATTTTAGAAAATAAAAGAATGCAGGAAAATGGTTGGCTCTTCACCACTGGAAAGAGGCTCTTACAAGGTGCTTGTTCTCACTGAGGTCAGGTCAGCACCTGAGCTGGGCATAATTTTTGTATGCACCCAGAAGTGCATGCCTCAGTCTGTAGGCTGGAGATGTGAGGAAAGCCAAGTGCAGCAGCTGTAGAAGAAGATGTTTTCCATAGAGTGGTACAAAGTGAATTTTTAACCACCCCTCCATCCATCCAAAATGTGGTTTCACTAACAAAATGTAACAAACAATTATCCTGGAGTTTGACACGTTTTTGTCTTTTCCAAGCTCTGGATGCCTCAGTCTGAGCTCACTGGGAATCAGCTGGTGGCAGCTCCAGTGAAAGAAGAACACTGTTTGAATGGGAAAGGGTTGTTTCACTTTGCTCTGAAGTTGGTAGGAGCTTACACAGTTTCTTTTGTCTTAGGAACCTGAGGTTTTAAGTGGAGAATCAGGTGTTAAAAAATTTCTCAGTTCTTTTCTGCTTTTAAGACCTCTGCCATCAGTAACAATACCAGTAGCTGATCCCCATCATTGAATGGAAGATCTTCCCTAATAAAGATCAAAAGTCAAATACCTGGATTTCTCCTTAATTCCTTTTTTTTCTTTTTTAATCTCTCTACTAAACTAGGAGGTTTCCTCTAGAAGATATCCCTCAAGATGAAAAGGAAGCTGCAAACTGGCTTCATAAGCTTTACCAGGAAAAGGTAAACAGCTTTGCTTTTTCTTCTCTTTTGGGAGTTTCATGGGGTAGTGTATTAAGGCACAGAGTAATGCACACTGTTCCACTGGATGGAGAGAAGAGATGGAAATATTCTATGTAATTAGGCAGCCATCCCTCAAACTGCTGGAAGGAGCAGTACAGAAGAACCCCTTGGCCACAGGAGGCTGGCTGGTGAGTAGGTATCAAATTGCCAGGAAGCACAATGGGATTCAGAGGTATGCCTGAGTTGCAGAATAATAGCAATCCACTGTCTTTTTATATTATCCAGCTATTGGGTCTCTGTCATAAATTTGTAAAAGCTTCATTCTCCCTGTGGTTGTTTTTAGACACTCAAGAAGAGTGATAGCTGTCTATCAGGGACAGGCGGTCTCGGCTCTTAGTTGCAATTGTCCTTTGCTTTCATGTGTTTTCCATTGTTTCTTTCCTTCTGCCTCCTGTTAATGCCTCTGCAGTGGTGTGTGACATGGTACAGACAGTCCCTGGGTTCTGCTCTCAGGGACTGGTGTGTAGCACATAGCCAGCATGCATTCAAACAGCCAAAAGCTTTTCTTCATCCCTTCCCTTTCCCTTTTTTTTCCCTTTCCCTTGTAGTTAATTTCTTGACAGATTTCACAGTTCTGTGGGGAGGAGGAGTGAACTGTAATTCATGTTGCCCAGCCCTAATTGGTGGATTGTTGAACTTGAAATGTGTATCTTGATTTTTGTGTTGCCTGTCTTTGTGGAAAAACAGGACCACAGAAGCTTTAACTGTCTTGGGCTTCATTCTGCTGTGATGACCTGTGCTGCAGCATTTTCAAGCTTACATTTAGTGTGTAGGTAGGCAGCAGATCATTCTGAGTTCACTTCATCTAATTTGTTTGAATATCTAAGCTTTAATTAAGAGGAGAGAAATTATCTCACAAAGAGCAGCAGCTATCATTTCACCACCTCCCATTAGCAGGCATATCAAACTAGTTTGTAGGTTGCTGATGTTGCTGGGCTGGAACATTAAGGTGTATGTTACAGAGGTGGCCTTCCTCTGCTTGTCTCCTGCTTTGCTGATCAGTAAACACAGAGCAGTAAATGCAGATGTGGCACAGAGCATTCACTCCTCTTGGTGCTATTCCTTAGGCAGAATGCTCTGCTTTGCTTCCAGATTAGAGGGCTTGGTGTTCTTGCTGGTGTTGACTGTACTTCTGCTCAACTTTGGTGTGAGCTGTTGCTGTGGAGATGTTACTTATATATGTGGGTATTTATATATTGATCTTATAGTGGTAGCAACATGTTGTAACTGGAATTCTTGAAATACTCTTCCTGCACAGAGAGTATGTCCTCAAAATGATGTGTTATTGGCAAGGAACACCTTGTGCTTCTTAGGCCTTTTAAGGGATGCTAAGGAAGTAAACCAGCTTAAGTGGGAAAAATAAGAAATAGCCAAACTCAAGACACCCTTAATAATGGCTTGGAAACTTTACAGAATATTCTTACAAACTGAGGGAAGACTGTGGGCACTCTGCTCCTCTGAGTGATGCATTTCATGATTGCATCTCTGCAGGCTAAGCTCAGTATGCAGCTGCTCTGTTGAAGACTTCGGGTTATGGCTAGCACAGTGTTGTCTCTGCTGGTTCGCTTGTGCTTTGTCTTCGTCTTCTGGCTGGACATACAGCACTTTTCTGCTGTGCTTTGCTAACATTTCTGGAATGAAAAACAGGAAGAAAAAGCACTCAGCAAATAGGCAGGTAGTGTCTGAATTAGCCTCTGGCCTGACACTGCTCTAAATTCCATTACAATTAAGAGAAGAGGTGAAGGTATTTTGTAATGGAGAGGCTGATACAATGTCAGTGGCTAAGATTTCCTTCAGAGACCTTATACAGTGGCCTCAGCAATCAATGGAAATGCCCAAATAAATGACAGAAGATGGAAATGGATACTGTGTACTCCGGATGAGTATTTGCCACAGATGCTATCCTTGATGTTGTTCTACAGTGGACTAGTCTTGGATCACTTGGTGTGCAAACATTATGAACCTGTTTTCTCCTACCTTCTCTTTGTCCCAGGATGCTTTGCAAGAGATGTATAATCAGGAAGGCATATTTCCTGGCCAGCAGTTTAAACCTCGTAGGAGACCATGGACGCTCCTAAACTTTCTTTTTTGGGCCACAGTTCTTCTCTCTCCTCTCTTCACATTTGGCTTCGGAGTTTTTGCAAGTGGATCACCTCTCCTCATCCTTGCATTCCTGGGATTTGTTGGAGCAGGTAATAAAAGCAGAGACAAAATTAAGCCCAGAGTGACACGTAACAGGATCCATTACCTCCAACAACTTCAGTGTATTAATTAATCTGGATGGGGCTTGCAGATGAGTATTTGGCGCTCACTCTGTAGTCTTTATATTAGGGTATATTGTACGGCATTTTTATTATTTCGAAAGCTTTAATCCAGGCAAGCTTGCCTTCATATCTTGGGTAATATCTATAGCAATCAATAGCAAGTGAGTCTTATAGCCCATTGTTATGATTCCTGAAGGAGGAAATACTTTTAATGGATACCTTGCCTGTGAATGAAAAAACCCACAACTGACCAACAAAACAAACAAACAAAAACAACAAACAGAAAAACCCCCAAACTCTCCCAAACAAAAAAACCTAAGGAAAAAAAACAAACCCACAACCAAATACCAAACCAAATGGGGGCTGGGGAAGGGAGTATACCTGAGTGTTCACACTACCTGTTCTGTTAATCAACATAGAAGCATTCATTATATTTTTAAATATAGATTGTCCTCCTCTTCTAGTGATACCTGACCTGTGATCCATATGCAGCCTCATACAATGCACTGTTGGTCTGTAGTCAGCTACTGTCTTCAGGATTAGGTTAACTCATGTTGGTTATGCCTGTGTGTTTGTTATTTCCTGAATCCTTGAACTGGTTTTAATATGCTCCCTATTTCTCTGTTATATTTTAAAGCTTCCTTTGGAGTTCGTAGACTGATAGGAGTAACCGAAATAGAAAAAGGCTCCAGCTATGGCAACCAGGAATTCAAGAAAGAAAAATAACTGACAGCTGCAGTTCAGCACATATAACCAGACTATGGTGTCCGATTAACTTCAGTTAAAAAACAACAATGAACACATAGAAACTGTATTTTCTTAATAACTGATGACTAATATTAACGAATAAAACTTGAGCCAAGAATGAAGAAGTTGGAGGCATCAACTGAAGAGAACGCATCAACTTTCTGCCTGTTTAAGGATTACTGTAGTCAAACTGTGGGAGAAAATCTGGGGTGGGATGAAAGAAGCAGCTAATTTTTCTTGCTTTGTTAGGGGACTTGGGAGTGGGGGAAGAAAAGAGGGCATTGGCCATGGCCACGTGCATCTTCAGATGACTGAATACACTTGTTTCTGTCAAGAGCACTACACTCACTTTTACAACAGGAGCCATTGAATGTTTCCTCTTGCTAAAGCCAACATGTTTGTTGATTTCCAACTTTTTTTATTAATGAGCCAGGAAAATCAACCCTTCTTAAATTAATTACAGATGTTTATTTGGTTAGAATAATTTTGGAAAGGCTGTGTTGTCGTGGCTGCAGATAAAATCCTACCTGTCTGTTACAATGATACTTTTTATTTTTAGGCAACATCTTAAAACTTCGTTAATGTGAGGGAATGGGTAGTGGAGTTTGGAAGCAGTGTGTTATTGATCAGCACATACCATAAAACAGATCCACTAGCATTAAAACAGTTTAAAATTCTCATCATACCTCCAGCTAATTGCTCAAGGCTGTTTAATTTTGAAGTATTACTTCAGTCTTGAGTGTTATTTCCCTATTTCACAACCTACATGTATGATGATCGTGTTTCTCTTTAAGGGCTTGTTATGTTTTCTGAATTAATGGTGATTGAGGAATTGAGAGTTGTGTGAAGAAGAAAGTTAATTCAGTTTTTCTGACGTTTTCTCCTGTTATTTCTATTTGAATCTCGTATCGCCAAAGTCCATTTCAGCCAGCCTCTCTCACTAAACTGGGAGGCAGCAGCAGAAATCAGCACAATAGTTTTCAAGGTGTCATCTTTTACAAAAATCTGAAAAGGAGAGAGGTCTGTAGCAATCAGATTTCAAATACTGTCATTTCTTGAACTTTTAATGAGAGTTTTGACATTGATTCAGATGGGGTCAGGTTCTTACTGACCCTGTGTACTTCAGCTATAGGGTGTGCTGCATTTTGTACTTGGACATGCTTTAGATGTTAGTCTGAAGTATATTGCAAGGTGAGCTGTGCTGTTAAGCATTAGAAAGAGTATAGGATCTCTTCAGGGATTTTAAATATCTTTAGTTTTGCGTGTTGACTTTTGGGGGGCTTTTTCTTCCACTGAAAATTAGAGATTAGAATCATGCTGTACCTGTGCTTTTTTCCAGACACACATTCTGAGATTTTTGTAGATTGCTGCTGTATGGGTAGCAGATGTGTTATCTAACCGGTGTACCTGTACATTTAAGTCTGAAGGCCACGATCTGCATTTGGCTATGCTCAGAAGTTGGTGAAATGGGTTGCAGATCTAAAGCTGAGGGCAGAAGCTGACTCTCGGGGTCTGTATTTTTAACCCAGCTGCCACTACTTATCTCACTTTTGTAAAGAGCTGATCTTATCAAAGCAATGATCATTATTTTCATCTTTGTTCTAGTAGCCAAGATAAGAGAGTAATAATTTACTTTTCATATTTACTGTAACTGTTGGAATGTAACCTCTTATCCTGCAGGTTTTTCTGTTTTCAAACACTGGAAAAGCAATTTTGTAACTTAGAAAAATATTTTACTTGGGATCATTAATCACTATTCTGTCAGGCACTTGATTTTTATTTGTGGTCTTTTCAACAAGAGGTTTTGAAGGATGACCTACATTGTCTGTGTCTTATTAGACTCATCCTCACTGAATCACTGCACCTGTAGCCCCAGCATTCATATGTCATCTTTGTCCCCTCAATAAATCTTTCCTAAGATAGGGGTGCAAAACTGTTGTTAATCTTAGTGGAATTTGGAATATGCTTTTGGAATTGAGGAGAACAGAGCTTAGCCAGGACTCTCTTTTCCTTGCTGAATGTTTTTGTACTTTGTCTATAAATACGGTTAGACTTCCAAATGCTGATGAAGATAATTCTCTGATTTTTCCTTGTGTTTTAACCAGAGGACTGAAAGCAGTGAGCTTTTTGTTCTTTTCTTTAGCCTTTTATTTCTTTTTCCTTAGTAATGGGTATAGTTCTTGCTGCTTAGAGAGATGTTACAAATGCTGTACACTTGCTTCCTGAAGATGATACTGAGTTTATATAAATTGTACTGGCTTAGCAGTGAGTCTTGCAAAGCAGTCTGACCACTGACATGTTTTATACTTACATTTTGAGCAGTATATTAATGGGCATGAAAAGAATTTCACAAAATAAATCCCTTCTTAATACTGAGAAGAGGGGAGATGCTTATAGGAGAGGGGAATTAATAACCTTTCTCTTTACAGGATTCTTTTCTCCTCTTAGTGCATGTAGCTCCCTATTCTGAATCATGGGATTAGTGCATGTACATCAAGGGGAGAATAATCAAGATTTCATATTTTCTTATGATAACTTACTGGTCGTGCTTTCTTTTTGAAAATATAATACATCATCACTTACGTAAATTTTGCTCTTCTAAACAGACATATCAGTAGTCATTTTGAAAACTGAAATATATAGCAATGCACAAAACACTACAAAACCAACACAAGTCTCTTCATTTTGAATTTTATCTCTTCAATAGGGGTTTTTATACACACGCACGTGCACATGTACACAGAGTATGTATAAATTAAAATGACTGGAAATAGCTGAAATTAATGTCACTAATGAAAATTAGCAGGTGGCTTGGATTGGAAAAATGAGCATAGATTTTATATCTTATTTTCTTCTGGTTTAATAGAACATAGCTTGTATATTTGACTACCAAGCCCTTTAAGAGCAATAATAAACAAAATATATCGTGTTTTTTGTCTTTTGATTTTCAACCATGCTAGCTTTAATAAACTTAAAGCTATGGGAGTGTTTTCTCTCTGCACTTTTGAAAACTTTCACTTATTGTTTCATTGTTTAGACTAAATACCTTATTCTCCAGGATGGACTTGCAAGCTGACTGCCATGGAGTTCAGCATTGACTCCGAAGATTAATGGTTCTCAGACTGATATGGACAGATGCTAAACTCTTTGCCTTGACAGCATTTGACATTGTCATAAAGAACGATCATGTTGCTCTCGTCACCAGTTCCAAGGTAGCATCACGTTGACCTACATCTAAGAACCTGGTGGGAGAGCTTGGAGACTGCTGGATTAGTGGCATCTCTCACTTTGGAAGGCACAAAAAGCTGATGCTGAAGGAGGACTGGATAACTGTTATCCAGAGGTCTTGGCTCAGTAGGAATTACAGTTCTCTGTTGCCCATTGTGGGCTGAATGTGATCTTGCAATTGACTTTGTCTGGCACAAAAAGCATGGGCAACGTTCCTTTGTTCTGCTTTAAATTATCTTGAAGGGCTCTACACTTGCTTGTTGACCAATGAATATAGCTACTATCTTTGTCCTAATTGCCTAGTATTCACAGAAAAAGTGAGCGTATCTGCTCGCTTCCACGATACCACTTGTCTCGGTCATGGATGTCTGTACTTGCTGGCCTGTATTTTCTGTAGATGGTTCAGTTACAACCTCTTAGCTGGAACTTAGCTTTCCAGTCCAACCAATCCTGTAGAAACTGTCTCATATAGCTGGGGTTTTGTCTTCCTGCATTTTGCCCTGGTTGACGTGCTCAGTAGGTCTGAAGTGACACAGTTTGTGGTAAGCAATAATGCAACTTTGCTGCTTCAGAGCCAAACATTCATTAGGGAAGATAAGTCCTTCCCAGGCCTGCTCACATAGGCCATCACTACCTGGTAACAGGTCCCTCTGGCATTGATGAAACCAACAGAAGGGAGTTGGAACAAGGTCTTTAGTAACACTTGGAGTAATTAGCAAGCAGGGCTTCACTGTACATCTGATAATTTCTAAAGGTAGTGTTCCTGTCTGGGACTACCCCAAAAAACTGTACATTTTGATTAAAGAAATGTGGGATTGGAGGCTTTTAATTGAAGGCAGATAATATTCACTTATTTTGGCATATTGGAGAAGTATGTACGAAGAAGTCTATGGCCAAGATTGGACAGATTTCACGCAAGTGTTTCATTCAGATGCTGGAGACCATTGCAGATAAAAGTGAAAAATCCATTCTTAGATTTCCTTTGAAAATTGGATGTGGTGGTGTAGGTCCACAGTGTCTCCTGACTTTAAGTCACTTGGTGTGAAGTTCCTGGCTTGCAGCAGATGATTACTACACATTCTGGTTTATTCCCGTGGAAAGAAGCCCATCCCCATAGTGGCAATGCTGAATTTATATGTTGTCCAGGTTTGTCACAGCTGCTTGTTTCCACATCTCTGAATGTTCTGATCCGCAATGGGCTGCCAGCAGTGAGTGAAGCCAGGATTTGAAGCAGGTGGCAGCAGGTGAGAGCTGCAAGGCTCATTGCTGAAGGCGGCAGGAACACCAACAGGTCTGGCCAAATTCTTGTCCTGAGAAAATGGAGCCATTGCCAAGAGTTTTGCAAACCAGAGAAAAGTGTATATGTGGGCAGCAAACTGACTCCAGTATGAATGTGAAACTTCCTTGTGACAACTTAAAAGGTAACCCTTAAAATATTCATGTGATCAGGGCTGGAATTTGTTTCAAGGGCTTCTTACAGATGGCAACTCTTATTCTTGCCACACTTCCTCCTATTTATCTTGAAGACTAGTTTGATTGTTTCTGCAATCTCTGCATCAATGCAGATTGTTGGTTGTGTATTTTTACCTGCTATGGTTTTGAGGGAGAACTTTCTGGAAGTCAGTGTTAGAGAGTCTGCACCCCATGTGGTGGCCACCAGCAAATGTCATCAAAATACTTCATACTTTGCAATTGGGAAGACAGTGGATTGGCATCTGTAAGACAAACATGTCTCATCTCTTATCCTGGGCCTCTGTGAGTCTATGGAAAGCTGCCTGTATTTCTTAAAATGTTCTACCTGTAGTTACAAGCCAGTCTTGAGATTTTGAAGCTGTGAAGAAAGTTAATTTGTGCACTCTCACTACTGAGAGTACTTGGGTGCAACTGATTTGTCATTTCTGAAAAGCTTTACATTAGCAGAAGCAGCATTTTATCTTTTTAAGATGAAATGTATTTTTAAAATAGACACTTTACTAGAAACCAGACTTTAATGGTACTTCTATAACCTAAATTGGAAGTATTCTTTAGTATGGGGGCTACCACTACCAGTTTGCAATCTTCCATGTTTTACTTCTTTTTTCATTTTGACCAGTGTGCATTTTCAAGGAAAACACACAGCTTTACCAGTCACACTAAAACCTAATTTACAGAGGGAGGAAGAGTGGGCAGTAGAGGCTTATCAGAAATTAATTACTCTTCCCGCAGGACGTGAACTGGTTCTAGAGGCTTCCTTTGTTTATGTGCATGTGCATCTGTGCAGAGAGCCAAGCAGTGTCCCCTCGTGTTATTTTGCTTTAGCTGTGCCAGAGCTGTACCTTGTGACAAGGGAATGCTGCTGCCTGAATGCCAGGCAGCCACCGTCAGCTGATGCGTCGCTTACTCTAAAGATCACCAGCAAGTACTGTAGCTTTAATGAAATACTTCTCTCCGAGAAAACTCACCCTCCTTAACCTGACTGATTTGTTACAAACCTGTCAAACATAGCCAAATCTAATAACACTGTACACAGGGTATTCATTTACTGGGCATGTGTATATATTTTTGTACGTTTTTACGGTTATTTCCTACACTTGATTTTATGATGTTCAGAAGAGATGCATCTGAATCTGGTTAAAAACAAGAAGCTATTCAGAAAAACCCAAACCTGTCACATACTGTAGTTTCTACTAAGATCTGTGCCCAACCAAATACGCAGATTTATAGTGCTATGCAAATACTACTTTGTAAGTTGTCTCTTAAATTTTGCTGAAGTAGTTCATGCTGTTTTTACTGGGCTTTCAGAAAAAGATTAATGCAAAAGATTCACCTTGTAAAATAAAATAGCTTTGGCTGTGTGAAAGTGCTGTATATTAGAATCTCATTCACACTTTCAGTTGCTTATTTTCACTGTATGGGATTTTGTATGTAATATGCTGGCATAGAGGGTTTTTTAGTGGTGCCTGAATGAGAAAGGGTGACTGCCCAGCATCTGGGTGTTTTGCAGTGTTACTAATTATGTGCTGTAACTGGGAGATCTGCATTCTTTTCCTGTTTGCCATTCTGGTCTTTGTAACTAAACATGCACTAAGGGCTGTTGTCTTTTTGCTTTTGTTTTCATTTATGCTTTTTGGTCTGTCCTGCAAACTGATCTGTGTGAGAGGCACGTCTGCAGCAATAATCTGGGTGGGTTGTTTTGTGCGGGCTGCGAGTAAAGAACAAGCTGAACCCCGTGTCCATTCCCAGTCATTGAGCCACTCATTGAGAGCTGCAGAGGGATGGTATGTTGCCATACCGTTTGTAGAAGTTTTGCATAGCTCCTCCAAATGACCATGGATGGTGGGGAGGGATGTTCCTTTCCGGAAGAGTCCTCTGAAGTAAACCCAAAGCTGTATGGTCTGAGATGGTGAGACTCCAGCAGGGTAAGCTGGTTGTATGGGTTATTAAGCTGTAGATTAAACCAGTTTTCAAAATCTGACATCTTTTAAGCTTCTGTTATTCACTGGAAGATGAACACCTTGTCCCTTCCTCAGCTGTATGCCAACATCATGCACTCCTACCTATTAGAGCAAACCAAGACATACTGGAAGTTCACTTAACATTTTTGCTCCCTTCCCCATACCTTTATGAGAAGGCTGCCCGATAGAAGTGGATCTCTACAATTCCTACCCCTAGTATAACCCTGACCTGCCTCTGTGCCTGCTTGGTCCCCTGAGACATCAGCGCTGCTTTGGGAGGTTTGTGCCTGTAACAAGTGACAGGCATGTGATAACACTATGTTCCTGTCATCTTTTTGCTAGAATGCAAGCACCCAGTTCTTAGTTTCTCCTGTAGGTTTTTCCATGATCCTTTGCTCCTTTGAATATTCCATGTTGTGCTGAGCCACCTTAAAGACCTTTTCGTGAAGAGGGTGGGCTCCAATTTCAAGAGTATGCACACAGAAGGTTCCTTTCTGTGATTTTGCACAAGCACAGCTTTTCTTCTCTCTGTGCCACCATTGAGACTCCTCAGACTCATACTTTATATTTAAAGGATGATAATTTTGACCTGGAATTTTTAATGCTTTGTTCCAGGACTACTATTTAAGCTTTAAAGTGAGAAACATGAGTCAAAGTTTTTACTAATACAGAATATGAAGAATTAATTTTAGTAAGATGGTATGATCCTTAGTACATGCACGCAGAAGCCAAGCCATGAAAAGCAAAGCCACAGCTGGTGCCAGATCAATGTGTTGTCTTGCCATGCACTGCTAAAAAGACATCACTGTTGTCAGTTCTTGTCCCCGGAAGTACCTATTTTCTCTCACTGCCTATCCACCTGCCCTTCTGCAAGTCCTCTTTCCTGAGCTGCTTTCTCTTGGTGAACCAGCCAGTGACAGACATCACAACCACACATACTGGAGGAGCAGAAGCGGTCATCAGTAGGAGGTATGGGCAAGGGTAGGTGAACAGGGCAGCGTGTCACCACAGTATTCAATGGCCAGCACCATGTGAGGTAGCCGTGGAAATGAAAATGCTTGCCAGCTGGATGAAGGAATGTTGTTGGGTGTTTTGTTTCTGTACTAAGCAATCCATATAGTGGTGACCTTTAGGTTGTGGGAGCTTCTTACACAACTTCTCTTTAAACTGCAGACACAGTAGGAAGTTCACTGTGATGGTGGTGGCACTTTGTAGCGGTAGCTCTTCTGAATTCCTTAATCTCAGTCCACCCTTTTGCAATAAAAGTTCCAATACTGCATTAATACATTTGGCAAGACAGCCTGTACATCTGAAACTGTAATCTGTTCCAGAGAGGCTTGTTAGACTGAATGCATCTATGAAACAAAACTTTATGTAAATATAACAGATTTTTATAGGTAAATATAAGCTTAATAACACAGTTACGAGTTAATTAAACACCCTTCTGGATTTTGCTACTCTATGAATTCACATCCATGAACATATATATATATCTATATATATCTCTATGTCAGAGTCCAATAAACTTTGACTGGGTTGTTTTAGATACCCACATGTGGAGGGTGTAATGTTTAACTCCCAACTATGCTGGTCTGCCATGGGTTGATCCACTCAACTGTTGATAGCTCTTTATCTAAAACAAAGTTCACCCTTCACTTCTGTTTGTGTTGAGCTGAAGTCAGCTTGCTTTGCAACAGCTGTGGTCAGTCACGCATTACAGTATCCCCTGAGCTTCACAGGCACATGCCTCTTACCAATCTCCACTCAGCCGCCTTCCCTTCAAAGGGGTTTATTGGTCAGCTACAATAATATAATCTCAATATATGATATATGGTATGATAACAATATATTACATTATATATATATATATATATATATATGTATATAAATCCCCTATAATACCAACATTATTGTGTTCCTGCTGTGATGGAGACATGTGCCAAAGGGGCAGGATTGGTGAGCTGGCTTGAGCTGCGCCACCTGAGGCAGCATGGCTGGAGCAGACATTGCTGCTTGCCACCATGTTGCTCCCCAAGGCATTTGCTAGAAAGCAAACTACCAAAAGGAGATCATAGAATCATAGAATAGTTAGGGTTGGAAAGGACCTTAAGATCATCTAGTTCCAACCCCCCTGCCATGGGCAGGGACACCTCACAATAAACGATGTCACCCAAGGCTTTGTCCAACCTGGCCTTGAACACAACCAGGGATGGAGCATTCACAACTTCCCTGGGCAACCCATTCCAGTACCTCACCACCCTAGCAGTGAAGAATTTCTTCCTTATATCTAATCTAAACCTCCCCTGTTTAAGTCTTGACCCATTACTGCTTGTCCTGTTACTACAGTCCCTAATGAATAGTCCCTCACCAGCATCCCTGTAGGCCCCCTTCAGATACTGGAAGGCTGCTAGGAGGTCTCCATGCAGCCTTCTCTTCTCCAGGCTGAACAGCCCCAACTTTCTCAGCCTATCTTCATATGGGAGGTGCTCCAGTCCCCTGATCATCCTCATGGCCCTCCTCTGGACTTGTTCCAACAGTTCCATGTCCTTTTTATGTTGAGGGCACCAGAACTGCACACAAGACCCCAAGTGAGGTCTCACAAGAGCAGAGTAGAGGGGCAAGATCACCTCCTTCGACCTGCTGGTCATGCTTCTTTTGATGCAGCCCAGAATACGGTTGGCTTTCTGGGCTGTGAGTGCACACTGAAGGAGGCTCATTTTTATTTTCTCATCAACCAACACCCCAAAGTCCTTCTCCTCAGGGCTGCTCTGAACCTCTTCTCTGCCCAACCTGTAGCTGTGCCTGGGATTGCTCCCACCCAGGTGTAGGACCTTGCACTTGGCATAGTTAAACTTCATGAGGTTGGCATCAGCCCACCTCACAAGTGTGTCAAGGTCCCTCTGAATGGTATTCCTTCCCTCTAGTGTATCAACAGAACCACACAGCTTGGTGTCATTGGCAAACTTGCTGAGGGCACACTCAATTCCATTGTCCATGTCAGCAACAAAGATATTAAACAAGACCAGTCCCAACACTGATCCCTGAGGGACACTACTCGTTACTGGTCTCCAGGTGGACATTGAACCATTGACCACAACTCTTTGTGTGCGGCCATCCAGCCAGTTCTTTATCCACTGAGTGGTTCACCTATCAAATTGATGACACTCCAATTTAGAGACAAGGATGTCATGTGGGACAGTGTCAAATGCTTTGCACAAGTCCAGGTAGATGACGTCAGCTGCTCTACCCCTGTCCATCATTTCTGTAGCCTCATCATAGAAGGCCACCAAATTGGTCAGGCAGGATTTTCCCCTAGTAAAGCCATGCTGGCTGTCACCAAGCACCTTATTGTTTTTCATGTGCCCTAGCATGCCTTCCAGGAGAATCTGCTCCCAGATTTTGCCAGGCACAGAGGTGAGACTGACTGGTCTGTAATTCCCTGGCTCATCCATTTTCCCCTTCTTGAAAATGGGGGCTATATTTCCCTTTTTCCAGTCGTCGGGAACTTCACCTGACTGTCATGATACCGGGTTGTCATCTGTGGTAAATGCCTCTGCACAGACACTGACACATAACTGGAAGGATATAATGGGCAGGTTTCCAGGGTACTGACTGTGAAGATCAAGGTACAGAGCACATTTGACTCTGATGACACGTTATTTTTCTTTTCTTCTGTCCTGGTTTGAGCAGTAGCAGTCGCTTTTTCTCCTTCTTGGTATCTGGTGCAGTGCTGTGTTTTGACTTTCGGGCTGAGAACGGTTGCTGATAGCAAGTATGTTTTGAGTTACTGCTCAAGTGTTTACTCTGATCAAGGACTTTGTGAGCTCATGCTCTGCCAGGGAGGAGGGGAGGCTGGGAGGAAGGAGAGACAGGACACCTGACCCAGGCTAGACAAAGAAGAATCCCATACCACAGCACGTCATGCCCAGGATGTAACTGAGAGTTATCTGGAAGGGCTGGGGGCTCTGGGGGGATGGAGGAGGTATTGATCGGTGCTCAGTCGGGCAGGGTGGGGTGAGTTATTGGTCAGCAGGTGGTGAGGTGTTGTATTCTCTTCACTTGTTATTTCCTTTTTCATTATTATTCTTATTGGTGATAGCAGTAGTGATTTGTGTTATACCTTAGCTATTAAACTGTTCTTATCTCAACCCGTGGGAGCTACATTCTTTGGATTCTTCTCCTCAGCTCTCCGGGAGTTGGGGGAGAAAGGGGTGAGTGAGTCAATGAGCTCTGTCGTTGGGTTTAAACCATGACATCTTCACTGGCACTTATGATGTGAACTGCCTTTGTTTTCATCCTGCTGATGTAGGCCAACATTTGCAAAAGCTGGATTCAGCAGTGGCCTAGTTGTGACATCTCTTTTATTTATTTCTCCAGTGAATTTACAAGTGGCTATGAACTAGTGGCTGTTTCATTTATGAGGAAAATCAGTGTAAGAAAGTAGGTAGGGTTTAAGAACATGTATAAATCTCCCACCTTGGCTGCAATGAATTATAAACTACAGGTGTTTTCAGGAAAATGCTATTTCGTCTGTGCTTCCCGACAGCTCAAAGCTCCTTGTCAAAGATAAGAGAGTGCTACAGTCTTATTTTTTCTTATTCTTATTTTTATTTTTTTATATTTATTGTTATTTTATTCTTATCTTTTAAGATAAAGCTGTAGCAATGTTATATGTCAGTGTTAGGGCTGGAAGATGCATCTTTCAATTATAGACCTTTTCCATGCAAAACCACCCAACTACACTGTTGCAGGCTGCTTTTCTCAGTCCATGAAGGCTCTCATGGCAGTGGTTTGGGCTCTCCCCTGGCATTTGTGTTTCCCCATCACTCTGGGAAGTGTGAGCTCTTTCATGGTGGTTTCTAGAAAGAAGAACAATGCTGCACTTTATTCCATCTGACCAAAGCTCTCCACTTTATAACCTAGCCAGGGAGCAGAATGGAGCCCTGCAGCTTTTTTGGCAATCGAACATTTTCATTTATGTGGTGACATTTAAGACGATGAGTTTACTTGACCTAAAGCCTGTTCAGACCATTGCAGTGACTGGGGTGTGTATTTGTGCATTGCTTGCTCTCTTTGCTAGCAGGGAGGTTCACAGCAAGACTCACTGACTGAATGTGATCCAAGAGTTTGCCTGGCAAGTCCTGCATTTCTTATCTGATTAATTTAATGGTTCAGTAAAGGATGGAGAAGACCTTCTCAAACTGCTAAGAAATGCTTCCTTGAAAGGGCTTTTGAATAACCTGCATCTGTGACGGGTTGACAGGACACAACCATTTGGTGCAGAATGGAACCCGGTATTTTTGGGGAAGGAAATTTGCTCAGACCAGGGTTAGTTCCCTGTCAGATGGGAATGAACAAATATCATTCTCAACACTACCCCCAGCCCAGAACCACAGCAACCTGAAAACTTGTTACTTCCAGAGCCTATGCACTCTTTTGCTGGCAGCCATACAAGAAAGCAGTTGGCCTATCTAAATTAAGTGCTGCACATAATGGAATATCAATCACTGCTGTTAACTCCAAAACGATAACATGGTTAGGGAGAACAAATGGCACTGAGGTAATATGGGTTGGTTTTTTTTTTTACTCTCAAAGAGGTCTCTCAGTGGAGCAACCTCTGGAGCTAATATTAGGTCTGGGAATTTCACAGGCACTAATAGGATTAGGCACATGACTTTCTTTTCAGTGTGATGGGAGTCAAGTGTTTAATTCTCTTGGGCTTCTCTGAGATTTCAGCACAGATTCAGAAGTGGCACCCAAATTATCAGTACACCCAGATCTCCTCTGACTGTCCCCCAGGCAAGGATTGAATTGCTAATCCACCATCAGAAGGGTAAATGGCCTTTCCAAGGAAAAGCACTTGGTGTGCAACCTGTGACAAAACAGTTCATGCTCCAACTCAAAATGTAAAACAAAATATAACTTCAATAGTACCTTTTCAAAATGTGAAATAATAGAACTGTGCTCTTTCACTCACAAGGGGAAACCTGTTCTTATTTACCAACAACTCATTTGGCGCATGGGATGGGGGATGTCAAGCTTAGTCTTACTCAGCTTCAGTTTGGTGTTCATGGCAAGGTTCATGGTGCCTTTCCATCTTCAGGAACAGCTGAAAAATACTAATGGAGTGTTAAAAGTAGCGCAGACCTGCTTTCAGTGCTGCTAGAGGGCTCTGGATGTAAGTAGCATCATCTGTTAGAAATATTTACTGCTTATTATTTGGGGGGCAGTGGTGGTCAGAGCAAGAATTGATGAGAGATCTCATTGTCCCTTCTATCTGTCAGTGGTATATTTTGCTTTACAGCTGCCTTAGTTTTATTACTAAGAGTGTCAATGTCTAATAGGATCAAATCCTGAAATAGAACCTGTGACAGAAAAAGCCTGTGTTGCCTGGATGCCTTTATGATCTCAAAACATACGGTACTGTTGTGTCTCTGGTTGCTTAGTCCTCCTTCTCTGTGAAATCACATATGCACTGAAATTAAGAGTTGTCAATTGCCAGTTTAACCCTCTGTGAGGGTCACTGCTATCATGGCATTTAGGGTATAAGGCTTTCAAAAATTAAAGCTAACAGAGCATCTTACCATTTGATGGTGGTGTAAGATAAAAGTCTCCTCCTAATGGTACTCAGTCTGTGAATGCTTTGGATGCCAAAATCCACACTCCACCCCTGCTCCTATGCATAAAAGCATCTGACATCTTCATAACAACATCACAGTGCCTGCATAAAAGCTGTCCTCTTTATCCAAACTTAAGATGATGAGTTTGGTTATACCTGTCATGTCACTGCAGAATGCAGGAAAAGAAATAAGGACTCTAAAGTGGAGGATTCTTATCTGAATATTTACTTCTAGGCTTATGGTGGCTCTTCAGACTTCATTATTCCTGTAGTATTTCCATTTGCCACCCAGGGAGGACCTGCGTAAGGGAAGCTTACAAGGGAATTTCATTTCTAATTAATACGGTATTTTACTTAATAACTAATAGCTTTTGACATGGTAATTTTGAAATGAGCTTTCCCTTGATGAATTCATAGAAGTATATTTAAATAATGGTTCTCTCCTCTCCTCCTCCCATCAATTTTTAATTAAACCTTGGATGTGTGAGCTCTTCCCCAGGCTGGTACAATGGACAAACAAAGATCTTTATTGCTTAAAAAATCAGATTATAAACTTTATGGTCTAGTTCTTACCAATTTCACCCACACTCTTCAGAAGCTAGTCCTAAGCAGGAGCATAAATGAAGAGAAGGAACAGCTCAGAACTACTCTGATACAATATGTCTGTAAACCTATGCAAAACCATAATTAGTTGGTTTATTTTATTAAAGTTTCCCACAATGTGTTTTCTAAAGGGATTTATAGAAATGACCACACATGTGTACTTCTAAAGTGTATGAAGTGAAAATGAATAGAGTTGTGAATATATGTTGAAGGAAAGGGTTGTCTTTTGCCTGGTCTGTACACCCTCCAGCTAAGCATGTACAAATGCATGAATTGCAGTGTGTGGCTGCTAAAGCAACTTAAGTAACAGTGATTTTCCTCCTGAGCTATGAACTCACTTGGCTGTGATATGGCTTAAATAAACCCTCGTCTATCTATGCACTCATGACAGGTCAGAGCAGGTTGCACATTTCTAGCAATGCAGTCACCTTCCTGGTGGGTGGTATCAAAGCCCCTTTACTTGAGTTGATCTCATGACAGTGTCTTACCTCCCCCTTTCCCAAAATACAGGCAGTGCTCAACTTTTTATCTTTCTGTGCTTCTAAATCCTCTCAGGATAGTATAACCTTCCAGATAAACAAGAAATAAGCCCTTTTATTCTAAGGTCTTCAGGGTCAAGAAGTTCAAAATTACACTCTCCCACTCAAACTCAGTGTAAATGAGAATGAAACTCCACATACAAGCCTTCATTCTTTTGAGCTAGGATAAGTGCTTTCAATTTCCATGCAGTAAAAGCTGACTGTCTTGCAGCAGCTACTGTGGTCACTTGCTCAGCAGGGCTGGATGTATGAAAAGGGAGCTGCTAAGGAAGCAGATTCAGCAGTGGATGACACAGAGAAGCAGCATCCATGACCTGCTGGAGAGAGTGCTGGATGTTGTTGGTTTGGATCTTGATGTTGGAAGAACAGCTAATTAGCCCTAGTGCTTCTCTGCTGGTAGTTGAAGTGTTCTTATTTTACTCTTCTGGTCTAGGATTAACATCCTGAGAATACTCTAGAGCTTCAGGAGCTCCAGAAGCCTTCTCTGTCTGATGGCACCTGACCTGGTTTCTGCCTGGGCTGGAAGCATTGAGAAGTTGTTTGGATTTCTGCAGAGCTGTAAAATGTTCTAGGATCACTTCATTATTACTCGTTAGTTTCTAAATGGGCTTGAGTGACTCAGGAAATGGATATAAATGGCCTGCTAGGGGAGAAGAAAAGGAGGCAAGTACAACGGTGTCTCAGCTGCAAACATGACGGGGTTGAATTACTATGGTCTTCAGAACTAGCTTGGAATAAGAGCCATTGTGTCTACTTTTTCCTCTTCCTCCTTTTATTTTGTTCATGTGGCATAGGAGGAGAAAGAACAGTTGTTTGCACTACTGTTTGCATCCTGATAATGATGTTCATACTTTCATACCCAAAGTTCACACTCAAAAGTTCATACTTTGAACTTACCTTCCATATGAAAACAGGCTGAGAAAGTTGGGGCTGTTCAGAGAAGGCTGCATGGAGACCTCATAGCAGCCTTCTAG
This sequence comes from Melopsittacus undulatus, assembly GCF_012275295.1. Taxonomy (NCBI): domain Eukaryota; kingdom Metazoa; phylum Chordata; class Aves; order Psittaciformes; family Psittaculidae; genus Melopsittacus; species Melopsittacus undulatus. The sequence goes on along the minus strand of NC_047528.1, from coordinate 88,363,348 downwards.
TTTCTGAAGGGGACCTACAGGGATGCTGGGGAGGGACTATTCATTAGGGACTGTAGTGATAGGACAAGGGGTTAATGGGTTGAAACTTAAACAGCAGAGGTTTAGACTGGATATAAGGAAGAAATTCTTTACTGTTAGGGTAGTGAGGCACTGGAATGGGTTGCCCAGGGAGGTGGTGAATGCTCCATCCCTGGCAGTGTTCAAGGCCAGGTTGGATGAAGCCTTGGGTGATATGGTTTAGTGTGAGGTGTCCCTGCCCATGGCAGGGGGGTTGGAACTAGATGATCTTGAGGTCCTTTCCAATCCTAACTATTCTATGATTCTTTACCAAGGTGGATAAGAGCACCTGTAACATACCCAGCATTTCATCTGTGAGTTCAAATGCCTTTCTCCTCATGCCTGCAAGGTGAAGTTGCCTCTGATAGCTCAAACAAGCTGCCTTTTGGTAGCATTTTCACTGGATTAGTAGGGTTTTTGAGAGCTGTAATACCATAGCATCATGCTTGACAGTAAAAACTAAGATAGAGGGCTTTGGCTCCCAAGACAGCTGCTGTTCAGAGACTGGCTAGGCACTGGTCTGCTTGAGGGAAGTGCTATTTCCTTTGCTTCATTTTTATCTCTTTCCTTCACCTGTTAAACTGTCTTTTATCTCAACCCATGTATTTTCTCACTTTAATTCTTCTTTTTTTCTTCCCCTGCCCCACTGGGAATGGAGGAGTGAGAGAGCAGTTGTACGGCTGCTGGCCAGGGCCAGCCCACTACGTAAAACAGAAAAAAATCTTATTATGTGGTCAGATATAGAGAATAATGATATGCTTTTTAATGAAAAATCTGTTTGGAGGTCACCAAATAGGAACAGTGGAATATATGGATTAGAGGGCACAAGGAATTTTACATAAACGACTGTTCCTGCTAGCAAATCCTGAGATCCTAGAATCTACCGTGATACTCTGGGGCCTCCATTACCTTAAGGGCTACCAGGCAGTCAGGCAAAACTGGACAGAAGGAATCAAATTACACTAGTGACACTGCTAGTTTTATCTTTGTCCTGATCAAAACCTGGCATAGGCATTTTTGTTTTCTTCCTATCACACCCTTGCCTAGTGGGAATCATTTCCCTTCCTCAACACTATTATCTTTCTGTCTTTTCACTCTGCCTCCCCAAAATAGGATGGTTCATACCATCTTCAGACTCAGCAGGAAGATTTTCAAACATGAATTTCCCCCTGTAATGGACATTCCATCAAAACATAAGGCAATTAGGGATACAATTTAACCGCTTTCCTTCCTTCTTCCTGCTGCTTAAGTATTTGAAAGAATTTCAACAAGGGCTGTCCCAGTAGGGACCTGAAGACTGACAGTGTATTTTAGGATTCAGTGTTATAACAATGAGCCAGGGTTTAATTAACCTTCCAGCTCTTTGGGAGACCTGAGAGAGAGGATCCAGTGCCACCCCAAACCACTGCTGCTTCTCTTGCAGTTACTGAACACATTAATAACTTTGATACTGTACTTAGAACTACAGATATATTTTATTATGGTCAAGTTAAAGTGCTAAATATTTTAGAGAGATAATGAAATTCCTTATCCTGCCTTGCAGAGAATATCATTTAAACAAACCAGTAATAGAAGAGCTGGGGGAAAAATAAGGAAATTCAGGAGCAGAGAAACGTGGGGGTATGTTGACTTCCCCTTTTGTTTGATACCTGTGCCATGTGGATTTGTGCTTCACAACACATGAAATACGACAGAAGGGGACAGTAAGAAATTTAAAGCTTTGTTTACATTAACCAATACATATGTACAATATACACATATGGCAGATCTGAAACCGTTTCTTTCTCTGGAACAATGCCCACCTTTCAAGTCAGACTTCATTCCTGGTCCAGGAGGGACAGTTCCCAAAAGCCACAGAAACTGCCCATGAAACTAGCCTAACCCAAAACAAGCCATGTAACATGATTCCTCCAGAGGAGGCCACAGAGGTGATGAGAGGGCTGGAGCACCTGTCCTGTGGAGAAAAGCTGAGACAGCTGGGCTTGTTCAGCTTGGAGAAGGCTCAGGGGAGACCATAGAGCAGCTTCCATAGCCTAAAGTGGGTCTACAAGAAAGCTGGAGAGGGACTTCTAACAAGGTCATGTAGTGATAGGACAAGAGGGAATGGTTTTAAATTTAAGGTAGATTTAGATTACATTTGGGAAAAAAAATCTTTACTGTGAGGGTTAAGAGGCACTGGCACAGGTTGCTCAGGTAAGTTGTGGTTGTACCATCTCTGGCAGTGTTCAAGGCCAGGCTAGATAGGGCTTGGAGTAACCTGGTCTAGCAGAAGGTGTCCCTGCCCATGGCAGGGAGATTGGAACTAAATGATCTTTAAGGTCTGTTCCAACCCAAACTGTTCTATGATTCTATGATCCATGTTATCCTGACAGGATTGCATGACGACAGTGACTACTGGGTATATAAATCTCTAAGTCATCAGCAAAAAGAAACATCACATCAGAACATTAAGAACTGTAACTGCAAAATTTTGATGGTGAAAATCTTAAATTCTCTATGATATCTTTCAAATCCTGTTGCAGAGAGAAGTGGTGAAATGTGCAGAAAGTGCTGTGGCTGCAAGATTTGAGTGCATGTATGAAGTTGGAAGAATAGACATAAGCTGTTGAAACAGTTAGTGAGGTGCAGTTAAAATTAGCCAGAAGAGTGGAATCTACATTTCCAAGTGTAACAAGAGTTTGTGCACCTTGTTTCAGACAAGGGACCATTTTTTTCTGAGGTTGCTTTTCCTGCTAGTGTGTTCGCACCCACCCAGATCCCTGTTCCTGCACGCATCCACTTAAGGAAGTCAATGGCATGTGCTATGGCCATGTTCAGCCAGCCTGCTTGTGATGGCTTTGTGCAGAAGCCAGACTGTGAAGTACTGTTGAAGGATTATTGTGCACTTCTGTCCACACCAACCTGAAATTCAGAGGAAGCTGAGATGCATGCAGACTTGATATGCTCTTCCTGGTCTAATAACTTCTATGCAGTCTTTCCATCCAGTCACATAGATGCTTCCTACATTAATAAGCTCCTTCCTTTTACTGCACCTCGAAGTCAAGATCTATCCCAGTGGTGACCTACTTGGGCAGTGAGCCTACTGCTGTAATACAAATGATAATGCTGATACTCAGGAGAAGCATTTGTCCAGGCTCTGGCTGGCTATAAACTACCTCCAGTTCAGCTCCTCCTCTCTCACTGATTCATCATTTAAAGTGCAGGTATAATTCTCCTCTGTTAATGTGACTAGAGAAAAGCTTCAGGCACCTGATACCCAACAAACTGAATGATGAAGACAATTTGCTAATTGCTTTGCTGAAGAGAATGTTGTATGTATGAACCTGATTTTATCTTGCTAAGCATGTTGAAAAACTGGAGAGAATGGTAGTACCAAGGTGGCCTTGTGTCTTATGATTGAGTCTTGTGCATAAAAAAAAGTAATGTTGACTTAAGACATGTATGCTTTCAGTAAAGACAAAGAGCATTTTAGACACTGGTATAAAGAGGAACATTCTAACTGCAATTCAAGTGGTCCCTTTTCCCCTTTCCCACATTTCCCCCAAAATTTCCTCCGTTCATTACAAAATGTAAGGTAAAAGCATGAATTGTCAAAGTCCTGATTTCCAAGTGCTTTTTTTTCCTGTATAGTTTGCTATAACAGGTCTACTTCTCTATTTCCATCAGAGACCAGTTAATTTCAGTTCCCAAATAAAATTAACTTTCAAGTGTTTTTGGCAATTAAACACCTGAGAATACAGGGACAAGTTTTCCTTAGTATTATAGATCTTCTTGCCTATGTTAATGTATCTTCTTTTTTTTTTCTTGTGGTTGTGGGTAAGATGGTTTGGGAATAAACCACAAATGCAGATGTATTTGCTTCACTTCCTACAAAAACAGATAGCTGTTTGTGTTAAAGTCCTAGCCTTGCTATGTTGCAAAGCTCCACTGCAATACCAGCTATGCTATAACAACTAGTGAGAGGTGATTGAATATATATATGTAATTCTGTGGTGATTAAAACTTTAATCCCAATGAACTACTGACTTTAGCTCTAATCTTTGAGAAAGGGGACAAGCACTCTATAGTAATGGAAGATCATTGGAAGAGATTCCTGTTTATTTGGCTTGGCTTTGCCTGCTTTCCTTCCTTGTGTTGTTTAGGACTTTGCAGGGCAGACTATTTGACAGGTGCATGACACGAGTTACCTTGGAGCTTACTGGAAGGAATTTATCATTTTCTGCACATGCACACAACAGTGTTCTTCTGTTTCAGTAAATCACGTATTTGCCACCCAATTACTTATACTCTAAAATGATATATAAATGGTGTAATTTTTTAAACAAAATTGTGCCATGACACATCTTGATTCATAGCACTAAAAAAAGTAATGAAAAAGTCTTAGTGTCCAGCTGCTCACCTAATCCTGAAAAATCAGATACAGCATTTTATTGTGCTGTGTAAAATTCTTAGTTTTGGCCTTGTAAGCAATTTTGTATTTGTGCCAAAGAAAAAAGCCTTATCACAACCAAGGTGAGAGAGAAGTTCTGTGTAAATGCTGAAGAAAATACTCAGAGAATTGGAAACAACCATTAATCCCCAAAGCAAAATAGCAGAGATAAAACAGGAATATTCATCTGCAGCATGGAATGAAACATGTTACAAGGATGCTGTAATTATTTTTGAAACATTTTAAGAACTGCAAATAAGGGAACCAAGTTTCCCTTACCAGGAAAACCCAGGTAAGGTTTTGCTGAAAGAAAAATCTGAACAAACTGACTTCTGGAAATACTTGAACACAATACTCAAACGACCTCAGCACAACGTCACTATGCAATGAACAGTCATGAATGCACAGATTATTTATAGTCCTACCTTAGATAACATTTGGTTTTACATGTGTATGCAGTATTTAGGTTTTTTTACCCATTGTGGTAGAGTACTTTCAGTATGCTCTTCTGTATCTTATTTACTTCTATTTGAGACAGTAAGTTTAAATCATCTAAGTTTAGGACTCCTGATTGTGAAGAAACTGCAGATTACCAAAGTAAACAATAGTTTTATTAAAAACAACTGAACAGGATCTCAGTGTACAGCAAAACAAGGGTCAATTTTATGAGAACTGAAGCCTAATGCAAGTAATAAGTCCCAACAGAAGTGCAATATCTTACTATGTCTACGCATTTTAGAACTGCACAGTATAAACCCTTGAACTTTAAGGGCCTTATTCACCAATGTACTCAAACTGCTATGCATTGCTCTGGCATGGAAATACACTTATGGCTGTGCCTCCTTTGCATGAGCCAGTTTTGCACTTGCACCTCATTCACCGCCACTTACCCACTGGCCCATGCCGTATGCTCTTTTCTGTTCCCTATAATTCTCCAGGGTCATGCTCCATACACACAACTCATTGTCCTTTCTTGTTCATGATTTCCATGCTCCAAGAATGTAACCAGGGAATTATAAGGTCAGCCATCTGTTGCCTGATTCCCTGTGATCTGTAAAGCACATTTTGAAGATGGCCTGCAACAAAACTGCTTAAAGTATTTGAGGTCAGTGGAAAATATGACCCCTAATGCACTTACTTCCATTGACCCAGCTGAGCTGTAGGCTCTAACAGCCATGGGAATGACCTAGGCTCTGAAGCATGTGCTACAGAATCATAGCATCATAGAATGGTTTGGGTTGGAAAGGACCTTAAAGATAATCTAGCTCCAACTCCCCTGCCATGGGGGTTTCTTTACCTAGGCAGAAAAAAAGAAAATAGCTCTCAATGCTGCCACAGGGAATTATTCAAAGGTGGTAACGAGACGCTTAAATCCGCTTGTGAAAACTGGTAATACATCTGTTGCACAAACCCATTTCTTCTGGGCCCAGAGCAACCACCACAACCTGTCTGTCGTACGGCACTGGCACTGTCGGTCACGGCACAGCCAGGCCCTCTCCCTGCCCACCAGAACCTCATGGAAGCCCTCTAACAGACTTAAATAGATTCCTGCCGGCTATCAGCGAACCGGTTTTTTTTTTTTTTTTTCCAGCAGTCTCCTTAGGGAACCGGCTGCCTCCCTCCCAGTCCCCTGGGGCTCCCTCCGGCCACCTGCAGCTTCGCGATCACCGGCAGGCCCCCATAACCCCACCCGAGAATGGCTGCCCCAAGCTCAGAACGGGGCGGAACGGGCCGGCGGCACCTCAGCGACCGCCCCTTCCCTATTCCTGTGGAGAAAAGAGCGGGGCTGCACTTCACCCCCACCGAGCAGCCACGCCCGGCGGCCCTGGTCCCGCGTTTCCCCTTTATTTCACCCGTTTTCCGGGTTAACCCCCGGGCGGCAGCGCCGGACCCCAGCGTGGCGCTCCCCGGAAGCGGTAATGCTCAGCCGGTGATCCAGGAAGCGGATGAGCTCGTCCGCCTTCCCCTCCGGAGCGGCGCTGCGGGACCGCGGGGAAGGGGGTGGGGGGAGGCGGGGGGGGACACCAGCAGGCCCCGAGGCGGAGTGGCCCGTCCCAGCCCCCAGCACAAGGGGAGCTGCGGCGGTGTTTCCATGGCGCCGGGCGGGCGGGGGAGCCGGGGCTGAGGACCCCGCCTGCTCATGGACGCCGCCGCGGCGGCGGCCGCCGAGGAGGAGGGCAGGGAGAAGCCGCCGGTGATTTACACCATGGAGAACAAGCCCATCGTTACCTGTGAGTGCGCCCCGCGCCACCGGAGAGGCATTAACAGTCGCAGCCGGGGGGGGGGGGGGGTGGAGGCATCAATGGCTCTCCGGAGCAGTGGGTTGGGGGGGAGGGAGGGTACCTGGCCGGTGCCCCTCTCTGGGCCTGGTGGAAGGCGGCCTGGGGCGGTGTCCGGTGGCGGGCGGGCCCGCAGGGGCTGTGCCGGTGGCTTGCACTGCGGGGAGGCAGCAGTGGGGCGAGGCTGGGAGCGGCCGTGTTGGAGGGGTGCTGGGGCTCGGGGCTGAGGGACACGGAGCTTACAAGGGGCTCTGATGTCCGGTTTTGTCTCTTTACTGTTAGTGTACCCCCTCCCCGTTTAATGGCAGTGGATAAACTTGGTTTTCTGTCACTGTGTTTCAGGGCTATAGTAGAGAGCAAAAGCTTACAGGTGCTTAAGGGAAGGGATTCAAATATGACAATAAATCTTAAACCCCAAACTTCTTGCCAGTGAGCTTTTTGTAGTTTTGATGTGGGTTGGAGAAGTCATGAGGAGTAAGATATCCTCTGCGATGAGGAGAAATTCCCACTGATGGATTCCAACTGCCATTATAATTTAATCTTTAACTATTGTGCTTTGGTTTCATTGCTGAGACAGTTTATTTAACAAACTGGATCGTGTGTTTCCAGTGGCGAATTATTTCTTTTAGGTGTCAGAAGCAGGCAGCTGGGATGTGTGCATGCTGGTCCTGGTGTAAAGTATGAGCTCCTATGCCCTTACATGTATGGAGAGTTGATTGCACACAAAGTCTACTTAAACATGTGAACTAGACTGGACATCAGGTAGCATTTCTTTATCAGGAAGCTGTTGAAACACAAGAATTGGATTCCTAGAGAGGTGGTCGATGTATCAAGCTTGTCAGTGGTGAAGAGGTATTTGGAGAATGCCGTTAACACCATGCTTTAGCTTTCGGACAGCCCTGAATTGGACAGGCAGTTGGATGAGATGATTGCTGTAGGTTCTTCCCAACTTCTTCATATATAGCCAACAGGCTATATATGAAATAGCCTGTTCTATTCTAAGTACATCCATAATGTTCTTACTAAAGAAGTAAGGTGAATGAGATCAGCGTAGAGAATTCTGCTTTGTTTTTTTTAACAAAAAGTAATCCATGACTGTTCATTCTCAGTCAGAAGTATCTCTATTGATGACATAACAAACTGTGTATTTGTACTTTATCACTAAAATGCTGGGAATGCTTTATGGGCCTGAGAAATAGAAACTACTACACAGGTGTGTGTCTTGTCTTACTCTGAAGTCAGCATTTATTGAGGATTAAGGTCTTAGACTGAGTTGATATTTAGAAAAAATATCTAACTAACCTTGTAACTATGTAGTTATGGAACTTGATGTTATATGTATTTTCTCCAGACTGTTTTATAAATGTTCTTTTAAAAGTCTTTCTTAGACTTTTTCCTTTTTTATACAGTTCATAAACTGAAGTCAGTGATATTTGTGTTGAATCCTGTACTCACCTACTCTAAGACTTTTGAAATCCATTTCACTACAGATTAAAAGTCAGAAAAATATACATACTGGAAACATCTAGAGGATATAGTTGCCTTCATTGTTGTTGTTATGCTACTGTTCAGGCTGTGGTGGACTCCTTTTTAGATTTGCTGACTCTATCCTGTATTCAGAATTGGAGAGTCTCTGTGTGTTTGGTGGTTGTGGAGCATGTCAGTCCTTACTGTTCTGTATGATTTGAATGAGGAGCGTATCTTTCAGTCTGTTGAAGTACATGCAGTTTTACCTCAGGCTTGCTTTTTTTCTTGATAAATGCAGAAAAGAGCTCTGGTATTTTTGTGCAAGGTAATTTTGAAAATTCTGCACATTAAATTTCATCAGATTTCTGTCAAGCCAAATTATCTGATACTGAAAATAATATTTCATACAGTGAGTGTACTTCATGGTTGCAAAATGTTTTAGACTTACCACTATACAGTATGGTAGCAACATGTTTACAAATGAGATATGGGATGAACCTTGTGTATTGGTTGTGTGCATTGCTCCTGTACTGAAGGAATAATTTCTGGTGCTGTGAACAAGCATGACAGTAGTATATTTACTAGAATGGCTTGGTCTGAGATAAACTAATTCAGAAAATAAGGCAGAAGTGCTCAGAGATGACCTCTCTGGTAAATGTAGTAAGGGCAACTTGCTACCATTTTTAAACTGTAACATTTGCTTTTAATGGGGAATACATTTTGCTTTAGCAGTTTTAGTTTCCTTTTTTTTTCTGTCCAGAGAAGTGAAGCACTTAGAGACCCTAGTATTTCAAACAAATGTATTCAACAAAAATCACTTACTTGAACGAAAGCTTTTCTAAGCATTATGTTGCCAGTGATTTATGAAGAGGTGAAGCTTGGTCTTCCAGGGAAAGAATTGTTGGCTCGGTATTGGTCTACTGGAATACACATTCAAAGCCATGATATTAGAAGCTGTTCAACAAATACAGTTTATCTTTCATTTAGTGGTTCTGATTTCATACAGTTGAAGAAGTCTGGGATAACTGCCCTACCTAGCAGGTGCACATGAGGGGAAAACAGATCTGCAAGGGGGTGCCTAGTTTTTGATAATATGAAGGAAGAGTGAAGGTTAAGTGACGCTGTGTCTCGGAACATAAGGATTTCCTTTTTGCTGCAAGATTTGGATTAATCCCTGTCATGTAAATATTTGTGTTGTGAAATACTTCTGTTAACTGTTAGGGTTTATTCTTAATAAGGGAGAACCCAAGAGAGAGTTTTGTTTGGAGTAAAACTTACTTTGAACACTGTCCATACCAGAGATATTTTGTAAACAAATGACTTGAAATAAACTTGACAGTATTGTGAAAGGAATGCTTTTCTGGAAAAGACATTTATGTTTTCAGATTTGTGAGTTAGTCTGTATTGTAGCAGTAGTTATTTTCTATTTTGGTATAACCCTGAATTCAGCACTCTCTACGTAGGTACAGGCTTTGGCCTATAGAATAAAAATGGTAGATAACATGTGGCTTGTATATTTGATGCCAATTGCAAATGCAATTTGTGTCACTATCTTCTCCTGTTGGTGCTGCAATTTAATTGTCCTCAGGATTTTTATGTAGATGCATTAGCCTTGTATTTATGGTATTTGTATTACTGGCAAAGCCCTACAGTTTTAACAGTTTAGGTTAATGGTTTTCCGAGCTGAATTCTATCTAACCAAAAGCTTCTAGAGACATTTTCTCTAGACAAATAGACAACTATATTTTGTAAATGTGAAAAAAATAGTGTGTTCACAGAAAGATGGTGTTCCTGTATATTTTTTTCCCTTTTCTCAAGATGGCAGCATCCCATGTAGTATTAAATAATTTTGTTACTTAGGACTGAGTGCGATAATGATTCCTTTCCAAATTAGTTTGAATGGTGTTCGTATGCTGTTGATCTTACGTAGTCGTGAGTAGCCGCAGCATATTCTTGTTAGTGTTCAACATTTATTTTACATATTTAGTAGTGGAACAGTAAGTAAAGATGTAAAGTTTTAGAAAAAGGATTTTCATCTGCAAGCTACCAGTGAATCAGCTAAGATTTTTATATAGCAATTAAGCTGTCTTGTGTTTTGAGCTTCGACCTCTTTTGAACATGAATCTGGACTGGGGGGGGAAGGAGAAACATTTAAAAGAAACAAATACAATACACCCACCAGCATTCCAAAACTTCAGATGGATCCACTTATAATAGGCTAGGGAATTATGAAAAAGACTCATAGCAGAAATTTTTACCAGTAGTAACAGAAGTATGATTAGAAAGGTTAGCAGTTACTGGTGTTTGGGGTCACAAACAAAACCACACTAAAATGTAGTTTTAGCACTGGGCTTTTTTTAAAGGTATTTGAAGTCTTTTATCTCAGTTGACTGGGTTTGTCATTGGTATCAAAGGAAGATATTTGTGTGCTCTAGTCAGCTGGCCTCAGGAGTTTTCTTTTTCACTGCCTGCCTAGTTAGTGGGTTATACTGCAGTGACAAAGCCTTTAAGTTTTCAGGAAGTTTGGAAACTGTTAGAGAAAAAAATCAGTTCTTGGGGATTTTAGCATTTTTTCGGCAAGCATCAAACAACAACAGCAACAACAAAAAGTCAGTATTTTATAATTATTTTGTATCAAACAGCTACCGCAAAGAGTATATGTTTCTCTTGGGAGTCCTGATAAGGTGGTCATTCTGGTTCTCATATCATTCCTGAATGAATTTTCAAGAGAACAAGTGTCCCAGACAGGGGTAAAGGGGGGTGGCTGCATTGACTTGATCTACCAAAATGTCAGGGAGAAAGATGAAGAGGAAGGAATCATAGAATTATTTGGGTTGGAAGAGATCTTAGTAATTGCAACCTGCCTACCATGGGCAGGGACAGCTTTCACTATACCAGGTTGCTCATAGCCCTGTCCAACCTGGCCTAGAACACTTGCAGGGATGAGGCAGCCACAGCTTCTCTGGGCAGCCTATTCCAGTGTCCCACCACCCTCACAGTGAATAATTTCTTCCTTACATCTAATCTAAATTGACCTTCTTTCAGTTTAAAGCCCCTACCTCTTGTCCTGTCACTACATACCCTTGTAGCAAGTCCCTCTCCAGGTATCTTGTAGCCCTGTTTAGGTACTGGAAGGCTGCTATTAGGTCTCCCCAGAGACTTCTCCAGGATGAACAACCCCAGCTCTTCTAGCCTGTCTTCATAGGTCCATCTGTAAAATCCATGTGTCTCCAGTTTAGAGACAAAGATGTTGTGCAGGACAATGCCAAATGCTTTACACAAGTATGGTTGTGATGATATCAGTTGCTCTTCGCTTACCCACCAGTGCTGTCATCCTGTTGTAGAAGGCCACCAAATCTGTCAGGCACAATTTGCACTTACGAAGCCATGTTGGCTGTCACCAATCACCTCTTTAGTTTCCATGTGCCTTAGCATAATTTCCAGAAGGATCTGCTCCACGATCTTGCTGGGCACTGAGGTGAGATTGACTGATCTGTAGTTCCCTGGGTCTTCCTTTTTTTGCTTTTTACAAATGGGAAGAAGAGGGAAAGGGAAAATGTAGGACCAATAGCATAAAATTTTTAAAATTAGTAGTTTGAACATTCCTGTGGTCTTCTGCAGTTGTACTTTCTAGGATGCACAGTCACCTCTGCATTAATCTACAACTTAAATTAGGAGTGTTTTGGCATTAGATGCCAGCTTCAGTTCTTGGGTAATGTAGTTTTTAGAATTTCTTCCCAGTATTAAGTTTATGCCTATGAGGTGCTCTATAGAAATGCAGCCTGTCCTTGAACAAAAGAGGTAGATAGTTTTACTTCGTTTGCATGGTGGGATTTTACAGCCAGGTACACAATCAAGACTCATTTGAGTAAATTTTGTTTCTCTTTCGCTTGACCTGGCCATCTTAGTATTTTGGATGTCAATTTGGTAGATATCAAGTCTTTGAAGGTCATAGAAATGTTTTTAACTTGGGCTGTCTGATTTAGGCTTATCATAAAACCCTCTTAAGGTTCTATTGCTTTCCTTACATTTGATTTCTGAACAGCTGTTTGTCTGAATTTGCTAGGTGTTTTGGTAAGTGGCAAAGGACATACCTTCTGAACTTTATAATGTGGAAAGAAAGAAAACGTGCTCTAGCATTTCTTCCTTTACTCCAGAGATCTTTCTTTTTAATGTATATGTAATTTGAACACTACTGCTTTCTGTTACTTTCTGGAATAGCAGGGTGCTTAAACATTATAATTTTTTAGTTCCTCTGTATTCTGAAGTAGCCTTTTTTACTTGAAATGTTGAATTCTGAAACTTTCTTTTTGCATACATTGGAGAAGTGGTGAATGCTCCATCCCTGGCAATGTTCAAGGCCAGGGTGGACAGAACCTTGAGTGACACGGTCTAGGGTGAGGCATCCCTGCCCATGGCAGGGGGGTTGGAACTTAATGATCTTAAGGTCCTTTACCACCCTAATCATTCTATGACTTTTAGGTACAGTAAAAAAAGTGCACTTTGCTATGCTCCCAAGGTAAAATACAGGGTTCATTCTTTCAGTCAGGCTCCAAGCTTTATGAGTTATCATTCTACTGTGGTGGTCATGTTGCTAAATCACTAAGCCATGTTTCACTCTCTATGGACAGTAGTGAGTTTCAAATCAATAGACTGTTTTCTATGGCCTAGCTTATAGGGAGCTTGTTATATCAAGTTATAATGTAACTTGATATAAGACAGCATTATCAATATGCTCAACACTTCCTTCAATATTCGTTTTAGACTTCATTTATAGTCTCAATAAGATTTGGCATGGTACACTTTGTTCTTGACTCTTCATCTGCGTCCTGTGCTGTGAACTAAGTTGATTCTGGAGACTTAGGGCTAAAGCACTAGTAGTAGAGTGGGGTTTTGTTTGTATTTTGTTTTTTAACTATTCTAGAAAATTGTATTATAGAATAGTAGCTATTGTAGTCAGACATCAGAAGAGCTGGTTTTGCTTGTTCTGACTGTCAGACTATCAGACTTTTAAGGTTGGTATTTTAATGATGTGGTGGTAGAATTATGCTAGGGGCTAGTAATCAAAATAACACATATCAGCAAATTGGGAATAGGTGAGTGGACTAGAAAAGGGTTTCCAAGATAAACTAAAACATGCTAAGCTACTGTGGAGGTTAATGCCAGGCTGTGTGCCAGGAGATGAGACTGCGTGGTGGAAGGGAGACGAAAGGGTGTTAGGTACTTCTCCAGCCATAGCTCTCTGAAGATCTTTCTGTTCAGGCTGGGCTGTATAATGCCAAATAGGAATGTATAATTTCCAAATAGGAAACAGGTGGAAAACTGAGGAAATAGCAGAATTGCCTATATGCCTCTTAAAATCTTAAATGGAAAATGATCCTGGGGAAGGATGGAGTGGAGGGAGGAGGGGAAAGAGTAGAATCTCTACAGGAGGAAATAAAGGGCTTAGAATAAAATTGCAGTCTTCAACAGAAAGAGAGTACGGCCAGTGAATGATGTGGCTAGTAAGGAAGAAGTGCAAGGAAGGGAGCAATAGCTGTAGTAAGTCAGGGCAACATGTGGGCAAGAGATTTAATAAGCGATACCATTCAACTAGTGTGGGCTAGCTCATTCTTCCAGATTTATAGAGTGCACATGACATAACAGATTTTAGAATTATGATCAAATGCAGTGATAAGTATGTTTTTGACCTTACTCCCTTCTCATTTGGATGTGTCTGTTTGCCAGATGTCAAATGTCTAGTCTTCTGTTTAAGAATCATGAAAGACTATTTGGGCATTGTGCATTGGCCAGAATGGTTGACTGGTCCATTTGTATTCAAACATGTCTTGACAAAGTACCTTACTCCAGAGTTTACTATCTCTTTGCTCAAAGATGCTGGTAACCATCAGAAGCTGGAAGAAATTACTTTTAAGCCTGTCTTTTCCTTGTCCTCCCTGTATCCAAAGGAAAAGAACAGAATTTAAGAATTAATGTTAATAGGCTACTGATTATACATTTTTTTGCATATGATAGACCTTGCATTTTGTTCCATTTTGTATACAAGTAGCTACTGCAGTGGTGTTGCATTTAATGTAGTTGTTCAAAGCCCAAGTGATGAAAGCTTAACCACAGATGTGTGATTCTGTATGGGGCCAGCTCCAGCAGACCCACACCATTTTAGCAGACCTGATTTTCCTGAAGGCAGCAGGAACATGGTGGTCAGGGAGCTGCTTCATATTAACAGTGACCCCATAATGGTGGGAAGAGAGAAATCAAACCCAGTAAAGCACAGAGCTATGCTAATGCTAATTTTCTCATGGCAGTCCCAGCTACAGAAGGGATGTGAATCACTGTCTAAATAGTCATCAGGCTAAATTCTTGAGGGTTTTTTTAATACATGTTATTTAACCAACGACTCTGGCTAAGTAGTTGCTTGTGTTAGAGTTGGACCAGCTGTTTGAATGATACTCTCTTTGGTATATGGATTATGTAGCTGTGTGGAAAATTGGAATAGGAAGCTGTAACAGTCTATGTGGTATGTGCCTTGTCAAAGTATTGTAATAGATTGTGAGAGCATGAGGCTTAAAGAAGTCTAGTTCAGCACTAGACTCCAGTTTCCATATAGCAGACAAAGTTACATCTTTTTATTGAAACAACAAACATTAATAGTATATCTTATTAATCTCTCTTCTATAATTTGCACAGGATGATAGATTCTTGTTTCTCACTTTCAGGTGCTGGAGATCAGAATTTATTTACTTCCTTGTATCCTACACTTTCACAGCAGCTTCCTAGAGAACCCATGGAATGGAGGAGGTAAACTTGCATTTTATTCTGCGATGTTATTTCATTGTGTGTTTTTAGACTTGGTTATGTATTTGCTGTGCTCTGAGAAGCTCTTACAGCAGCTGACTAGAGGAAACGAGAACTTAGGTAAGCAAGGTAGATATGCACATAAGGATGATAATTTCCACACTTCAACTATGGGAAACTTCACCTAAAGAAAAATTTTAATAATGCTGTGTTTCTCTTTTCACTTGTATGCTTTTTGGGTTTGTCTTGCCTTGTGCTTTGATGTGCTTTGGCAGCCTTGTTCTGGGAGTGATAAGCTTTTCTCTTAATGATGATATAGGTAGAACTTAGATGAAACTAGATGTGCTTTCCTGCAAAAAATTTGGTATGGCCACTGTTTTCTGATTGGAAAAAAAAATGGTAGATTTTCTTATTTGGAATTTTCTACTTGTAATGGTCCTAAAGATGCAGGAAATCTTTTAGTGAAAACTGAAAAGCTTCTAGCTCTTTTTCTTGCAGAAAGGAGCATCTGTCTCATTGCAAGTGATACTAAACTTTAGTTAACTAAAACTAAACTGCAGTAAGGGTAGTTTGTGCTAGAGTGTTTCAGTTTGTTCCTCATTCCCAAAATACATGTTCATTTTTGTGTTTTGCTATGTACGTGTTATCTGTTAATTTCAGTTTTTAAACTTTGTAGGTCTTATGGCCGTGCTCCGAAGATGATTCATCTAGAATCTAATTTTGTTCAGTTTAAAGAGGAGCTACTACCCAAAGAGGGGAATAAGGCTCTTCTGACTTTTCCTTTTCTTCATATTTATTGGACAGAATGTTGTGTAAGTATTAGGAAAACACCATGAAAAACTGAGTACTCAAATTGAAAAATGAAATGGTTTTGATTTTCTGCTTGTGTTCTCTGGTATTTATCATTTGATTTTTGTGCTTGTTAGAACAATTAAGTCTGCACTGCATAAGCATGAATACCCAGTAGTACTGGAACCGAAACTTAGTCAGCTTGAATACTTTTCACAGTATTTCTTGTAATGTTGTTAGACCGTAAGAGGATAGGCCTTTGAGTAACCTGTTTTCAGTACTTTATTGTGACAAAACCCAGGATCTAACAGTGTTACTGCAGAAGCACAGCACATTTGCTTCTTAATACAGAAATGGCCAGGTTATTTTAGGTACAATTTATTCATGAGGTTAAATTGTAAGTATTTTTTCTTTAGTGCATCTTTGATATGTGTCAGTTACTAGTACATATCAGCAGTCTAAACTGGGCAAGATTTGGAATTCCTTAGTCCTGTTTATCTACAGTTCACTGCTTTTTTCTTGGTGTCTGTTATGAATTAGTTATCCAGTTGACAGAGAAAGGTGGCATCTAATCTGTGACCAATCAAAAGGTATCCAAAAAGTCCTTAAAAGTTGTCTGAATTGATCTGTTTAAAGCCAACCCAGAAGCCAGAAAAGTGCCAAACAGTGCTTTTGGAGTTTTTAAAATTTTATTTTTATGAAAAAGCTTTTAAACAGATTAAGATTTGAGTAGTGTTAGAAGGCACAAATATCACACTTCTGTTACTATGTGAGAATAAAACTGTTCAGCTTTGTAGTTAGGAAGATGTTTTTGTTGTAAAGTTCAAGAATGTGTAAAATAATGAATTATGTTTCAAGATCTTAATTTCATTAATTGAAAGAATGATAGGATACCAAATACTAAGATGTATTTACTGTTAAACAAAATAGTAGAAATAAATTAAATTCAAACATCAAACTTTTACTATACTTTCTCATTTGATTTCTTTCAGTAAGTGAACTTAATTGCCATTAATGCAGTTTGATGTGTCTTTTTGTTTGTCTTCTGTTGGGAAAAAATGTTGCCTTTTGAAATTGTTGAGAATAGCTGTTTGATTTGATGATTCACCATTTCTCATCCCAGGACACAGAAGTGTACAAAACTACAGTCAAGGATGACATCACCAAGTGGCAGAATGTTCTCAAAGCTCACAACTCATTGGACTGGCTAATTGTGGTAGTTGAGAGTGATGCCAAGAAAAAGAACAAAACAAATATCCTTCCCCGAACCTCTATAGTAGATAAAATAAGAAATGACTTCTGTAACAAACAAAGTGACAGGTAAGCATTCTTATACTTGCAAATATTTTAAACTTTTGACTGGTGTGATAATTTAAAAACTTTCTATGTAACAGGTTCCTTATTCATTTAAGGACTTCCTTTGATGTCCAGCATTCAAATTGCTGGTACTGTAAGACCTATGCTTTGGAGAAGACTGACACAAAATGATAAAGGGTGAAGTTTTATTTTCAGTTCTTCCTGGATTTGCAGTGGCTTTGAAAGTGTTTCAAAAAACTTTCAAGTGTCTCCCCATGGCTAAAAAAGGTTTAAGGGGAGCAGTGTAATAATAATCAGGTTTTAGAACTTTTGAGGGTATTTTGTTTGCTTAGGTGCTTGCAAAAACATTGGCAGAATAACAAGTAACAGGAGTGAGGTAAGTGGGAAATATGAAGTCAATAAAGCTCCTTTTTTTTTTACCACTGTACTTTCTGCCTTTCAATCACTTTTCCATTACAAGATAATTGACTGAAAGCCAGTTTCTTCAGATGCTTTTATTCTAAGGAAAAATAGTAATGAATATATGAAGCTGTTTCTGCTTTCATTAAGGTCAATATAATACACAAATGCTAATTTGAAACCAACTTTGATATATGCTCTCTTCCTTATTTTGAAACAGTTCACTGAGTCTGTTATATACTACATTTTTTTCTTTTAACCTGAAGAGTTAACTTTAAACAGGATAAACATTTGAAATTGAAAAGAGTAGATGGAAGCACTCATTGTACCTTGGTGTGAGCTGACAGTGACTGGCAGCACAGCATGTTAAAAGATCCTGTGCATTGGCAGCACTTTCTTTGTACCTAGACAGTGTTTGATATATTACAGGATTACTTGGGCAAATGCTTAGAACAACTCTGATTGAATTTGGTTTTGGTTTCTAACTGATTGGTTGGCTTGGTTTGATCATTTTGCCTCAAGATAAGATGACTTTTCTAAACACAAATGATGTTTTATTTGGATGAGAGATTTTCCTGCCTTTAGAGGTACTGGTTGCTTTTTGAATGTTACTAAATTGTGATAGAAAAAACGTGGAAAGAAATTCGTCTAAAAAAGGCTGATTTATTTGTGAATTAATGTGAACTGTTTGTTTCTTTTCTGAGAAAAGCAGAATATAGCATATACAGTATGTCAATTTGGTTTTACACATCGTAAGAATATATTATGGAGGATTATTTCAGGTGATTTTAGAAAAGCTGACTATATGTGATCTAATGGATCTTGATTTGTATCTTGTATAATCCTTGCCAGGAGTAACTATAATTACTGTTCTGCTGATTTGTATTGATAAGCAGACTTTTTTCTTGGATAGCTACAGCATTACTTATGTTTAAGTAATCAGAATAATGTGTCCGTAATTTGCTTAAAAAAACAAACAAAAAAGGTAAAGCTTGATATACTTATTTTGTGGAAAACACTTAACAAAGTCAAAATCCCAACATACTGCCCCCAGAGAAATAAACATAACCCTCAGCTTTGGTATTTTCCTCAGATTAGTGTTGAGTGAAAACGTAAATTTTGTTCAGTCTCAGTCTGTCAAGTATGCACAACATTCAGCTGTGCATTTACATATGAACCTTGTTTTTACCTCCTCAAAAATATTTTTATCCATCTCCTTTTCAGATGTGTGGTACTTTCTGATCCTTTGAAAGACTCTTCGCGTTCTCAGGAATCTTGGAATGCCTTCCTGACCAAACTCAGGACGTTGCTTCTCATGTCTTTTACCAAAAACTTAGGCAAGTTTGAAGATGACATGAGAACTTTGAGAGAGAAAAGGACTGAGCCAGGGTGGAGCTTCTGCGAGTATTTCATGGTCCAGGTAAGGTTCTCTTTTTATCGAGAAGAGTACTTGATTCCTAATTATGATAAAGGCTTTGTTGTTGTTGTAGTTGGCTTTCTGGTACTTTGAATGTTCTGCTCCTTCTTTGTAGTTTGGGGCAGGAAATATGAAGAGTTGTGCAAAAGCAGCATTCTTAGATCTTGTTCGCAGCAGGTTTGTGTTATGTTGTCATTCAGTGCTATCACAAAAGCAGAATCAAAGTTCTATGGACCTCCACTGAAGAAAAAAAATTGCATCTAGAAAGAGTTTCAGTAGTTGCTCTTGAATTTTGGATAATTGTCCCAGTACTGTGCCTGTAATACCTATACTGATATTGCAACTGATGCCTTCACAGTGTAAACAGAGGGGGAAAAAATATTACCATTATGAGAGATGAGTCTTCAGTTTTGGGGTTTTGATTTTTTTGTTGGTTTCTTTTTTTTTCTTTTTAAACATCAGCTTTTTAATTGATGTATGAACAATAGCTTGTAGTGGGTCAGGATCTGAATCCACACCAGAATTTACTGGCAAAGCTGTATGACTTAATCTTCTTTTGTGGACCTCCCTGTGTTAAGAAGAAATGGTACATCTGCTACAATGGCAGGTTTCCCTGCATGTGTGAATATTGGAAGGGGAAGAATATTTGGAAAAAGTAATCCCCAGAGCTCTGTGTATGGATGGGTGCAGGCTGTAATACCAGACATGACTAATATCAGTAATATGATCCTTGTATTTCTTGTGTGTCAAAAGGAAGAACTGGCCTTTGTCTTTGAGATGCTGCAACAATTTGAAGATGCACTAGTACAGTATGATGAACTGGATGCCTTGTTTTCTCAATATGTTGTCAACTTTGGGGCTGGTGGTAAGTGTCCTCAAGTGTTAATAAATGTTAAATAGGTGTTAATAAATGTTAAGCATATTAATTTCTTCAATATGCTTCTGCTAAACAACACAGTGCTTTGGGTACCTTATGCGTACATGGGAGAAAAAGGTGGCACATTGTAGTGAAGATGTACAAAGCAGTTTGTGGTCTTGTTTTATGCTGTATGCAAACTCAGGTGTATATCAGTTATTCTCTCATTAAGTTTTATTTTTCATCTGAGGCTTAGAAGCAATTTTAAATAAAAAGCTGTGTTTTGTTCTTACCAGGTGATAGTTACAAAGGGAGCCTTGTAACTCTGTAATTACCTCAGTATTGATCTGACTGAGATACAGTTGCCGTTTTCCCAACTCGCTGTTAAGTCACTCAATAAAGAGCTTCCAGAAGAAATGTGTTGTTTTGCCTGAAATTACATGAGACATTTGCTATTCAGTGCAAAACTAAATAGAAATATGCGTTTAATCTGCACTACAGAAGTTTCAACTTTTTTTCCAAGAAAAAATACTGTGCAAGAAGTATCAAATAACTTTAAATTGTTTTAATGAGCTAAAGCACATGATGTTATGTAACAGCTTTAATCAGGTATGTGTGATGAATCTGGTAAAAATATAGTGCAGGAGTAATTGCAGTGACATGTATTTGCCCTGACTGAACCTGATGCTATACCTGAAAGTGGGGATCCATCTGTTCATGATGACTGAGTAAGAAATACTTAAGTAGGTAAAGGTTATTTGTTTTAAACTTCAGGTAGGCTTAATTGCTAGATCACAAACTGATTGCCAGTAGGCTAATAACAAATACACAGTTAACACAAAATGCTATGGGGTTTCAGTGTGCTGAAGTTCAGTTATCTGTTTAACTGTGGAAAATTTGCTGGGTTTTGTTTTTTTTGTTCTGTTTTTGAAGTTAAGATATTAAGTCAGTTATCCATAAGATAAACTTTAGAAAGAATAAGCCAGATTACAACCTCTGGAGGGGAGGAAGATGCTATAGTAGAAAGCAGTGGTTGATTCTTGGATATTAACTTTATTTACTTAGATGGTGCAAACTGGCTGACATTTTTTTGCCAGCCAGTGAGGAGCTGGAATGGTTTAATACTGCGAAAACCAATAGACATGGAGAAGAGAGAGCTCATTCAGAATCAAGAAGCCACTCTACTGGACTTGCGTAGTTACCTATTTTCTCGCCAGTGCACGTTATTAATCTTCCTGCAGAGGCCATGGGAGGTTTCCCAGCGAGCGTTGGAGCTTCTTCACAACTGTGTGCAAGAACTCAAACTATTAGAAGTGAGTCAGTATAATACATTCCATTATATTAATTATTTTATTCAATGATGATCTAGCAAGATTTTTGAAGTTTTGATATTGGCAACCAGCATACAGTAAACACTGTCTCTGAGTTATCAAAATGAGGCCTTAATAAAAGATTCTAACAGTGCTACCATTGAATGCTTCATCATGAGGATGTCTTTGGAAAGGTATTTGGAAACAAACCTTTGTTTAGTTATTCTAGTCTCCACCTGGGAAGTTGATTTCTTAACCTGGTAGGTAATTTGTCTGCTTCTTTCCTGGATTATTACCAATTCCTGAACTATAATTCCCATCATTTAAATCTGAAGCAGTGTTGTACTGAAGAATATAAGGCAGAGTGGTTAGGATGCTGATATGCAGGCTAGAAGTCTGTAACAAAAAGCAGTTCTGAATTAGAAACAGTACCTACAGTAGAGCTACTTGCTCCCATATGAGTTGGATGCTGTTTTGATCACCTTTTTTGGTTCTTTGTGATTCTTTTATGTGCCTAATAATGCTCTGTGGTGTTATGCTTGTGTCTCTACCTATCTTACCCAGTGACAGAAGAGGGAGATAGAAACAAGTGATAGCTCTCAAAGCTTTTCATCATGTTGCATGCCTCCATGCTTTGCCCCTCTTCCTTCCATACTTTATTTTCTACTGGTGTTTTTTAGTCCTCTGAGGAGGCTTTTATCAGGGATGTTGCACATTGATCATCCTCCATGTATGACCACAGATGTCTATGACTTGAAATACATTTTTAAGAACAACACAGTGCATAAAAATATTTCTGGATTTCACTTCGTGACTCATCCATGTCCTTAATCCCATGGGTTCTCTGTTAGTTTTATCTCTGCTGTTAAAAGAGTAGCTCCTAACTTTTGCCTGTCTGGCACTGTGGTAGTAAGTTTCATCTGTTTATCCATATTTAAAAATGGAGAATCTACTTCAGATGCTTTGTTGACACCTTCATGTATTCCAAAACTAACATGTAATTCTCATATATATATATATATATATATATATATATGTATATATATATATATAATGTTTTGTGTGTGTGTTTTGTAGTTGTGAGTGTGGGTGTTTTTAGTTTCCAGACTAAATAGATGCAGCCTTCTAAATCTCTGGAGGTGCTTACTGCAGTTCCCCTTTTTGCTCCACCGTAAGTCTGTCCTGTGCCCCCAGTCTTGGGACTCTTCCCTGCACTGTCTCTTATTTCTGCTGTTTCTTTCTTCATGTGGTGATCCAAATTGAATGCAGGTGTTCAAGCTGTGAGACAGTGACACTTACTTATGCATAGCATGTAGTTATCCCTGCTGTGATCCTTTTTCTTAATACAGGCAAATCTCTGAATGTGGCTTGACACCATTTGGCGGAAATCTAAACTATGCTGTTCTCATGACCTTTCTCTTCCTGAAAATTATTTCAGAATCCAGATTTTTATTTTTTGTTTCAAATACACTGGGCTTGCGTATTGAACTTTCTTATCACATTAGTCAACTCCCTAGTTCATTATGGGTTTCAAAACTTTCATAGTCTTTCTAAAAGGAATATTTTTGCTTATAAACGGGATTTTGAGACACCGTTATTGTCATTATATTCCAGATCTTTAGTTATGCTCATCTTTATCTTGTTTTGTGATGTTTTCTGTATCAAACTCTACTATCTTTCTTTATCATGTCCTGACTAATAACCCCTTCTTGGTAATTTTTTTTGTCTAGTTGTTTGTTTTTATCTTCATTCTTTAACCAGCTGTCCATGACAGATGTCTTATCCTTTCATTAACAAACTTACTCTTGAGAAGGAAACTTAGACTAATTTTTTCCCCATTTTTTTAACCTTCTTAGTGTACTTTAAACTTCAGTCTCAGTTAGATCTGATGTCTCCTTAGGAAAATGGTAGTATATTCACAGAAGTTTTTCCTAACTCTGCTTTCCTTAGGCTTTGTTTCCAAATTTGGGGAATTTTTCCAAGGACTCTTCCATCTTGGTGAATGTATCAAATCTAGTTAATATAATCACTATTTAGTTGCTTAACTGTTCTTGTTTCATGAGCTAATATGTAGAAAGTATTCAGGAGGTAGTGAGAGTTGGCCTGGTGGGGTTTTTTGTGTATTCTTAGAATAAGTTCTTCTAAGAGACTCTGCTATGTTGTATCAATAAAAATATTTTGCTGAAATGTTTTTTCTCATCTGACTAATGCTTATTTCCCAGCTGATTCAATCTGTTCATCTTCAGGTCTCTGTTCCTCCTGGAGCTTTGGATTGTTGGGTATTTTTGAGTTGTTTGGAAGTCTTACAAAGAATAGAAGGCTGCTGTGATAGGGCTCAGATAGATGCAAATGTTTCCCACACAGTTGGCTTATGGAGCTATGCCACTGAGAAGGTAAGCAAATGATGTGTTGTATTTGTAGTATTACAGTTTTGAAGTGGACCATTTGTTTCTGTGGAGCAGATTTTTCACTTTCTATTACAGAATTTAATATGGGGTTCTCTGTCTTGTTCTTCCCATGCTTCTTATATATTTCTATGAAAGGTGTGTACCTAAGTTGGAAATGTTCCTCCCATTCATAGTTCTTCTTACACAAAGGGTAAAGGAAAAAGTTGTAGAATAATGAGTAGCAGTAAGGTGGAACTGAAATTTAGGAGAAAAAACCAAACTTAGCAACTAGTGACAAAATTAAGAAGAATTTAACAACAACAACGAAGTTAATGGCCATCCCTATTTTATGTGGTGTAATGTGACAAGCTGACACATTTTTTTCTTTTGTGGGCTAACCTTGGTGGTTGATTTATTCTAAGCAAATTAACCAAAAGACCAACACAATTGAACTTCTTTAAGATAGTATCCTATGCTGACTCTGGGTATCAAGCATACTCGCTGCTGTTTAGAAGCGGTTTTACGGTAGTGTGTGGTATTGTTTCAGCACTGTTAGAATGAGAGAATTGTTTAGGTTGGAAAAGTCCTTTAAGATCTTTGAGTCCAACTGTTCACCCAGCACTGCCAAGTCAACCACTAAACCATGTCCCTAAGTGACACATCTGTATGTCTTTTAAATGCCTCTAAAGATGGTGACTCCACCACTTCCCTGGGCAGCCTGTTCCAATGCTTGACACCCCCTTTGCTGAATAATTTTTTCCTAATATCCAGTCTAAATCTCCCCTGGCACAACTTGGGGCCATTGCCTCTTGTCCTATCACGTGTTACTCGGGAGATGAGACCAGCACCCCTGTGCTACAACCACCTTTCAGGTGGTCTCCCCTGAGCCTCCTTTTCTTCAGACTAAACAACCCCAGTTCCCTCAGCTGCTTTCCATGAAACTTGTTCTTTAGGCCCTTCACCAGCTTGGTTGCCCTTCCTTGGACATGGTCCAGCACCTCAATGTCTTTCTTGTTGTGAGGGCCCAAAACGGAACACAGTATTCAATGTGCAACTTCATCAGTGCTGAGTACAGGGGGGCAGTCCTGCTGGCCACGCTGTTTCTGATACAAGCCAGGATGCTGTTGGCCTTCCTGGCCTCCTGGGCACACTGCTGGCTCATGTTCAGCTGGCCCAGGTCTGTTTCTGAGCAGCTTTCCAACCATTCTTCCCCAGGCCTGTAGCATTACTTATGGTAATCATCTCTTTTCAAGAAGGCTTTCACCTGAATGCAACTCTTTGGGTGAATTTGCAAGCTTGTCTAATTAGTGTACTAGAGGCTGCCTGCATTTCTTGAGTATATAGTTTTCAAAAATAGGGACACACTTATTAGAAATTATCTTTCGTTATACTTGTCAAACATCTCGAGCTTTGTTCAGGTTTATATGCAAAACCAGAAGGATTTATTCTGATTAAATGTTATGCATGTAAGGACATCTGTGTATGTACCTGCGTTCCAATGTTACTTGAGTCAGTAATTTATATGGAATTTTATTCATAATAAAATTGATTTCTACTCTGAGAAACAGTTACTTTTGAAAGGTTCTGTACTTTTTTCCCCCTGCAACTTTAATACAGGTCTTATAAGCAGTACAATATGACAACAGTGGAAACGCATTGTAGGAATGATGCAACAGAATAAATGGAGTTTTATATTGATTTTGTAGCCTATTTAAAACAAACATGTTTTTTCTTACAGTTAAAATCCCTGGGTTACCTGTGTGGACTTGTGTCAGAGAAGGGGCCCAATTCAGAAGACCTTAACAGAACTGTTGATCTGTTAGCAGGACTGGGAGCAGAACGCCCTGAAACAGGTATTACCAGGAATGTATCCATTCTTTCTAATAACTGACATTTGTTTTAAATACCTAGTATATAAATAGAATACCTTGGGATTCTGTGATTAGTAATGATAATTTCCAAATATTCCTACATATATATGGACATTGATAGAACTATTATTTCTTGCGAGATCTTTTCATATGTGTCTAGTACTTTAACAGTGCATCTCCTTACTATTGCAAGTATAGCCTTTTCCATGAATGCTCCATTTATGAGCATTTAGGTAAATAGCTTTGAACAGTACTGGTTTTGAATAAAGTTTTTCATACTTGCAGACAAGTATTAAAAATAAAATTATTTGAAAAAGAAGTGGAGCATCCTTGATCTGATGCAAATAGATAGCCTGCTGCTGGAGCTACAAAGTGGTATTATTTGAGTTGAAGTGCTATTATTTGTGTGTCTGAACAATCAAATTTATTTACTCCTTGTGGATTTTACCACAAGGGTATTTCTGAAGGTAATTCTGAAGGAAGAAGTTTTAAGAAGTTAACTATGCTAGAACAATTATTATCTTTGAAGCACTAGCTGATAGGCTGATGCTTCACTTGTTCTTGCAGGTATGACGATGTATGATTCTTAATTCAGTGCTATGGTGCCTGTTGTATTAATTTAAATTAAATGAGGGCTTTTTTTCCTTCAAAAAATACTGATGCATATTTGGTCTGGCAAAGATTTCTAAATTGAGCAAGGTACTTCAGAAAAAAACGTGGTCTTGCTAACCATTTTCTTTTGAATTATGTTGTTTAAAGTAGTAAAATGATTTTAAATTACAGTGTACTCCTATATAATTCCAGCAGTGGGGAGTTGCAAATATCAGTCTTGGCACAGTATGGCATTTAAATACAATTGTGTGTGTTTCTAAGTTGAATAAATGTTAAGAAGTTAGTACAGTTATACTGCTGCTTGCCTTTACCCTGCTACCCTGAACATCATTCATATGTGCATGCACATACGCAGAGTTGTGAAACAGCCTTTCTTGGTCTTACTTTAGAGCCTGTGGTAGTGGTGTTTACCACATAAAATTAGTTTCAAGTTTTCCCTCTGCTTTCTATTGAAGGAAAAAGTGGGCGGGGGGTGTGTTATCAAAATAGGAGTGTATTTGGAAGTGACATCTCTTGTTCTGCTTTTCCCTAAAGCCAATGCATCCCAGAGCCCTTATAAGAAACTTAAAGAGGCTTTATCATCTGTAGAAGCTTTTGAAAAACATTACTTGGTAAGTACAGGCTTGTTTGCTTATATTAGTTTTGTGTGTTTACATTATAGGTTGAAGAGAGACAAAATTTTCAAACCTGAGAAGATAACACTGAGGACTTAAATCTATATTTCTATGTTTTGATATCAATATTGCTTGCATACTGAACACAAGAGGATTGATTTGTTTTACAGCTGGAACCTTGGATGCACCCCAAGTTTCAAATATTTGATTAATTTTAAAGTTTACATTTATGAGTTGAAGGTTTTTATCTGTAAGTATGTACACTTAGTTACTAAAATGGCCAATGCCATGGCTATTGTATTCTGCCATCCCAGATTCAGAACTGAGTCTTCCCAGAAGAATGTTGAGGTGTGAACACAGCTTCCTTTTGAATGATTTAGACTTGCATCTTGCAATAGTATAACATGGCTTATGTTATACTGTTGTGCCGTGGAATGGACTCAGTCAGAGATCAATATGATCAGACAAAAAGCCATTTATTGCAAAGCATTAACTCCTTATATACTATTGCTCACACACACCTACAGCAATTTGGCATATCACGATTGGATACTTGTCCTGAAGACCCTTAGTGACTAACATATAATTGGTTAAGCACAGGTGTGAGAACTTGACCTCGAAAGCTTGCCAACAGTCCACAGTTCCATAACTCAGTGAATTCCAGCTTCTTCTTATCTTGCTTGCTTAAGCTTCCTTGGGCCTCTCATGGCCTTGCTAGATCTTCCAGAGTTATTCAGAGCTCATGTACCAAATATACATTCTCCTGTGAGAACACTGTCTCCACACTGTTGATTTTTTTTTTTTAATATATATACACACATTATGGGACATCCCTGGATAATAGGGTTGGAGCTGGCTTAGACTGAAACGTGAGAATTCTTACTGTGCTTTAATATGCATGTTTTATTCCATGACATCTCCTTTATTGAGGAGCCATTGTAATGATGATCTGTCGGTTTTGTTTGTTTTGGTTTTTTTTAATGAAAGACTGTTAAATGAAATTAAAAAAAAACACTGTCACAAGAGTGTGGGGGGTTTTGGGGTATTTTGGTTGTTTGTTTTTTGTTTTCCCTAGATAATTTTCCTCTGAAACTTCTTATAGCTGATTACTGCTGTTGGGGAAAAGTTGGAGGAAAGCTGAGCTACTTTTTTCAGTCTGAGAACTAGGTAGTACTTAGAGTTACAAAGTTTTATTGAACGAAAAAGTCTGAAAAGATTTTGTCTGAAGATACCAGGTTTCATTTCAGTGCTTCATTTCTTTGTAAGACTGGTTGGATAGCTGGGCCGAAGCTAAAATCTTCAGAATTACTAGCTGCTCTTACATATTCAGTTCTAACTTGCACCAAAATATCTCTCCTAAATTCTGTAGTATCTACCTAAATTTAAGAAACTAAGTGGGATCTGCAGGCTTTGCCAAAGAAACAAACAGTAATGGCAATTCTATTTCTGACTGTGCTTTTATGCAACAGAAATTCAGATATTACTATAAAAGATTGTTTTCTATGTAGCTGTCACATTAGTATATCTGATTTATATATATCTATATTTTATCCATATATTCAGTGCAGAAGAGCACAGAATTAGTTAAAACTTCCAGATACAGCAAAGATCATTTACTTGCATTTAAATTTTTAATTAGTCTGGAATGTAAAATGCAGATTTTCACACATTTTAAAAGCAGGAAGTGATGAGCTTTTATTACCAAAAAAAACTTTTGTCTCATTCTGTGGCTAGTCTCATGCAACAACTTAAGAATCTTTTGTGAGACTATCAGTTCTTCTATAAGCAGGTTGGCATGCCTGTTAATTTTGGGGGAATATGGCTTTTTGTCTGTAGGTGTAGCTGGTGTCTAAGACCCCTCTGGATCAGTTAAGGAGTGACTGAGTGATCACTTAGTTTATTGTAGGATACTGTTGTGAGTTCTTAAAGAAAGAAAGAAGTAATTTTTCTAGGGTCTCCATAAGAAACATAAAAAATGGCCTAGGAAAGGCTCTGGGAGCTCATTTTAGGTCATTTTCCTGTCCTACAATAATAGATGCTTTCTGGCATAGTCTGCAAAACATTTAGGCAATTGGAAGCACTTACACAATTTATTTTGAAGTGTAACTCTTAGTACACAAAGTGAAGGAGAATGAGCTTCTGTGGAAGATTGCTGACAGTCAGAAGAGGCTGCAGGTTTGTAAGATGTGAAATAGTTTTATGTTGATGGCCAAAGACTGAGAGCTTGAGGAAAAACATTTGGTGGTGGTATACAGTGTGTGTTGTAACTGCTGATGTTGTGAGAAGATTTGTTGCTGTTACTACGGGTGTAATAAGGGCAAAGTAAGGAAGTGTGTCTGCATTGGGAACTATCTTAAAGGTGTCTGAGGAACTTCAATGTGGGATTGCATAGCTTCCCACAAAATTCATTTAAGGCACTCTTGCGAAAATAGTCCTCTTGTAACTTAGCATTTTGTGTTTAATTGTATGTTTACATACTGCAAACTTTCACTAAAGCTGCATGTAATGCCATTAAGTGCATGAAAGAATCACGTAGCATTTTCTGTGTGTAGTTGATTTGATTTTGAAGTACTAGTTGTGAGTCTCTGGGGCAAGCTCTAAGTATGTTACACTATGGTATGTCCTGGAATGGTACACTGCACGATCCTGCAATGATAATCTAATGGTATAGTCACTGAGAAATAGGTGTTTTCAAAAAAAGACAGGAGAATTTAAGTGTAAAGAAGTGCTTGAAACTGCATCTGATCTATTTTTTGTTGGTTTTGGGTTGCTTTATTTAATTGTTAATAGACTTTTTCTTCTGCCATTTGTAATGCAGATATGGGATAATGACCAACTGCTGAAAAAGTAAAAATCACCTGCTACCAACTGCTCTGTATTGTGTGCTGGGGCATGGGAAAATCTGAGAAGTTATTAATTCTGGTCATTTTGTTGCAGTAACTTAGTTACTGTCTATGAGTTTGTGTGAAATACTGTGTAATTACTAAAACCACAAAACTTACAGTGGTTTATTTTTTTTTTTAAACAGGATCTGTCCCATGCCACCATTGAAATGTACACAAATATTGGAAGAATTCGCTCAGCTAAGCTTGTGGGAAAGGACTTGGCAGAGTTTTATATGTAAATGAATGTTTAAAATGTCTCAGATGCATTAGCTTTGAAAATTCTGAATATAATCCTTGAGGAAAATATGCTGTATTTAAACAGAAGTTTTAAAAAATTCTTGAAATGTAGATACACACAAAGTTTCAGAAAAAAGAAAAATTAAAAAGAAGGCTGGCAAATCTCTTCATATCAAACCCTAGTTCTTTAATAACTAAACATGAGTACTTATGTTTTAGTACTCTTGCCTTCAACTGTCTTGTGTTCTTTAACTTGGTCGTTTCTTCTCCTTCAGGAAAAAAAGGGCAGTGGGGTAGGCGGAGAAAAAGACATATCTTTGCATCTACTATAGCCTGCTTTGTAACAACTTGTCTCAAAGCTTAACTACATATGTGTCTGTATATACCTAAGAAAAGCCAGAAAATATGGTATTTGGAGAGTAATCAGTTTCATATGGAAAGCTGTTTCCCCACTCTGAAACTCAACAGTGATTTTATTTCTAACTTCCAGATATAGAATCGTAGAATCATAGAATAGTTAGGGTTGGAAAGGACCTTAAGATCATCTAGTTCCAACCCCCCTGCCATGGGCAGGGACACCTCACACTAAACCATATCACCCAAGGCTTCATCCAGCCTGGCCTTGAACACCACCAGGGATGGAGCATTCACAACTTCCCTGGGCAACCCATTCCAGTACCTCACCACCCTAACAGTAAAGAACTTCCTCGTTATATCCAATCTAAACTTCCTCTGTTTTAAGTTTGAATCTGTTACCCTTTGTCCTGTCACTACAGTCTCTAATGAAGAGTCCCCCCCCAGCATCCCTATAAGCCCCAAATATATATATATATATTTTTTATCCCTGCTGTTAAATTCCACTAAAGGAACTTTGTGCATTGCTTTTCTATTTAATTTTATTTTTCTTAGAAGAATTCTGGAGTCTCAAGTGGTTTATTTGGGAAAACATGTTTGGGCATGCTTCTCACCTGTGTTTGCTAAAGCAGTCTTATAGCCATAACACAGTCTCCTAAATTAACTTAAATTATTCACCTGAGGGATTAATGTTAGGTTTAAAGACTACCATTGGACTTCTACTGTGTAGAGATAAAATGGTTTACAGCATCTTGGTCTGCATTCATATGCAATGTTCCTCTCCCATCACCCTGTTTTGAAAATGTGTATGGTTTTCATGGCTGCAGAGGTTCTCACATCACTCTGTACTCATTTCTTTATTTTTTTAAAGGAGGAAGAAAGGTCCACAGAAGGCAGAAGTCTATCTGCAAGGAGCACTGAAAACTTATCTTGCTGAGGGCTGGGCATTGCTTGTCACACATACAAGAAAACAGTTAGCTGAATGTCAGAAACAGCTCGGGCAAATAGAAAAGTATCCTTTAAAAGGCAGAGCCAGAAAAATCAAGATGGGAGAAAATGATACTTCTGATTTATTTTTCTGACATATCTCTAACTTTTACTTAACTGTTGACATTGTCAGACATCAGAGAGCTGAGTTATTTCTTGTTTCCACTGTTGCTGTTAAGTTGGGGAGGGTTGGGATAGCTATTTTTTCATTTCTATTTTGTTGTGATTTAAGCCCAGCCGGTAACTCAGAACCACACAGCTGCTTCCCTCTCCTTCTTTCCCCCGCTCCCAGAGGGATGGGGAGGAGAATGGAAAGAATGTAACTCCCACGGGTTGAGATAAGAACAGTCCAGTACCTGAAGTATAACACAAAACCACTACTGCTACCACCAATAATAATAATGATAAAGGAAATAACAACGGAAGGGAATACAGCTGCTCACCACCCACCGACTGATACCCAGCCCAACCCAAGCAGTGATCTCGCCCTTCCGGGTAACTCCCTCAGTTTATATATAGTGGGCATGGCGTGCTGTGGTTTGGAATACCTCTTTGGTTAGTTTGGGTCAGGTGTCCTGTCTCTGCTTCCTCCCAGCTTCCCCTCCTCCCTGGCAGAGTGTGAGACTCACAAAGTCCTTGGTCAGAGTAAACATTACTGAGCAGGAACTAAAATCACTGGTGTTATCAGTGCTGTTCCCAGCCTGAAAGTCAACACCACAGCACTGCACCAGCTACTAAGGAGAAAAATGACTGCTACTGCTGAACCCATGACATATTTTTTAATTTTTATTTTTTTAACATCTGGCTCACTTAAAACTTATTGCATATGGTTTCTGCTGTCCATTTTAAATGTATGTAGGCTCTAGAGAGTGGCGCAACCTAAATAGTGTGAAGTTTGTCATTTGTTCAGCAGATAATGTAGAGATTTTTTGTGATTCTGTTTGTATTTCATTATTATGGAACTTTTTGTGTGGTACTGGTTTTTCATTTGGTAAATATGGCAGTATAATGACTTCTTATATTAAGGAGCTTAATTTCTGGGCTTGCTTTCTGTAACTGCTACTACCTTTATCCTGTATCTGACCTGGCAAGGACTCTTCAGATGTTTGTATTGGTAACTTTTTCTAAAAGTTACAGCAGAGGCTTGGAAGATGAAAATCTTGTAACTTTGGTTGCTGTTCTAATGTTTTGGGGTTTGGGGGTTTTTTGTTATTATTTGTTTTTTATTTCTGGCTTTGGTCTCTGCTTCAGAAGGGGAGTGGGAGTTGTTTGCTTTTACCTGGAGCAAAAGCTCAGTCTACAATGTGTGAATGAAATCTCTAAATGCTGCATGAATGCAAAGTAATACTTTGAGAGAATGATTTGGCTCAATCCTAATGTTTGACGGGCTTAAAATTCTTCACTTTGATACTCTCTGCATTATTTTCATGCACCAACTCTGTCAGCTACAATTGTATTTGTTTAAATGTTAAATCTCTGATGCTATGCTCTTGCTACTTTCAAGATAAGAGATGCTGTGAGGGAGCAAAGTCTGCTGACTGGCCGTGGGTGTTTTGTTGTATTCTTTTTGGCATCAGAAACAGCACAATTACATATTATAGCAAAATTAAAAATTTTCTTTTTTTTTTTTTGTGGTTTGGGGGAAGGGTACTGCTTTCATTGGTGCTAGAGTTATAATAGAATTCCTGTAGGTGTTCCAAAATGGCATGGTCACAGAGTTTTCTAGCTTTTCATGAAGTTGTTGGGTTTTGTTGTTGTTAGTTGTTTATTTTTCTTTGTCCAAGAAGCTCATATTTTAGTCTCTAAGTGACAGAAATACTAGAAATTACTAAAAATCTAGAAATACAGAAACTCTAGAAAATACTACAGATCTTACTGTAGCTGAAAATCACTTTTAACTGAAAATCAGCTAAGTTTGTAGTATATTTTGGGTTATGTTGTTCTTTGCTGCTTTTTGTTTCACTAGGTTTTTATAGAACTAGACTTGGAGACTGTGAGTGTCTGCCTTCTTTGAAAATTCTTACATTGCTTTTAAACACTCTTAAATTTTTCTGCTTCAGTGCAAATGCTTTTAAAGAATCTGAGCCAGTAATACTGCATTCATAGCTAAATACTTAAGCAAGCATTTGTATCCCCAGCACCCAAAAGTATAAAGAATATCTTATGACTTACTGTAAGTGATGCTGTAACAGCTAGCAGAGTCTCAGCAAAGTAAACTGGAGTATAATCGAAT
Source organism: Melopsittacus undulatus (assembly GCF_012275295.1). Taxonomy (NCBI): domain Eukaryota; kingdom Metazoa; phylum Chordata; class Aves; order Psittaciformes; family Psittaculidae; genus Melopsittacus; species Melopsittacus undulatus. The sequence continues at coordinate 88,330,053 of NC_047528.1, read as the reverse complement.
ACTGAAGTTATTTAGTTCTAATTGTTGGGCAGTGTAATGCAGCACACTAGGTCTTTAACTTGCATGCTGCATTTATCTATTGTCAAAATTAATTTTCTATGATCACAACTCTTTTTAGATGGAGGAAGATTGCACACGTTAAGAATATGGATCGTATCTTAGTAGGTCTGCAAAAAATAAAGATTCTGCAATATTCTCAGATGGTAATAAATCTTCCATTGTTTCTTTTCTAATGGAAGAGTATGGCAATGATAAAAGCAGGTCTTGTATTTAAAGATCAGAAAAGCAGTACTTGAACTGTCTTGTTCTCAGTCAAATTTCTGAATGTTGTAGTTTTCTACCTCATGTTTCCTTAACTTTGTTAGTTATCTTCAAACAAGCAGCCTTTTAGCCGGTGATAATCACTTAACAGAAAATGAACGCAAAAGCTTTTGCCAAGAAATACTAGATTTTGCCAATCAGCAAGAAGAGAACCAAGGTAAGTCTGGTGCTTTAATATGCTCTAATCTGATCTTTCCCTAGAAGTGGATTGGAAGGCTTTTCCCGATTGGTTTCATTACCTTGTGTATAACTTCAGAACCAACATGGTTCTTTTCTTGTTGTCTCCAGAATTTTTATAAAACTTATGCAATAATTAAGAACAGTCAAAGATAAGAGAGTAATTAACATTTATAATGAATACTGGAAAGGCTTTGTTTTCCTTCACTTTGTTTCTCTGCTTTGATAGCTCATGATTTATCTTGTGTTAGTTTTATTCCCGTTCCTAGCTTACCTTTGTCTCTGCGTTAGTGGCACACAGATGGCAGCTCTGTGATGATACTCCTTTGGTTTCAATGTTAGATTCTGTACCCATCCTCTTGCAGCTTATTATTTTTACCGTCTTACCTCTTTATTCTTCCTGCTGCTTCAGTAATACCTTGCTCTCAGATATTAATTATCATTCAAATCCATACAGAATACTTATTTAGAAGTTTTCCCTGATGAATTGATGGAGCATAAGTAATACATTATTTTAGACTTGCCTCTTCATTCAGTTTTAGTACTGCCTCACTGTTGGTTTTTGAACTAGAAAAGAGAATGAAAACACTTTGTATGGTAAAGCTTATGCCTCAAGGTACCAGTCCAGTCATTAGTTCCTTACACTTGTACTTGCTCTTGATCTGTGTTCTCTGGGAAGTTTGTAATTTTATGCTACTGTGTTCATCTAGGATACTTTATGTAGTAGTGAAATGAGAAACTTCTTAGATGTGCTTAGTTTAGTCATCTTTAATAGCCTGAGTACTAAAATTGCAGTAGATGTAACTGTAAGAAAACAAATCTTGGCATCTTTAAACCTCATTTCTACTCAAAATATGAAAGTATTGATTTATTGTGAAAGGATTAATTGTGAAAAGTTGTTGATCAGTTTATTACTAAGTGTTAAATTTTTTAAGAGAAAAGATTTGCTTATCTTCAGTAGCACTGGAGAAGAATAAAATCCCTGTTTGTATCTTTCCAGGTCAGAAGGTTGTATTGCCTATGCAATGCTTTGCGCAGTTGCAAACCCTGCATTTTGACCCTCCAAATGCTGTTGTCCATGTGGGTGGAAAGTTGTTGATTGAGTTGACTTTGCTGAGCCAAATGCCCATCCCTGTCCAAGTGGATCAGATTGCCATCCATGTTCACTTCAGCATTGAAAAAAATAGTTACAGAAAAACAGCTGAGTGGCTCACTAAACACAAAACTTCCAATGGTGTTATCAGCTTTCCAAATGAAATTACAAGCTTTCCTTTGTCAAGAAACAACTTGCCAGCACTGGAGCTGTACGAAATGTATGAACGGAGTCCCTCAGATAACTCTTTGAACACAGCAGGAATAATCTGCAAAAATGTGCACATGCTGCTACGAAGGCAAGAGAGCAGCAGTTCGCTGGATATGCCCTCAGGGGTGACTTTAGAAGATGGGGCTCATGTGTTGAAATGCAGCAACTTAATATTGGAACCAGGGGTCAATAAAATCACATTCAATACTCAGGTATGTTTTTATAGTTGAACAAATGTAAGAAGAACTAAAAGCACTGGCTGAGGAAGAACCTAGTGCTGGCAAGTGGCACCTGTATTGCTTTGTCTTGAAGCTTGAGTGATGCCATTACAATTTTGGCTTTCATTTTGCTATTCCAGACTTTAATTTCCCTTGAAAGAGGCCTGTTGTGTTTGTGCCAAAATGTACAGGTGATTCTTATTTGCAAAGATTTGAGTCTGCCTTCCAAACATTAAACATTGATTATTGCTGCCAAAAATGAAACTGATAAATTCATATACAAGATAATGTACCACTCATGAAGTCTGCCTTTGCTGTTGAACTCGTTCAGAATAATGTTGAAAATATTGATGGGAGTGCATTTTCTAGCCCTTAGCAAGTGACTATGTGGTTAGACTTGTTTGATAGCCTGTTCTTCACTGTGGAGGGCAGTAGAATGTTTTTTCACTTGGTGGATGTAATAAACCTACGTGTAAGAAGTATGACAAAGCTCATCATTTTAGAAGATGTCAGAATTAAAATTGCCCCCATTATTCATCTTGATCATATAAGGAATGAGAAGACAAGAACATAAGGATTGTGTGCTACAGGAATACTAAATATGCATGAGCAAACACCCATGAAAATAGAAGTTTCACCATCTGAATGCCATCCTCAGAAAACGGCATTAGAGCCATTAAAGCCTGGCTTCTGCCATATAGTGGTGTATATGAAATTCTCTCAATTCCTGACTTACACATTCACTCTAAATCAGCTTAATAATTGGAGTGATATTTTTTTCCTTCCCTTCTTCCCCCACCAAGTGAAGTACTCAAAGTAATTGTTGAAATATTTCAGGAGAGACGTACTTATGACTTCTGTTTCCATTGTGTTCCACTAGATGCATAGTAACTAGAAATCAGGCATTGAGTACCAGTTCTGTTGGTTGTACTATTGGTTTGTTTTGTTTTTAACTGCTACTCATTCTGTGGCCTTGTACTTTGCTGGTCTGTGGTTTGTTTACTTAGTTTAATGAAACGAGGAAAGGTATTTACCTGATGACTTAGTCTTAGGAAGTGAAATGTCAGACATTTTCAAAAACAAGACTTCAGTATCTGTTTAGCGTTCCAGGAGTAGGAGCTTCTGGCCTCAATTATCATGCTGTTCTGTTAGTTTCTATGTATGTCCTCACCTCTGTAACCCTTCATAGGGAAGCATTTATCAGAGTTCAATGCTACAATAATGAACATAAGTGTAGGAAAAATTTAAGTGAGAAAATGCTGAGCAATTCAGTGTAACATCAGAATGATTAATAAGGCATAAGGTAGCATAATGAGGACTGCAACAAATACTTCATAGCTGCTTCATTTTAGGAGCATTATCTACACTATATTGGAAAGGGTATGGTGACCAGCAGGTCAAAGGAGGTGATCCTGCCCCTCTGTTCTACTCTCGTGAGACCTCACCTGGAGTATTGTGTGCAGTTCTGGTGTCCTCAACATAAAAAGGACATGGAACTGTTGGAACAAGTCCAAAGGAGGGTCATGAGAATGATCAGGGGACTGAAGCACCTCCCATATGAAGACAAGCTGAGAAAGTTGGGGCTGTTCAGCCTGGAGAAGAGAAGGCTGCGTGGAGACCTCCTAGCAGCCTTCCAGTGTCTGAAGGGGGCCTATACGGATGCTGGGAATGGACTATTCATTAGGGACTGTAGTGACAGGACAAAGGGTAACGGGTTGAAACTTAAACAGGGGAAATTTAGATTGGATATAAAGAGGAAGTTCTTTACTGTTAGGGTGGTGAGGTACTGGAATGGGTTGCCCAGGGAGGTTGTGAATGCTCTATCCCTGGCAGTGTTCAAGGCCAGGTTGGATGAAGCCTTGGGTGACACGGTTTAGTGTGAGGTGTCCCTGCCCATGGCATGGGGGCTGGAACTTGATGGTCTTAAGGTCCTTTCCAACCCTAAATATTCTATGATTCTGTGCTGTGAAGAAAGAAAGTGTTTTGCAGTCACATATGGTGTACATATATGCCTGCTAGCTTTGCCATTTTCTAATTGGTTTACATTAGCTTTAGTCCCTTTTTAAACTCATTTTGAAATAAGAGTATATGTATATGCTTTTGATTAAAAACTAATAGCTGGAGAGAACTGGCCAGGAAGTTTCTCCAGGATTCTTAGCATATTTTAAGTTATCCACAACTGGGATTTTATTTTTTTCTTTTTCTTAATTGTTAATTTCTATCTTGTCATAGGAACTTTGTTTAGAGTGAAGCTTTCTATAGGCTTACATACTCTGCCTCACCATTCCTCCAGCACTGGGGCAGAAATCAATAGAGAGGTGTGCTTGTTTCAGTGTGCTCACATGCATTTGTGGAACCTGTGTGGATAGCAGGTGTCTCAAGATAGAACTTGAGCTCAAATCCCTGATGATACAATGTGAAATGGCAGTCATGTAATTTGAACTACCTACTGACCTAGTTTTTTAGATTTCTCCTCCTTTTAAAGGATTGGGACAAATTAATGGGATTTGAAGATGTCAGATGTCTTGGTGCCTGTAAATGTAGTTTTATGTCAAAGAATCATAGAATAGTTAGGGTTGGAAAGGACCTTAAGATCATCTAGTTCCAATTCCCCTGCCGTAGGCAGGGACACCTCACACTAAACCATATCACCCAAGGCTTCATCCAACCTGGTCTTGAACACTGCCAGGGATAGAGCATTCACAACCTCCCTGGGCAACCCATTCCAGTGCCTCACTACCCTAACAGTAAAGAATTTCTTCCTTATATCCAGTCTAAACCCCTGCTGTTTAAGTTTCAACCCATTACCCCTTGTCCTGTCACTACAGTCCCTAATGAATAGTCCATTCCCAGCATCCGTATAGGCCCCCTTCAGATACTGGAAGGCTGCTATGAGGTCTCCACACAGCCTTCTCTTCTCCAGGCTGAACAGCCCCAACTTTCTCAGCCTGTCTTCATATGGGAGGTGCTCCAGTCCCCTGATCATCCTCGTGGCCCTCCTCTGGACTTGTTCTAACAGTTCCATGTCCTTTTTATGTTGAGGACACCAGAACTGCACACAGTACTCCAAGTGAGGTCTCACGAGAGCAGAGTAGAGGGGCAATGAACATGTATGTAGAACTGGATTTCAGGTGAAGGAGCCTTACTAGGAGAAAGCTGTTAGAGACTGTTCTGAGCAGGCATTTTGACTTAGTAGGATCAGTAATCAATCTGAAACTATGGAAAAAGAGATATGGATGAAAAGCTAGATGCAACACTGCTTTAAACTTGCCTTGTTCTGCATGTTTCTGGTAGCTGTTGGAGGATAGACTGCCTTAACTTTTCTATTTTCCTAACCTTACTTTCTTGAAAGAAATTTTCATGGAAACACTGCTTGGTGTGAATCCTACTTAATTTTATACAGTTTTTCAAAGAATGATATATCTGCTCTTAAAGGGAAAATCTGAATATGTTACAATTTTGACATAACGTGCTGAAAGCTTCAGTAGATTTGAGTTCCAGTATTTACAGAATATATACTAAAAATCCATTATCACTGTAGTAGTACACGGTGTCACTTCTACTGGATTACATAGCCAGCCAGAGGAGAGGAACTGCTGACAACTTGTTTTCTAAATTTTCTTACAGTAATGCTTAATTGCACTACTTCTGCAGTGAGAGGAATGACTGTGCTTCTAAGATGCAGAGGGAGTTTGGTCCTCTCTGAGGATCTTAGGCTGATGATTAGCATTATTTATGCTGATAGCAATCTTCCAGTGTACTTTTTAAAGCTTTAATAGAGATCAGAAAGCATTATCTAAATTTTTCAGACTGATTCCTATCCCTTGTTGAGGTTTGAAGTATGTTTATATTCAGAAGAGTTGCTTTTCTGTTTATAAAGTATTCAAGGGTTCAAATTCAGTAACTGATGCAAAAATCCATAATACTGAATTTCAGTCAGGATTTGCTTTGTAAATAACTGTGAGATTTGAATACTAAGTTGTTAGAGCTTTTCTCCACAACTTATTCTTTAGATGTAGTTATATCCAGCACCAATATGTATTACACTTGGTAAAATGGCACATGGAAAAAGAAAACGTTTCCTGTTCCCTAGCAGTAGTAGCTAAGAGCAAATAGAATCAAGAATAAATATACTAGCAGATGTTCCAGATTTGCTTTTTATGTTATCAAAAACCATCGAGAATCCTGTTATTCAGGATAAGGGAAGAATTTGAAATTCAATATGTGTATGTAACTTCTCTGTAAGCATTCAGACAGCATGTGGGCTGGGGAGTGTGTGAAATTGTTAGCTTGAATTAAAAGCTGTGCTTCATAGAACATAGGTTTTTATGAATGTTAGCCAAATGAGTACTTCACTGCTTGCTAAGTATCATTTCAGTATTTAATAAATATAATAATATTTTAATGTATGTGACATTTGGAGGGGGAGGGAAGCAACCAACAAACAAGATGAAAAGCACCCCGATATAACAGTTTGACAACATAACTGCTCTAGTAGTTATTCTGGCTATCGATACTTGTTACTTACTGTTTTTTTCCTTGAAATAGCCAGCACTCTAGAGCTTCTCTCTTGATGGGGTGAAAGGGGATCCTTTGTGAAAATCTTGTCACTTATTCAGAAAAGTAGTCTGTCATTTTAATTTGCAAATGCGAAGTATCTGATAAAAATGAGCTGGAAACATGCTGTTCTTTAGTAGAGGGTTCATTCCAGAACCTTTTCCTAAATTGAAAAACCTATTCAAATGTTTTTTTTTTCAAAGGCCAAAGAACCTGGGACATACACGCTCAGGCAGCTGTGCATTTCAGTGGGAAAAGTACAGTTTGTCCTTCTTCATATTTACCCAATTGCACAGTATGATGTATATTCTCAGGAGCCCCAGCTAAAAGTGGAACCGATGACTGGTAGGTACAGTTGCTAAGCTGAAGTTGTCTCGATGACTTCTGTTGTGTTCTCATGGGACTAAAGTGTTTTCTGTCTTGCAAATTACTCAGATTTTTTTTGCCTTACTTTTAATTTTGAGTCTTAAATTCACGCTTTTCAAATTATCCATCAAGTATGTCCTGTCAGTGATGTTTTCAATAATTCCAGAGGTTGGCTCTGGAACATCTGGTGTCACATTTGAATATGAATTCGAACATGTATTGTCACTTAAGTAACAGGGATAGTTTGAGCTGCCATACTGGTTAGAAGCGACTACTTAAATTTGCAAATGACTGAGCTCCTTATTGTTTAATTCTGCGATGCTGCAGTCTCTTTGGTATTTACAGGAAACTGGGATTGTGTATGAGAGGTGACAATACTAATTTATTAAAATTTAATACTGAATACATCCATTGATTTCACAGAGAGGTCAGCATTACTTAGATTCACAGATGGATAGAATAGTTAGGGTTGGAAAGAACCTTATGATCATCTAGTTCCAACCCCCCTGCCATGGGCAGGGACACCTCACACTAAACCATGTCACCCAAGGCTTCATCCAACCTGGCCTTGAACACCACCAGGGAAGGAGCATTCACAACTTCCTTGGGCAACCCATTCCAGTACCTCACCACCCTCACGGTAAAAAACTTCCTCCTTATATCCAATCTAAATTTCCCCTGTTTAAGTTTTAACCTGTTAACCCTTGTCCTGTCACTACAGTCCCTCAACAAAAATTCAGATCATTGAGCTTTATGTATAGCATCTGCACAGCACTGACATCAAATTGTTATAGAGCTTATTAAAATTTATAAGTAGAAGTGAGCAGTAATTTTGTTTTCAGGCTATAAACCGAAGCAGTTGAGTTAATATGCATTTTGTACTATGAGTCTAGTTACAGTGGTTGTAGCATGTGGTGAAGGAAGGACAGGCATATTGGGCATTAATCAGATTAGCTATGCCTATGAAACTGATGGTTGTGATTCAGATATTTGAGAGTCTGTGTACAAACTGGCATTCTTGTTATGTTGATTATATAAATACAGCATGTGGATATGACTGGCAGTGTAGGTGCAAAAATATAAAGCTGTCTACAACCTGAAGAGCTTAACAAAATAGTAAAATTTGGGATTACTGTATTTCAGTGGGTTCTGTGTTGCTAAAGCTATACAGGATGTGAGCCAGCTAATCTTAAGCCATCCAAAGAACAGGGGTTTTGTTCACTAAAGTTAAAACAACTGATTTCTTCACACCAGTATATCTGGGCTAGGTTAATGTGTTGCATAGCACCAAACCTCCACATTTTCCCAACGTGTGACAGATTGTCTGGGAATACTGCTAACAAGCCTTAGCAGTGCATTGTAACCATCTGCTGGTGAGTACTGGAACCTGTTAACAACTTCTTCTTTCTTCTTCAGATAGCCTTTTGGCTGGCATTCCCCAGAAGGTGAAATTCACAGTGACTACTGGTCACTATACCATGAAGAATGGGGACACTTTGCAGCTCAGTAATGCAGATGCCATGCCTATTCTGTACCATCCAGAGAGCAAGGCAGTGATCTATTCGAACACCAGGGGTAAGCAAAAAAGTAAAAATTAATAATCTTTTTAAATAGCTGAGAGAATCATGGTTATCTTTCATTATTACGTGGGCTCTATTTTAAGTAGACCGTTTTTATTGTGAAGTAGTTGTAAGCAGGTTTTTTAGGTTGTGCCTTATGTAAATAGAGCATTTCCTTTGGCCACTGTTTCCTTTAAACAGGTGACATCCCAGTTCCCTTTTTTCTGAGTACAAGTACTCTATAGTCTCCTTAGTTGCTCAAACATGAGCAACTTTTACGTAAATGGGAAGAACAGTCTTAAAAGACTTGAAGAAATTAAGATTAAAATAGACTATGCAGAGGCAACCCATGTATAGTACTTTAAAGATAGATGATTAATGATGTGTATTTGTGTATTTTTGGTCATGCACATGTGTGTTCAATAAGTTGTAAGGTTTTTTTCATTATTTTTTTTAACATTATGAAACTAGGGAGGTGCATGATGAAAAAACTTCAGTAGATGTCGTGATGGACTAATGTAGCTCTTCAGCCTGTTTGAAGTTTGTTATCAAATTGTCCTCTTAGTTCCTTCTTGAACATTGGAAGGGTCTGTTACATGGAATGTGGTGGTTACCTTCCTGCAGTTTATAAGGACAGAGTGTTGCTATTGGGAAGTTGTGAACGTGCATATATGAGATGCATATATTATAGCTCATTTGAAGTGAGTACTGTGGAGTTATATAACATGGTTTCTTGTTGCTGGTTTTGCAAACATGGAGGTCTTGCTAGGAAATGCTTATGGCACTGCATATCTTTCTATAAATTTTTAGACTAATTTCATTGTGTAGGTACAGATTAAAAGGAAAATTGGGAAGGGATGAATGGGTTTTAAATCTACTTGCTTTTCCCCATTCTACACAACTATAGAGAAGATCTCAGAATCATCATTAAAGATTCAGTCTTCTGAAAAGATCACAAGCATCAGTTTGCCAGTGGCTCCTGCATACCATGTAATTGAATTTGAGCTTGAAGTCATGTACTTACCATCAGCCACACAATCTGTAGTGGAGACAGAAAATACTACCAATAAAGAAGTTCACAGAAAAAACAAAGAGAAGCAGAAACAGGACAACTGCATGGCTACTGTTGACCAAAAAGTAAGATGCAATTTAGCGGTTTTATTATGAAATATATTTGATCACAAAGGCATACTCTTCATGAAATAGAAGTGGTGGTGACGGGGCAGGGGAGAGTTTGCACTGAATCAATTATCCTTAAAAGATGTACATGCAGAAACTGTAGAAAATGTTATAAATGTAGAGGAAAATATAAACATAAGCAGAAATATATACTGTTTACTGCCAGCTGTTCTCCTGGCCAACAATCTGAGATTTAATGTTCTAATGCTCAGAGTTTACATAGGATGAAGGATAGTCATGTCTTTGTAAAAGGTGCTATGGTGTTCTTCAAATTCTCCCTTCTAAGTCATGGGGAAGGTATTTTTTCCACTTGCAAAGAAGCTGTATTCTGTGTTGAGGTGCTTAACACTGTAGTGCTTCAAGCTGTCATATTATTTAGTTGGAGGTAACATTTCCTCTTCATTATAATTATGAAGGGTGAATAAAATAAGCAGTATGTAAAGAAGCTCTTCAGCTGGCAACAAAATGATCTTAACAAGGAGTACCAACTTTCACAGTGTTACTCCTTGTTAAAACTGACCAAGCATGCTGCCACGTGTGCTTGTGTGTGAAGTCAGGTAAATAGGAATAGCTATAGATCAGCATTGCTAAAATGTGACGTGACAAAAAATACTTACTTTTTTTATTGTTCTGCATATAGAAATATGTTGTTAAATGCATATGCTTTACAGTTGAAAGAATGGCAGTATTGACTTCAGGAGAAATTCTTCAGTTAAGTGTGTTGCTTTAAGTTAAATAAACATTAAATACAATTTTCAAGTATTTGGAGCTTTTATTTAATATATAGAAGTATTATCGAGATATTTCAGTAATGGATCTAATAGCAATTTCTTTGATATTGACCTTTTATCAGATCATTGTATTAAAATGCTAAGTGTTTTTAGTGTCCTTTCTTCTGTTCCCCTTCCTTTATTTCTAGTCTTCAGAACTGGGTATGCCAGTTTCCATGGGAAAAGTTTCACTGAGATTTTAAAATCTGCACAGAGGAAAACAAAACCCTAGTATTTTGTGAGATTGGTTTTTGACACACTGATTTTTATTTTTTTTTCCCTTCTTCCCCTTCTGGATGCATTAGATATAGACACTTGCTGAGAAAAGTTTTGCTTAGAAATGAGAAGAAAAGCAAAATCATTATGCCAAAGACCATTACAAAGAAGAACTTTGTTCTCTCTTTCCTTTAGGTAACCATTGATTGTCCTTGGTCGATTTACTCCACTATTATTGCATTAACATTCTGCATACCTTTTAATGCCAAGCATTCCTTATTGTCAGCTGGCAAACGGTAATGTACTCATTAAGTATTTATTGTTTCTTTCTTCCTACAAAATATAGAGCTGGAGTTCCATAAGTAATATTTATAGCAGACTTTTTTTTTCTGGGCTTTTATTATGTTGTATAGCTTCCCATTGGAAGCTTGTGTATTTCCGCTAGTGTCCTTTCATAACAGTAAAACCAATTTGTGGTTTCAGCTATTCCGGAAATAAGACAACAAGATAAATCAAGCTAGCCTGTTTCTGTGTAGTTAAGTTAGCCTGTTTCTGTGTGGTTCTTCATAGTATCATAGAATGGTTTGTGTTGGAAAAGACCTTAAGGTTGTCTAGTTCCAACTCCCTTGCCATTGGCAGGAACACCTCACCCTAGACCATGTCACCCAAGGCCCTATCCAGACTGTCCTTGAACACTGCCAGGGATGGAGGATTCACCACTTCTCTGGGCCACCTGTTCCAGTGCCTCAGCACTCTCACAGTAAAGAACTCCTTCCTTATATCTAACCTGAACTTCCCCTATTTAAATCCATTACCCCTTGTCCTATCACTAAAGTCCCTAATGAAGAGTCCCTCTCCGGCATCCTTGTAGGCTCCCTTCAGATACTGGAAGGCTGCTATGAAGTCTCTGTACAGCCTTTTCCTCTCCAGGCTGAACAGCCCCAAGTTTCTTAGGCTGTCTTCATACAGGTGGTGCTCCATCCCCCTCATCATCCTTGTGGCACTCCTCTGTTCTTTGATTTGTAGCCTTGTTTCTGTAGACTCAGAAGCACTGAGGAACAGATTGAAAGAAACAAATAAACCTCCCGTTCTGTTCTTGCTTGAGCTGTGTACTTTCTTGAAAACAATTTATGGACATGTACTCTCTCAGTATAACTGTCCAACTTTTGTTGAACAAACTGTGTCATGTTTTTCAGGAAATACGTGCAAGTCTGTGTACAGAATTTGTCAGACCTCTCTTTCCAGCTTTCAGACAACAGCCTGAAAAATTCTGCTGACTGTACAGATTTTCAGCTGATACCTCTGAACCCTGAATCTCAACAGGTAAGATTCACTTGATGGTTTATGAGCTCAATGGCAGAACAGCTAGATTAAAGTTCTTTTTACAACTTATACACGTAGATTTTATAGTAGGTAAGGCTGGATAGCTCATGTTAGGTCAGACCTTTGTAGTCCTCCGATTCTTAAAATATGCTTTAGAAGGCATTTACACCTGTAGATCTCGGATTAAGTTCTAAAAGTTGAAAAGATTATTAGGTAAATTTTCAGACTTGGTCATTTGCCTCATGCAAAGTACTACATACTTGTTTGAACAACAGCTATACAAATGTAGTATCACTAATATCACTGTTAACATTTAATATGTTCATCTTACAGCTACAGTTTGTCCTGAGGTTTTAGGAAAAAAAAATCAGGTAGAGACTGTTTTCCAATTCAATACAGCTGTAAACTAGTTAAGTTGCAAAACAGTCCCCATGATATTTCTTTCAGCCTTTCAGTCTGAACATGGTATTAAATTGGTTGTTCTTGGTGCCTAGGAAAACTATACACAAATATTATTAATCTTTTATTAAATTCAGCTTTTTAATAAAATATTTTTCATGCATACTTGATTTGTGAACTAATCCCTTTTGAAACACTCATTCTGACAGTGAAATATATCCCTTTTACTTAGGCATGTCTTGTTAAAAAACAATAAACCATTATTTTGGTTGTATATTTTCCTTAATGATTTATTTAACACTGAACAGGTAATTTGTTTTTATAAATGATATTAATGTCAGAACAGACAAACTTATGCATGTGCATTTCCACTCCTTTCTCAGAGGAAGGAAGGAGCTAATACTATAAACACTCTCTTTCAGGTTATACACAGTAAGCAATCGATATTCTTTGTATGGGAATTGAGGTGGACAAAAGAGCTTCCTCTCTCCTTGCAGTGCCTGTTTTCAGTCAGCTTTTGTCCAGCTACCTCTGAAGAACAGTCTATTACTCTGAAGCCGTTCATTTATGAATTCCAAGTGGAAAATTTTTTTGTAAGTACTCTCTTCTAAGTATAGCATATGTTAAGTGAATATGGTTTCCTAATATGTGGAAAGGGAAATTCAAGAGATACATTAAAACCACTTCTGTTTACCTAATGACGTTGCTACCGACACTGAATCATTGCAAAGCCAGTTTGTTGAACAGTAGACTGAAGCTTGATATGCTATGGAGGAATTATATAGTTGCCACTGCACTGTGGAGAGGAAGCACAAGTACTTGTTCAAGTGTACTTAATGTTGTTTCATTTTTTTATTGTGTTTTTACCTTTTTGGCCTTTTGCCATGGAGACTGTCCATAGATTACTGAGCTGCTTTTTCCCTGCAGGTTTAAGACTGCTCTCAAAGCAAATTGCAATTTCCAAAAAATCTTTGCTATTAAAAGCATTTTAGTTGTTTTTTCAGTGCTTGAGATGAGCTCCCCTAATGAAATATTTAGTGTTTTCTAGGCTATTATGTTAAACGTTTCTTCTTTCCCTTTATAAACAAACTTTTTATTCCTTTCATCAGCTAGAAGATTATAGACTAGATAGAATCTCTTTAATACAAAATTATATCAACATTATTTAATCTCATCTCTTAATTCAGTCTTGTGCTACCCTTTGTGATGCTTGGGTAGAAAGTAGCAACATGAGAAGATTCTCATTTGGTCAAATCCTTCTGTCTGTTTGCCTATTATAAACTGGCATTGAGAAATACTTTAGGTTGATTGTGTTTTTTTTTACTTACTGGCACATAACTAGCATGTGGTGGCACCTGTATCAGCATTTTGTGGAATTTTTAAAGAGAACTAACTGTGCTAAACAATGTGGGGGGTTGGTAGAAATTTAATTTTCATAGTAATTAAAAATTAGCTCTTTGATAACGTGGGCACCATTATTCTGGGGACAGTGATGGTAGGAGTGATGAAGCAGTTCTGCATTAATCAGAATTTGAGTATGTGTCTGGAAAGTGAGCAGCCAAGAAACATTTTTAATACTGTGTTGTTTAAATAGTAAGATTATTGTCCATTTAGGAGCATTAAAAGGGTGAGTTAAAGCACAGAACTGGAGGGGAAAATGGTGTGCTTGCTGCTGGTATCAGAAATAGATTGAATCAAATTCAGCTTGGTTATTTTCTCAAACTGAGGAAGATAATGAAGTGAGCATTACTTACAACTGAATTTGGCACTAAAAATATTTAATAGGATGTGGATGTTTAAATTTGTCCTGTATCAATTGTCCAGTTCAGTTTAAACACAAATAAAACACCTCTTTTTTCTTGATAACAGCACTGTTTTTTTCCTGACAGACATTGTATCATGTGAAAACTGAAATTTTCCCACCACCGGGGGCAGAGTATTGTAAAACAGGCTCACTCTGCTCCTTAGAGGTGTCAATCACCCGACTTGTTGACCTCTCAGATGTTGACAGAGATGAAGCATTAACGGAATCAGATGGATATTGCACAACAAAACTGATGTATGAGGGTAAGAATATTTTTCTTTAGTATATTGACAAAATTCCCCAGTAGCTTTGTCTTGATAATGGTATATGCCAGGCTTTCTATGGCATATGTGCTTGTATTGTGAATATGGCTGCTTAGCAGTATTCATTTTGCTACTGAGAATGTTTTATTTTTCATCATTAATCTGTCTTTAAGTAGAATATCCATCCAATCTGAACTGCTAGAGGCCCAACTATGCTACCTTTTGGGTAGGGCTGTTTTTAATTACCTTGCACAGCTTTGCACACATAAAAGCAGATGAGCTTTTAGATATTGCTAAAATACTAATTTTAAAAGTGCTCTAAAACTGTACTGAGTGTTCTTCATTTTTCAGAAAAGGTCTTTATAGTGTTTGCTCTTTATTCTTGCAGTTGGTGACAACAGTAGTAACTGGGCAGTCTGCGGAAAAAGTTCTGGTGTGGTATCGATGCCTGTAGCAGCTCAAGCAACTCACAAAGTCCACATGGAAGTGATGCCACTGTTTGCTGGATACCTACCTTTTCCTGATGTCAGATTATTTAAATACCTCCCTCACCATTCTGCTCACTCCACACAACTTGATGCTGGTAAAGCTGTCTTAATTACATGGCTACTTACAGAAATGATTCTGCTTCTCTTACGTTCTGTGTAAAGAGAGAAGCAAGGCTAGGAAGTACATTGACCAACTACTTGTAGGTGTCTTTGCTATTTAACATACTCACAGTTCTAACTTGAAACTTACAAAATGTTGCTCTAATGGAAACTTTGAATTTGGGTTGCAGCCTTATTCCTCTGTGAGGAGGAATAATAATGTGTTTTCTTATACTTTCTTAAAATATTAGTGTGCAAATTAGTTGCCAGTAGATTTATAATCAAGTGAAAAATATTTGATAGCCCTCTAATCCTGTGGCTTTGTTGTCTGTAAACTGCACATCTACTGTGTCTTTGTTAGCCTTTTAGAATTAGAATTTTTTTCCCCAGTTTTTGAAAGGATTAAATGTTCAAGGCCAGGTTGGATAGAGCTTTGAGCAACCTGGTCTAGCAGGAGGTGTCCCTGTCCCTGGCAGGGGGGTTGGAACTAGACGATCTTTAAGGTCCCTTCCAACCCAAACCATTCTATGATTCTATGAAATAGAAGAACTGTTGAAAAATTGTGGCATATAAACCATACTGGATGAATGAGGTTAACTTGCCACAGCCACCTAGTTTATTTATCTATACTACTGAGTAGTCCCAGAGCTGTAGTTGAGAATTCAATCCTACAAACAGCTTAGTGTTTGTCAGCAGAGCTCCAGGAACTCTGTGCACCCTTCTAGCCTGTGACAAATGTGAGGTAATGCTACTTAAATTCTCCTTAGAAACCAATATAATTCACCCTGTTACCTCCATTGCTGGCCAAAAGTGTGCACAGACTATTAACATCAGCAGAAATGACTAGTAACTGCTAACATGTGGCAAGCTGACAGTGCATCTGAGCTCTGATTTAAGTTGTTTAACCACTCCATGGAATAAAACTGCAGGTTTTTGTTTTAAACAGATAGCTGGATTGAAAATGATAACCTCTCTGTGGACAAGAATGTGGATGATCAAGCTGACAGCAGCAGCATCAGGAGCAGAGGTAGCTTGCATTCTGCAGCTAGTGGGGAACACAAAGGTTTGCCAATGCCCCGTCTGCAATCCTTCTCATCTGGGCAGGTATTCAACTGCAGCATAGGTATGCAAATACTTGTCATTCCCAGCAAGGACGACCATGTTCTGGAAGTCAGCGTCACATGACAACTCTCTATGAAAACATGGAAAACAAAAACCATTAGAAACTGGATATGAAAGCACTTTAAAGGATTATGACCCCAATTAGTCTTTGTTGTAAAGCTCTTAACTCTAAGGAGATCTGTGGCACTCAACATGTACTGGCCATGGAAGCACCAGACAATTGTATCAATTTAAATGTACAGTGAAGCTTGTGTCAGCTAGTTTATATCACCACTTTAGTAGGTTTTGTGTGAGCTATTGGGTTTTCTCCCTTCAGTCACATCCTGCTTCACAACACAGGGCAACAAAAGCAAAAAATCCAAATATTTGGACCACTTCTTTATTTTTTTTGACTGGCAACTGAATCATTTCACGCTTCCTACATATTTTAGAATTTAGAGTTGGATGATGTAATTATCCAAATCTTGGATTTTTATTTTAGTAATTTAAAAGCCTTTCCACATGTGCCAGAAACACAACAAAGCGTACAACAACACATTCCCTGGTGTAATAGCTGTTTTTCTGTTTGTTTTTTGTTTGTTTTATCACTGTTAATTCCTGTCATTGCAATTTTTTATTAAACTTCCATCATTTGCATACTTAGATGCATGGAAGAGCTACTGCTATAAACAATCTTAACTGAACAAAATTCCTTCATTTTTTGAGGCTTTCTCCTTCACAGAGTAGACACTGTGATGTCACATATTACATGATTATTTTGGGGTGGGGGTTGGGTCATCCTTTTGCATAGTTCTTACCAAAGAAAGATACTGATAGAATTTAATGATAAAATATTTGGCTTATTGAGTTCCCAGATTAATTTCTTTTCTTACCATTTCTAAGTGGCTTGGTTCGCTGCCTCAATTTTTAAATTGGGGCAAAAATTTCAGTATGATATGATACTTGAACAGTCAACCTTTCATCATAAAGGAGTAGTGTAATTTACTGATTAGAGGCCAGACTTCCGCATTTGTGATGGAAGAAAGAGGTTGGTTTGGTATAGGAAAGCTTGCAGATGTAGAATAATTGTGAAGCAAAGTTAAAACATGTAACTTAAAGAATTTCATTATTTATATCTGAAATGTAAATACAAAAAATGTAAAAAATAAAAAAAAGTGTAATTTTTGTGAATGTTGCAAATCCACCTGTGACTGGAAAAATTACAACTCCTGATGTCCTGCTTCTGATATTGAAACTTGTGCATTTAATGTGAGAATGACCTTTTCTACTTGCAGATCTGTAATGGTGCGTTGTCAGCAGACTCCACAGAGGAAAACTGTCCCATATCAAATACTTGTTAATAAAACTAAAGTGAGGAACTGCTCATTAGAAAAGTTAATTGTTGGTGGTTTTGGGTTTGGTTTTGTTGTTTGTTTTTTTTTTTTTTTTCTCTAAACTCAGGTTCCGCTAAATTATAAAAGGAAAGAAAAAAACTAAACTATCTTTCCCAAAAGAATAGCAATTAAGTTGAAAAATTAATAGACACCCTGCACTGGTCTAAACTTTTTTTTTAAATTATTATTTTTGTTTTTTAAAGAAGTATGCCTAAATAGATGTATAAAGTAGACCTACTAGCTAAAACTGTCATGCATCTTCTTTCTGTGAAGGAATGCCCTATCTCTGTGGAAATCATACCATTTTATTCTGGATAAAACCCAAAGCATCATTTAGTGTGAATGACTGCTGGGATTCTTTGACTGGAAAAGGTAACAAGTTAGTGACTTTGACACTGCAGGTATTACAATTAATTCCATTTTCATGGTTTGCTATTAAATCATTTTTCACATTGTTCTGTAATATACTGTTAGAACAAACACATTGTACTAAGATTGTTTAATGAAATTGTAAGCGTTACAGTTCTAAATATACATGTTTTAAAAAGAAATCAACTTCTCTTGCTGCTGTGACTTCTATTTAACTTTTAAGGAGTGATTGCTTTATCTATTTGAGCCAAAGCTACTTTAACAGGAGAATGTTTTCTAAACTTAACTGAGGGGTTGTATTTAGAACAGCACTTTAAAACGCACTCCAGCTGTCTGACAGGGCTTGCCACTCTGAGAAGGAGCTGCCCAGCAAGCACAGGGCCCCCTTCAGTGCTGCCCCTTTTGAAATCATGGAATTGCTGAGGTTAGAGAAGACCTTTGAGGTTCCAAGTTCACTACTAAGGGCCTCACCTACATGACTTCTGAACACTTAAAGGACAATGATTCCACCACTTCCCTTGGCAGCCTGTGCCAATACCTGATTACCGTCTCAGTGAAGAAATTTTCCCCAATCCAAGCCCCCCGCACAGCTTGAGGCTATTTTCTCTTGTCCTTTCACTTGTTACTTGGGAGAAGATACCTACCTCCACCTCACTACAACCTCCTTTCAAGTAGTTGTAGAGTGATAAAGTTCCCCCTGAGCCTTCTCCAGAGTAACCAACCACAGCTCCCTCAGCCCTTGCCTATCACACTTGTGCTGCAGGACCTTCACCTTGAAGGGCCTTAACTTTTACGTCCCAGGCAGCCTCGCTGCCACTGGGGAGCCTCACACACACACACACACATCCCGCCACTCTCCGTTCGTACTCCCGCTCCGCCTCCCCTGGATCCCTTTACGGTCGGGAGATGCGGGCGCAACTGCGGTATCTTGAAGGAAACGGAGCACGGCTGACCTGAAGCGCGACGCTGGCGGCGGCGGCCGGGTGACGGCATGGGCTGTGCTTATGCATAGAAGGGCGGACCGAGCGCTACAGAACGGGCTGAACCACGGAGCCCTTTGTTTCGGGCAACAGTTTCCCCCCTCTGCATCGGAAGGCCGGCGGGAAGCCACCGCGTCCTTCCCGTACGCATGCGTGGGACTGCCGTGGCCGGCTCTGACGTATTTCCGTGTTCCCCGTGCTGGCTGTGGAACCACGCGTTCCTCCTGAGCGGCCGCCGCTGCCATGAAGTTCGCGTACCGAGTGAGTGCCGTCCGTGCGCGGCCCTGCCGCCTTCCCACTGCCTTCTTAACCGCCGTTCCCCCTTCCTTCTCCCCTCGCAGTTCTCCGGCCTGCTGGGCACCGTGTACCGCCGCGGGAACCTCAGCTTCACCCGCGATGGCAGCTCCCTCATCAGCCCCGTGGGGAACAGGATCTCCGTCTTTGACCTGAAGAAGTAAGCGAGGCCCTGTGTCTGTCTCTTCCCTCTATGCTTCCCGGGCTTCCCTCAGGTCATTGGTCCAGCTCTCCGCCAGCCCCTACCCAGACCGCCCGTGGGCGGCACGGCACGGCGGCAGGCAAGTTCCTGTTGTCCATGGGAGATGGACACAGTGCTCCCTGCGCCGCCGCTGCGGCTGCTGCGGGCTGGGGCTCTCCAGGATAGTTTGCTGTGTAAAACACCCTGAATTAGCGTGGCTTAGAGTTGAAAGGTAGAATCCTGCCTAGCAGAGTAACCGTCGAGTGTAGGTTTCTGTACATAGGTCCGTAAGGAGTATAGGATAAGAAGGATATAAAAGCGTGTGTTAGAAACAGAAAAGGGGGAATGATGATTTTTGTTGGATTCAGTTGTATGGGTTTCTCGTGTGTTTCTGTGAGGCTGCTGCCACAGGCTCCCCAGATAAGCTGTGACTGCACCATCCCTGGAAGTGTTCAAGGCCAGGTTGGATGGGGCCTTGAGCAACCTGGTGAAATGGAAGGTGTCCCTGCGCATGGCAAGGGGGGGGGGGGTGGAACTAAGATGGCCTTAAAGGTCTCTTCCAACCCAAACCATTCTATGTTTTCTTGTATATTTCAAGGTCTAGGCTGTCATCTGCCCTTCCTATAGGCCAGAGTTATGATTTATGCGCATTATCCTGGTATTCTGGTCAGGAGCTCATTTCTTACATAGTTGGTGTTTATGGAATTATGAAAGCTAAAGAAAATCATGGCGGTTTTATATCTAGGTGTGTTGTATGGCTTTAAGGTATCCAACCATATTTCATTGTCACTGAAAATTACTGTTATTTCTATGTTCTCATACCAAATTTACTGTTTTATCTTTTTCTTCCAGTAATAAGTGTGAGACATTCCCATTGGCTACACGGCTTAATATTGTGTGTGTGGGACTCTCTCCAGATGGAAGTCTTGCCATTCTGATTGATGAAGGTACTTTTATAAAGGAGTAATTTATTTTGTAAAAGAATATCATAAAAAGACAGCCTTAGGAGGGGAAGGTGAATACCTAGTGTATTGCTAAGTATTCAGCCTTAACACAGATCAGAAGTGCTCTGCTTTAAAAATTATGTTAGAATTTCTGCGGAAGATATCTTCATTTACAGAACTTAAAAATAATTTATTTACAGAATTTAGGTAGTGAATTGTGATTCTGATTATATTTTTCTTGTTAATAATATGAAGCACACTGTCATGAAACCTTTCTGAGGAGGTGCTTCCCCCCAGCTTAAGGAAAGAAACTAAAGCTTGTCTAAGGTTATGGTTTCTATGGGAATTTGATTATTTCCACAATCCGTTTTTTTCTGTGCTTACAGAGGGAGCTGCCTTGCTTGTCAGTCTGATTGGGAAATGTGTAATACATCACTTTTACTTTCACAAGCCAGTTCACAGTGTGAGCTTTTCACCTGATGGCAAGTAAGTAAAATGTGTGTACTTTAGAACAAAACAACAGAAAGTACCCCACAAACTAGTTGTGATTTTGAAGACATTCTGACCAAACTGGGATGATCCTCACTGATTAGTGTAGGGGACATGTTATCTGTAAAGTTGAGAGGGGAAGAGGAAAAGCAAAGCCTTGGAAACAGATACTGTCAGGAAAGTTGCCTGTAACACATGTTGTTTGTGGTGGGACTCTTTGAAATATAGAGGTTTGCTGTGAGTTTTAACTGCTCTTATTGTGTGGCATAAGGTGAAAGAGCCCACAGGGAGACAATCAGTGCTGCAGGGTTGCACAATGGCACTTGTGTCAGTGCAGTTTCACTACGGCTTGGGTCAGTGTTTGGGTTAGTCTAAGACAACTGTGCTACTGAAAGAGGCAGTTCTCTGAATCCAGGGCTTCTGTTTACATCCCTTATATTTTAACTGCATGGTCACAGGTCTGAAGTATGGTGACGTAAACGTTGCAAGTGTCAGAAGGGTGAGAGGAAAAAGTGCAAAGCTCCCCTCTTGGTAGCATTTCTCAGTTGGATTGACTTAAAGTGATCCTGAATGAGGTTTTTGTGTTAAAGTTGGAATCACAGCTCTGTGTTGGAATGATACTGGCAGCAGGACCAGATTAAAAGATATGTGTAACAGGGGTGCAGATGCTTTGTGTTGCTGAAAGTGACTGGTATGTGAAGGTGAATAGCGGTTGAAATAGAATATCCTGGTTTGAATGTTTGAACTTTTTTTTTCTATGGGAGAACAAGTTAACTGAAGTGATTTTTATTGAAGGTTTTCTGTCTTACATCGTGTAAGTTGGGGGGGGTTAATAACAACCTGGAAATATATATTTTTTTTTCGTTCAAAAGCAGTCTATATTTATCATTTCAATAGCACAGTAACCATTTTTAACATTGTTTTGTTTCATTGTATTGCAGTCTGTACTGAACAACTGTTTGCTTTAACAGCTTTGTGTGCAATTTTTCCCCACACATGACAGGAAATTTGTGATTACAAAAGACAACGTTGCTCTTATGTACCATGCTCCTGGGAAGAAAAGAGAATTTAATGCATTTGTTCTGGACAAAACTTACTACGGTCCATATGATGAAACAACTTGTATTGACTGGACTGATGATTCCAAGTGAGTTGTTAAACTGAAGCGCTGTCTCTCTGCTTATGTTGTTAGTACTCGCATGCGTGTTGCGTTCCATTTTCTTTGCTTAGTATTGTACTAGCTTTAAAAACTCTTTCTGGCTCTTCTGATTCTCATTCTGTGTTGAGTTAAGAAAAATGTGTTTAGGCAGACTGGAAAGTATAAAATGTGCAAGGATCAGCAATGGATTCTTTCTTGAAAATGCCTACTTATGTATAAAAGGAACATATCTTAGGAACGCAAGCAGTCCATCTACCTTTGCTAGAGTTGCCAACCTCAGTTTAAAGCTCTGTTGTGTGTAAAATTACTTTTAAATTAGTGACTGGTGTCTTCTTGCTCATGATGTTCTCCACCCCATGAAAAGTTTTACAAACCAGTATTCTAATTCAGATTGCCTTTTCTTTTGTAGATGTTTTGCAGTAGGGAGCAAGGACATGTCTACATGGGTGTTTGGAGCAGAACGATGGGCAAACTTGATCTACTACTCACTTGGAGGTCACAAGGATGTAATAGTGGCCTGCTTTTTTGAAGAGAACAGTCTAGATGTATGTATAATCACACTACATTCTTAAGATTATGCTTCAATTACTTTAACAATAAAATTTATCTATAGATAAGGATGATGACTGTTTTAATAATATCTCAGAATTTAGAAAATCTGTAAGTAATATGTCTGAGCTCCTCAGCTGTGATTGGGAGTTTACAACACCATGAGTGTTTGAAGAAGTAAACTTTAGGAGGGAGAGTAAATGACTTAAAATAGCTCCCTCCAAAAATAAGTTTTAATATGAAAAAATAATTGACTGTAATTGTAACTGGTAATCAAACTGCCATTGGTCTTTTCCAAAATTACCTGAGGGCAGGTGAAGTAAATCACCACTTCTCAGGACAAGTGATTTTTTCTGAAAGCACCTTGAGTTCTAGAGGACTAAATAATGTATAATAATAATAGAGTGTAGATTTGCTAATTCTTCTGCTTGTCTGTATTTGTAACAAGACAGCAGAGTACAAAACATGGGTATTGCGCAATAATACTGTGTTTGTGTTCTAGCTGTATACAATTAGCCAGGATGCAGCTCTCTGTGTGTGGCAGTGTGATACAGAGCTTGATGGTTTGAAGCCCATGCCCCCTAAAAATGCAGCTAGAGAAAAGGATGCAGCAGGAGATGATGAAGAGTTTCTTGAAGAGCCAAAGGGTGAAGAAATTCATGGAAAAGCCAATCCAAGTGAACAAGAGGCTAGAGAAAAGGTTAAATATTCACGTGTTGCAAAGTAAGTGATTCAAGTCTAGAGACTTTGTGTTCTTGCAAGAAGAGATTGGTTAACTTCAAGAGGTGACAGCAGTGTTTGATATAGTTCATCAGCCTCTTTGGTGAACACTTTGGAGATGCTTTCCGGAAGGATCTCCATGTCTGTCAATATCAAAGGAGGTGTGGCTTACAAAGAGAATTGTAAGATAGTCACAGCATTTACCTTTGATTGAAGAAGGGTAAAGTTCATAGACAATCTCTTGTCAGTGGAGTTGAAGGAGATACAGGATACATGTAGGGGCCATCTGGGAGCACCTGACATCAGGCTTCTGTTCTCAGTCTGACTGTCAAGGAGGTATAAAGTAAGTACCCTACCCTAATCATGGTGGAATTAGCTTTGGTGAACATCACATCCAGACTGAAGGAATTCAGAGTATACAGCCGTGGGATAATGTTCAGAGACTCTTTATTTGACTATCATGTGGTGCTCTTCTGTTTAATTCCAGTAAGGGATATAGCTACAAACTGAGAAGACCTTCTCTAGGCAAAATAGTATTTGTTGGCTTCAATTCCATGAATTCAATTCCTCTATAAGGACTCACATATAGAAGGATAAGCAGCGAATGCATTAAGCCATCCACATTAAGGCATTAGATCATAGGAAATGCACAGTGCAGTCCCTTTCACTGTGTGTGATCAGGTGTCCCTTCTGATAATTGGATTACTGTAGCAGCTGTAAACCTTGAGGAAAAGAAGAGAATTGGCTTTCAGTACCTATGTAAAGTACATATATTTAGCAATTTCTGGAACTACTGCTTTTTAGTTTTATTGTAGAATACCTTGATCCAGAATTATTTGACCTGTATTGAAATACATCTGTAATTGCATGCTTTTCTTTCGCATTCAGTTTGCTTCTAACTTTTTTGATGCCAGGTATTTTTTCAATAAGGAAGGAGATTTTAATAACCTGACATGTGCAGCCTATCACAAGAAAACACACCTTTTAGTCACTGGTTTTGCCTCTGGAATCTTTCACCTCCATGAGCTTCCAGATTTCAATCTTATCCACTCGTTGAGGTGAGTTATGGGGTTGTTAGGTTTTGGGTTTGTTTGGTTTTGTGTCAGGGATATGTTTTTTTAGGGAGATTTCTTATTTGAGAAGTAACCATGTTTAATACTGAAGGATGAATAATCAGAGGACAAAAATCTTAAAACAGGAGTGTCTATTTAGCATTGTAATTTCTGGAAAGGCAGAATCATAGTTAGATGTATCTAGTAAATACCATACAGCTGCATTCCATAGCTTATTACAGGAAAGTCTGAGTGAGGAACTCCTGCATACTTAGTTGTTGGCTGTAGGTTTCTTTAATATTGTGAACTTTGTTCTCAGCTTCTTTGTAGAAAATAAAGACAATATTGGAGGAAAGGGGGAAGTTCTGCATATGTAACATCTGTAAATTGTCTCCAAGTTGAAAAAAAAAATATTTTTCATCGCTCTATGATGTTAAAGAATGCATAATGTCCCTGCTTAAAAACCAATTTTTTTCTTTTGCTTGAATGTGGGGAGTTTTACTCTGTGCTGGCAAGTACATCTTTGGCATGTGAATATTACGTCTTCATTCCGAATAAGGCAGTATTGCCTGTTTGATGTTTTTGAGTATAACAAGGCAAGAATTTGTGTGAGGTTTTTGATGCTACAGTAATACAAAAGTTCAGTAATCAAAGAACTTGCTTGAACGCAGGTAATAAACCCCACATTCAAAGTTTTATCACACAAGGTATGAAAGCACAAGTTTGTTTATTGAGTGATTCTCTCTTCAGTATTTCAGACCAAAGGATAGCTTCTGTTACTATCAACTGTACTGGTGACTGGATTGCCTTTGGATGTTCAGGTTTGTCAAGTTCTTTGGTCTGTATTCATGGAAAAATGAGGAATGTTGTGGGCATGCGAGCCCTAATTCCTCTTACGCATCTTACCTCCAAATGTTACTTTTGTTAATAATTTATAGTCCCATCTCTGTAATGTCTAGATATAGTAAAGCAAGTATCCCTAATCAGTTTCTCCTCACGGAATTCTTGTGATTCAGGAAAGTGTTGTGTTGACAAAGGCAAAAAGAAAAGATATGTCATGTATGAAAACTCTAGCAGAATTATGATAAAGCCCATAGCCTTTGTAATTTATAATATGCACCCAGTCTCTCTTCCTTTGCCACTTGTTGCTCATGTAATTTTTCAAAGCTGCCTGTATGTTCCAGCATTCTTACCCAGTCCATAATGGTTTGCATGATAATCAACATTTTACCTATATGTGCAGCCCTACTTTTCATCTAATTTATCACCTGGTTGGTGGCATTGCTGTTGTAGAATTGAGAATGTTAATGCAAGTGACAGCTCCTGCTTTTTTGAGGAAAGTTGCCTTGAACTTATGAAAGGGAAAGGGCTTTTGTTAGTATTGATAGATACTTAATGCAGCCTGTCTGTATCAAATATTTTTTTGTTTTTTAACGCTTGCGTTTGCAGGGTCATTGTATTCATAATTCTGGTTAATCCTTCTCCTGCATTTACAGGTTTGGGTCAGCTCCTGGTGTGGGAATGGCAAAGCGAGTCCTACGTGCTGAAGCAGCAGGGTCATTTCAACAGCATGGTTTCATTAGCATATTCTCCAGATGGACAATACATTGTAACTGGAGGGGAGGATGGGAAAGTAAGTGAGGCAGAGTAATGAGATACCGACTTGAATATTAACATAGTAAAGAGCTTGAATTTCCAATTTATCTAAAAAGCTCCTTTACTGTAAATTAGTATGTATTTTTCTTAATATAAAGTCATTTTTTTTCAAGTGTTCTGATTTTTCTCTTGAATATATATATTTTGATTTATTACTTGTATCCTCTACAGATTGCATCACTTACGCTATTTAGCTGATGATTTTTTTAACTGTTATAGATAGCAATCACCATAAACAACAAAAAGATCTAATTCATTAACTGTTAACTTATGTATGCTTGTAGTGATTTCGTGAGATTTTGGAATGAATGAACTTCACTGAAATTCATGTCCTTTTAATAATTGGTTTTGATGTGAAATCAATTTAAAATTATTTATAAAATTGCAATCCCTAAAGAGATTTTTCTGAAATATACCAGTGCAGAAGCTTGGGTTTTTTTTAAAGAAAAATTAGCTTCTTATGAATGACTTGTACTGCAATGACACAGGTACCTTTGTTGGTTTTCTAAAGATGTTTTGTAGTATAATTCCACAGTCTCTTGGCAGGTAAATGTGACAAAGATAGTATCTTATTTCCTATCAAAACTTGTGAATGTCACAAAAAGACCTGCCACTTCCTGGTTTCTGCCATTTAGATACTAAATTGGCCAAACCCCAGAAGTCTCAAACTGCATGTAGCAAAAAGCATAACATCTTTCTTCAAGGGAGAAAATAACCTAATATCAACTGTAACTTTTGGAATGGCTTTGCAGTTGGTTTTGAAATTGACACTTGATTAGACAGTATGAAGCTTGGGAGCCGAAAGTACTCAGTAAGTGCTACAGCTTTCCAAGAAAACTAACCTTGTTTCAAAATTATTTTTATCTCCACTTACATTTTTTTATGTTGTATGTGTATATTCAGGGGTTAATGATAAGCTATGGCCTGTTTGTCTCACTTGTACAGAATTCCTTACCGACAGTTCTGAAAATCCTTTATGCTATTGCAGAGTTCTAAGACTGACTTCTTTATTCGTCTGCTACCTTACCTTTATGTTCTGTCTGAACTGGTGATGGAAATTCTGATAAAGCTTTTATTTTCTCTCATGCAGGTGAAGGTGTGGAACACTTCAAGTAGCTTCTGTTTTGTCACTTTTACAGAACATACCAGTGGTGTGACTGCTGTAACTTTTACTTCCAATGGTTATGTCATTTTGAGTGCTTCCCTAGATGGAACAGTGCGTGCTTTTGATCTACACAGGTAATTCTTCATAAAAGCTTTTGTGTGTCATATAGGCTTTAGTTGTTGTTTAGTGGTGTTTAGTCTGACCAAGGACTTTGTGAGTCTCACACTCTGCCAAGGGAGGAGGGGAAGCCAGGAGGAAGCAGAGACAGGACACCTGATCCAAGCTGGCCAAGGAGGTATTCCATACCACAGCATGTCATGCCCAGGATGTAGAACTGGGGGAGTTACCCGAAAGGGAGATCACTGCTGGGGTTGGGCTGGGTATCAGTTGGCGGGTGGTGAGCGGTTGTATTCTCTTCTGTTGTTATTTCCCTTATCATTATTATTGGTGGTAGCAGTAGTGATCTGTGTTACTGCACTGTTCTTATCTCAACCTGTGGGAGTTACATTCTTTAGATTCTCCTCCCCATCCCTCCAGGAGCGGGGTTGGGAGAAAGGGAGGGAGAGGAAAGGGGGGAGTGAGATAGAGACTGTGTGGTCTGATTTACAGCTGGGCTTAAACCATGACACTGCTCTTGCTTCATATTTAGTAATTAGGAGTTTTATCATTCCTACTACTCAAAGGGGGAGAAGGCAGCCAGAATAACAACAGAATGCTTGCTATCATTTTAGTGATGGAGCTATTTTAGTATAACTGTATACAGAACTGGATGTGTAAATGAGCCTGTGCTTTCTAAAGAATGGACATATGCTGTGTAGTAGAAGAAAGCTCTTCTGAGTATCTCTGGCTGCTATTTCTGCAAAGTTAATACCTTTTTTGAATCATGGAATTGTGCTGAGGCATTGCATCTGATTTTATACAAATAGTATTTTTTCCATAGATAGCTTAAAAGACTTTACAAGTAAAATGAAATACCTTTTCAAGAAGGTTTGTAAGTTACATGTTTAAATCTACCTGAAACATTTTCATAATTTTCACATTTACCACAGATACCGCAACTTCCGTACCTTTACATCTCCACGACCACGTCAGTTCTCCTGTTTAGCTGTGGATTCCAGTGGTGAGATTGTGTCAGCTGGTTCCCAGGATTCCTTTGAAATATTCATCTGGTCAATGCAGAGTGGGAGGCTGCTAGATGTAAGGACTTACAGTGTTGGAGGGCTTGAATTTAACACGTAATATAGATTGTGATGATCCTAAGTAACTTTGCGATTCATTGGAGGTTTCTAATACAACAGTGTTTTGTTATATTTGAGAACTGGAGCTGCACTATGTTACTCTCAGCAATTTTTGATTGTTGCATGGAGGCTATCCTGGATTTTTGTGGGGAAAATATTTTTAGACTTTAGAAGTAATGAGCGCTTTCCAGCTGATGAAGTAACACCAGTATTGCTGAGCTAACACATGGACATGAGAGTCTTTCCTCCAGGAGCTCTTCAAAGATACTATTTTCTACATGTTTTTAGTTTGGTTGGGGTTTGGTTTTGTTTTTTTTTCAAGTAATGAGGAAATTTTAGGTGCTGTCCCAAGACTTTGATACGGATTTCATGGACAGCTTTGCTGGAGCAAAGCAGGGCACAGTTTCTTGTGTAGAAAATTTTTCTCGTGTAGGGTGAGAAATAACCCAGTGTCTTGCTAGTTTGAAAAGCATTCTGTTTAGAGTAGATGTAATAAAGCAAGGACACAGTACTTTTGAGCAAATCAAACTCACTTGCTGTTTTTAATTCTTAAGTGTTATTGTACATCTTGTACAAGTAGATGAACTAAGCAATTTATATATTTAATTTGGCATAGCTGTTGAATACTGATCACTGTAGTAAGTCAGCATATACTTGAATGCATCTCCAGGGTTATTATTTTCTTTCCTTAATTTCTTTTGAGAGGAGCAGGAGCTCCATGATACAAAAATCTGTATTACTTTTATTTACGGTTCTTACTAGTGTTTTTTCTTTAATATTTTCAGATGCAAGACACAATGAATTATCAGAGCAATGACTTGATTTTTCACAGCTGATCTGATTGTTCTGACATGGGGATGGGAGAAGCACACTGTATTCCTAAGTCTTGGTCTCTAAAGAGCCTATGTGCATGCATAAGAATGGTTGCAGAGGTCTATGCAGTGGTTGAACTTCAGTGATTTTAAAAAACGCAAAAACTTGTGAAAATAAAAAGTTGGGGATCACTGGTATACATCATGCCACATGTGCAAAAGTAAACTCAAGCATGTGTGGACAAGTCAGGCATGGTTTCATTGCTGTATTTAGAGTTTACTGAATGCAGACTACATTAATTTGTTTCTTTCACCTAATTCCATGTTGTAATTTTTCTTTTTATTAGGTCTTATCAGGTCATGAGGGCCCCATCAGCAGTTTGTCCTTTAACCCAATGAAGTGTGTTCTAGCTAGTGCCTCTTGGGATAAAACTGTCAAGTTATGGGATATGTTAGAAAGCTGGAGAACTAAAGAGACATTTATATTGAACTCAGATGGTAAAGTTTATTTCATCTTTTATCAAATATAAAAATACTATTAAAAATATTTCAAGAATGAACAAAGTAAATACAGATAGTTATTCTTGGTAATGAAAACTAAAAGTTGAAATAATTCTCTGTAGTATTTAGTTAACAGTGCAAGAAATCTTTTTGATTTAATACTGGCTTTACCTTTATAATTAGCTAAACATGTGCATGTTGCCCAGAGAAAAAGTAGTTATGCTTGTTATTCTGAATCTTTTTCTAGTAGTTGAGATAAGATCCTAGAAAAGAATAGTGTATTTTATTTCAAAAAGATCTGACAGCATTTTGAACTATTGATCAAATTCTTTGCAGTTCTTGTTGTTGCTTTCCGTCCTGATGGCAAGGAGCTTGCAGTTGCTGCTTTGAATGGAGAGATAACGTTTTGGGATCATGAAAGTGCAGTGCAAACTGGCTCAATTGAGGGAAGGCATGACCTCCAGATGGGAAGGAAGGAGCTTGACAAAATAACTGCCAAACAGTCAGCCAAGGGAAAGTAAGTAAATGAGACTGCAGTGAAAAGAGGTGCCTTTTGAGTTGTTTGAACATTTGAGAGTGCATCTGCTGCTCAAATATTTTTATTCTGATGTTGGATTTTAAACGACTGCCTGACTTAATATCTGGATGGATCCTTCTTATGTTCTGCTTTCTTCACCTACTGATCAGATCTTTTTTGTCAGTTATAAACTTAGGTTGCCAGCATAATATTGAGCTTCTCATGGCAAGTTATTCACCTGCTAAATGTGGTAGATTCTTCAGTGTTTATCTTGCTGTGTAGGCACTAGTATGTAATTATTGTTAGTGTCTAGAAACTTAATTTTTTTTAAAAAAGTTTTATATGCTGTGGGGTTAATTACACATGCTAGTATGCATGTGAAATAATGTTTAAAGGCAAGTGGTGTATTGTCAAAAAGTGTAATATAGAAGTCATGTTTCATTCTTTTGTCCTTGAACCTCTTCTTTTTTTTTCCTTGTACTGCTCCCACACAAAACAAATGGAAAAAGGAAACAATGACTTTTTTTCCAGTTGTTGGGTTTTGGGTTTTTTTTTGTGATGAGCTCTCAACCCTCTCTTTAAAACATATTATTACAGTTTTTTCTCTAGCTTTTCTGACCATCCATAGTATAGGGTGTAGTTGAGAGCTCATTCATTGAGCTGACACTCAGAATCAGAAATACGGAAGTACTTCAGAAAGCTGTTGAAGTTCTGAATTATTTACAATTCATGGTAAAGCACCAAGTACTTGTTTGTGGTAAATGATTTTGTATGTCAAGTACATACTGTGTGAGTCAAGATCTCCACTTTTCCTATGAAATGGTTCTTTTGTGTCTTCCAGCTCAAATGTGGGAGTGAAATTAACTACTTTCTCTTTTTGTTTACTAGATCTTTTACTACTCTGTGTTACTCAGCAGATGGTCAGTCTATTCTGGCAGGTGGATTGTCAAAATTTGTCTGTATATATAATGTCAAGGAGCAGCTTCTCATGAAAAAATTTGAAATCTCATGCAACTTTTCTTTAGATGCAATGGAGGTATGTGACCACAGGGGTCAGGTTTTTTCACACCCCCACCCCTTTGGCTTTGGTGTTAATATCTCATTGTGTGGGATTTGTGAATGTTTTGTTAAGCAGAGGTCTATTTTCTTAGTTTTGTGCAGGAGAGTAGTGAGGAAATGTTTTACAGAAAACAAATAAAATTAATTAAAATTAATTCCTGACATTCAGCTAACTACTAGTCTTGTCAGATTGCAATGTTTGTACTGAGAGAGCAGAACTCTTAAGCATAGTTAAGTCAGTTGGCACTTAACATAAAATTGAAGAGAAAATTTAAATAATCAGTATTTTGTAACTTTCCCTGGGTGTCAGTTGCTTGCGTTAGCAAAGAAATGAGGGATTTTATTTTGGACGTAGAACAGCATCACTGACCTTTACAAACTGTGGGTTTCCGAATATTGCCAAAAGCAAAATTAAGTTCCTTTAAAGTGAACAATGAAAAGCATCAGACAGAACAAAATTCTGGTAACGCTTTTTGACATCCCCTTGTCTGGAAGAATGAAGGTTATTCCAGTGTTCATGTCAGGCTGTATTTGACTGTGGTTCCAAGTATGGGGTGTTTTTTTAACAAGGGTGGAGCAGCCTTTGTTGCTCTGCTGCCCTCTTTTGTGGTAGTGTATCTCCACATGTGGCTTAAAAGGGTATTGGAAATCAGACCACTAGAAAAGAGTCCTGGAGGGGATGGATGTTTTAAAATGGAGAGCAGGGAGGTCCCTAAAACATTAGCATAGCTGTAAGCCCTTCCATTAGCACAATTCAGTTATGGAACCTGAAGGGGAAGAAGAATAGGGTTGCATCTGAGGAAATACGGTATCTCTTAAGTAGAACAACATTATAATAATGTGAAACCACAGTCCAAACTGAGTTATGCTGTTCTGAGGCCTTAAGAGCAAAGCAGCCTGATTTTCATCTGTGGTTGGATGCTGTTGCCTGGTGTTGTGAAATAGGCAGTTTCTCCATGATTTTGGAAGAAAGTGCAGTGAAATAATTACTAGATGACTCCTAAATGTTAGGAAGAATTATCACTTAATATAGGTGTTTGAGAGGAGTTTCAGTGCTGTGAATGTGGAATTTACATGTTTTTCTAGGAGTACTTAGATCGGAGAAAAATGACTGAATTTGGCAGCATGGCTCTGATTGATGGAGGAACTGGAGATGAAGATGGTGTTGCCATTCCCCTTCCTGGAGTAAAAAGAGGTATGGTTTTTGGTTTTGCTGTCTTTTTACTATTTTTTTGTGGATAAAAACCTTTGACATAGACTTGATAAGAATGGTTTAAATTGTTCAGCTCAGTTTTAAAGTTAAAATTACCTGAATGTTCTGTAGCTGCAGGAATCTGTTACACAAGTGTTCAGGTGATGGATGGGTGGGTCCTTTTGCATTGTAAAAGCAGCAGGAAACAGGAGGTCTCCTGGGTATGGAACCTAGCAGTGTTGATTTAATTTTCAAAGAGCAGAATTCAGGCCCACTGATTCAGCTATAGGATCTCTTGAGCATGGACTGACTGTTACTTACCTTGTCTTTAACTCTGCCAAGTTTTGGCATGTTCTGCATTATTTATCAGCATAATGATAACAGTGTAGTTAGAGTTGACAGTTAGACCAGGAACTTCAGTGAATATCTTAAATCACTTTTAAACTTCTCTTTTAGGTGACATGAGTTATCGACATTTTAAACCAGAAATAAGAGTAACTTGCTTGCAATTTTCTCCTACAGGTGAGTATTAACAATAAATACAGGCTTATTCTTTTCATTTGATATTAACAAAAAAAATAGAGTATTGGATGAGTAATAATGAAGTACAAACGGCTTGGAGATGGTGTCTCTAGATGTTACACAGCGCTGCTAGGTTTGTAAGCTAAGTTTCCCACATAGTGGATAATTGGGAAACGGAAGCATACATCACTTTCACCATTATCATCAATGTACATCATTTTTTACAAGTATTGTCATTGCTGACAGGTCCATCAATGATGCGTAGCTTTCAGTCTTACCCACTTCTTGTAAATAATGAAGAGTTACCTGTTTATCATTACTCTTTTGTTTCTATCCTAGAAAACTCAGCTTT
The DNA here is from genome assembly GCF_012275295.1 of Melopsittacus undulatus. NCBI lineage: Eukaryota > Metazoa > Chordata > Aves > Psittaciformes > Psittaculidae > Melopsittacus > Melopsittacus undulatus. The sequence continues at coordinate 88,296,825 of NC_047528.1, read as the reverse complement.
GTTCTTAAATATTGTTGACTTCTCTTCTAGGACGAAGTTGGGCAGCTACCACCACAGAGGGTCTCCTTATCTATTCACTGGACTCTGGGCTAATTTTTGATCCTTTTGAGCTGGATATTGATGTCACACCCAGCAATATACGAAAAACACTGCATCAAAAGGAATACACTAAGGCTATTGTCATGGCCTTCAAGCTGAATGAAAAAAAACTAATTCAGGAGGTCATAGAGTCTGTACCTAGTGATGAAGGTGAGTAGATCCTCCGTTAAATTAAAATCTCTGTAAGCAGAGATGTGTAAGCTAAGTAAGTTGAGCTGCAGAGGGCAGAGTTTAGTTCTTGGGGAGCTGGAGGGTAGAAGTATAACATTGATGTCTACTGTAGCTGAAGACTAAAGACTAAGAAAGGGTATTTTATTAAAAAAACAAAAAAAAACCAAAAAAACACAAAAACCCAGAAGAAACACCACAACTTTTTAGTCCAGTGTTTTAATTTAATTTTACCAAATTCGCAGTATGCTCATGTATTAGCATGTAACTGTGCTGGCAGTTTACCAGATACAGGGCTGTAACATCAAGGATGTAGTCAACAGGTTGAGGGAAGCAATTAGTCTTCTCTGTTGAGCACTTGTGAGGCCACATCAGGAGTCCTGTGCTTTGGACTTGACAGCATAAGAAAGATGTTGATACCTCTGGAGCATCTGGTGGGGGGCTTGAGGGCCAGAGTGCATGACAGCTGAGGAGAGGCTTAACAGACCTGAGTGTGTTCAGTCTTCGAAAGAAAAGGGCAGTATTTTTACTGCTTTCAAGTGCATAACAGGTGTTAGAAGGAAAACAGAAATAGAATTGAAGTTGCAGAATCATAGAATCACAGAATGGTTAAGGTTGGAGAGATCCTTCAGTAGTTACCTAGTCCAACCCCCCTTTACTGACATACTCAGTAAAGTGTAGTTACACTGAAAGAGGAGGAGAGGGTGGAAGTTCTAAAGGAGAGCTGATGTGGGAGAGTATTCTGTTAAGAGGAAGAACTTGGAAGCAAGCAAGGGCAGGGTATGTTCTTGCTTTTAAATACAATAGTGATTGGAAAGCTCAAAGAGGAAAGACAGGTACTGTACACTGAAATGCAATCAAGACTGACTTTCCCTTTTTTTTTGTTTTTGTTTCTTTCTTTGGGTTTGGCGGGGGGGGCTTGGTGTTTTGTTGGGTTTTTTTTCCTTCCTCATGCTTTACTGTGGTCTCTTTCACATTATTCAACTTTGATGGCTATGGGCTTTTTCCCTTTTTGCACAGTTGATGTTGTCTGCTCATCACTCCCAGACCTGTATGTGGAGAAAGTATTGGAGTTCCTGGCCTCTGCATTTGAGATATCTTGTCATTTAGAGTTCTATCTTACTTGGGCTAATAAGTTGCTCATGATGCATGGACAGAAACTGAAAACAAGGTGAAGTCTTGTGGAAGTCAAAACACTGACAAGCATTTTCAAATTGGTTTACCTGTCAGCTTAGGATTTGTTCTTAACATTTGCTGACATTCTAGACAATGCATAAACAACAATTAAAACTACTTAATTTTTACAACTTCTTTACTAATGGTAAAAGTTACACTTTGAACTTGATCTTAAAAGTCTTTTCCAACCTGAATGATTCTATAATTCTAACAAGTGTGTATAATAGAATTGGAATGCATAATAGGAATTTTGAGGATAAATTGCAAAAAGCGTTTTGCAGCTATTGCAGGTAAAATTTGCTTGCTTAGCCTAAAAGCACATAAAGATTTTAAGAGTGATGGTAGGATTTTAGAAATTGCATTTTTAAACAATTGTGCATATTAATTGTAATAAAAAGATAATGTGCAGGTATGGACTGCATTTTTATAGGATTATGATTATAGCATGCACTCTTAGCTTGTTAGTACTCTGCTTTTCTACCTAGTTCTTTATAACTGCATGAGCCTTGTCTGTGAATTACCTTCAGCCAACCCAGAGTATAGAGTTCGTAGACTTTCAGGAACAAAAAGAAGGCAAATTTACAAATTTAAAGTAAGTTAACTGAGAAGTAGTATGAGAAGGAGTTTTGCAGGTTAAAAGAAACAGGGCATTGTTTTTTGCTTTCCTTGCTTCAACATGGGTATTTATGTTTTAGTTACTTAAATTACTGGGAAATATTTTCTCCTTTTGTTACTCTTAAAGTAGAAGAGGGTAATTTAAAACCAACTGTTCCTTGTTGAGAAAGTTCTGTAGTAACGGGAAGGAACTGTTATCCCTACATTGAGCAGAACGAGTTCTTCAAGCTGCAGTTTTACATTAGGAAAAAAATGGTTTCTGGCAATACTTTGTGTTGAGTATAATTATTGAAGTCTGAGTCAAAAGAAAAGAGCTTTTGTTTATTTAGTATTGTCTTAAAATGTTCATGCTGAAAAGTTAACATGTATGCTTGTTCAAGTTTTGTGAGTATAAAAAAGTTCTAGACTTCCATGTGTACATATAAACTGCACTGCAAACTGCATGTTTTTGCATTGAAGGTCAGTGAAGCTGCTCCCTGTGATCCAGTTCCTTCAGAAAAGCATCCAACGTCATTTTGAAGATGTTTCAAAACTGTATGTATTGTTAAACTTAAAAGCTTATATCAAAACCCTGCACGAAAGTGTAGAGTAATAGGGGGATATTAGTCTGGTGTTAGAACTTTTGATATAATCTTTTAGAGGTGTTTTTATTTTAAGAGGAAAATGGAATCTTATTTCTAACATGTTCCTATTTATTTTTACAGCTGTGAATGGAATATCTACAATATTAAATATGCATTGGCCATGTCACAACAGCGGGGTATGAAACGTCTGGCAGAAGAACCAACAGAAGATGAAGAAAACTTGGATTCTGATAGTGATTATCTTATGCAAGAAGTTCATAAAGATAATTCAAGTTCCTAGTTACTCTGTGAGAAGAAGACTCAAGATAATTTTATGCAGTGGTATTCACTGAGAATGAGTGGCCCTCATAGTGGCACAATTTATCTGCTCTTAACAGTGTGGATGGAGTTACATGTGAGTTAGTTGGAGAAATGTAGGATAGACAAAGTGCTATCCATGTGTATTTGGTGTGCCCTTTTGCTGAAGAAAAAAAAAAGTCCAAACTACACAGCAGACATGTACAGTCAGTTTGTAGAATTTCAGTATATAAAACAAAGATAACAAACATAAAAACGTGGCCAATAATTATTCCTAATTTCAATAAGAAAAAAATATTCTTCTGTAGGTGAAGTTAGAAGTCTAACTGGAAAAAATGCATTCTTTATTAAAAATGCATTGTACATAAGATTAAGTATTGCGAGTTTTGTAATGCAGGCTTGTCATATGTTGGACTTTATTTTTTTTAATCTTGTTTTAAAGTCATTCTTAATTGGAGGTCTACAGACTGCTCTCAAATGTTTTACTTGGTTTTAATACCTGTGTGTTACTGGAAAACTGTTTTCCTAGTTCTGTAACATCCAAATCTGAAGTTTCAACAATGAGGATAAATGATATATCCATAGCAATGTATATGGGAGAAAATTTACTGGACTGTACAAATTTTGCAGAGGTTTAATTATCATGAGATACTGTAGTAAAAATTTGTTTGGAAAATACAAACTTAATGTAACTTAAAGTTTAAGAGAACATTGTACAAATATTTCTTTTTCTGATTAAAGCTCCTGTTTTTGAAAGTATTTTTAATTAATGTACTAAAATGTGGAACATTTCCTAGAGTTTTGTGAATTCATGTGAAATTGACAGGTAATGACAGTGAGGTTCTGAATACAAGGAACAATACCCATGCTTGTAATACTTTCAGGCCACATGTTGAAAGGGCTCTGTTTAATGAAGGTACTGCAAATACTGTTTATCTCCAGTGTATTCTATTCTTCTGGATTTGTTTTCTAGTCCCTTTCCTCTCCTGGAAAAGAGGAGAGGTATGAAAAATAAAAACTGCTGAAGAAAAAAATAAGTCCAAACTACACAGCAGACATGTACAGTCAGTTTGTAGAATTCAGTATATAAAACAAAGATAACAAACATAAAAACGTGGTTTGGGGTTATAGTCTTCATGCTCAAAACATTTATTAGGATGAAGGTTTCTCAGAAAATGTTTTAGAACGTACAAGAGCCTTGAGAGGAGGTGAGAGGGGTAGGGTAGCACCGGTCATATATGGCATAAGGATACGTTCTAGTTGCATTAGTCATTTGGCTTAAGCTGTTACAACCTTCTAGGTAATCAAAACATTGTATGATGCACATGAAAGCCAGTACAATTTTCCAGTGTGCCCTACCATCTTCATAGAGTAATGATGATATACCAGGGTTTAAGCCTGGTCCAGAGTTTGGCTTGATCCTTGTGCTTGCTGGCATAATTTGTGAGCCTGACAATGGTTCATGTGGGCTGGGGTTTGGTTTTGAACCAGTGCTTGATTTGAGCTGATCCTGCATAGACCATAGAAGGGTTTGGGTTGGAAAGGGTCATCCAGTTCTAACCTCCTGGCCATGAGCTGGGACACATCACACTAGGCCAAGGTGCTCAAGGCTCTTTCCAGCCTGGCCTTGAACACTGCCAGGGATGGAGCTTTTGTACCGCTCTCAGAGTAAAGAATTTCTTCCGTATATCTAATCTAAACCTCCCCTGTTTAAGTTTTAACCCATTACCCCTTGTCCTGTCACTACAGTCCCTAATGAATAGTCCCTCCCCAGCATCCCTGTAGGCCCCCTTCAGATACTGGAAGGCTGCTATAAGGTCTCCATGCAGCCTTCTCCAGGCTGAGCAGCCCCAACTTTCTCAGCCTGTCTTCATATGGGAGGTGCTCCAGTCCCCTGATCATCCTCGTGGTCCTCCTCTGGACTTGTTCCAACAGCTCTGTGTCCTTGAGGACACCAGGACTGTCTTATATGTAGCTTTGTTTCGTTAATGAAGGAGAAGAGGGAAAAAAAACAGAGCAGCAACTTTCACTTTTCACAAAGAAATTTATCAGTGATGAACCTTAGCACTGTTTAACATTTGTCTTTCTCTCTATTCTTTAAAAGAAAACACTGTCTCACAAGATCCTAGAAAGAACGAACTGAACCTGCCCCCGTGTGTTGGTTTATTTATCCTATTAACAGCTGTAGCCTCAGCAGCCCCTTGTTGCCTTTGGCCTGGTGCTGCCCGGGGGCAGGCTGCATGCACCTTATGGCTACCCCCTCTCACTTGCAAAAGGAAGCTGGTACTGCTAGGCTTGTGTTAAATACATGTGCCAATGATTTTTTTTTGCACATTTTTAGTTTTTACTCTTTTCGGTTTGTCACTACGTTATTACTAAATGAGGTTAGGAAAGCGACCAAGGCCCTGCAGGCCTCAGCGCGGGCCCCTCCCCGCCTACAGGGGGCGCCGCCAAGGGCGCAGCGGCCTCCCGTTGCTTGCTCAGTGGCCCGGCGCGGCCCTACCCTAGCGGCCTCTCGGTTTCCCGGCCGTCAGCCGCGTACTGCCTGAGGCCATGCTGGCCTCCTGCGGGCTGACCCTGTTCACCACGCTGCGGGCGGCAGCGCCCGGACACCTCGCCTCCTTCCACTCCTCCGCTCAGCGCCTCCGCCCCGCCCGAGTCGCTGTGGTGAGTAGGAGGAGGAGGCCCCGGCGGCCTTGGGCTGGGAGACGGGGGGAAGCGGGGCAGCACAGCAGCTCCGAGCAGAAAGGGTTAGTTTTGGGTTTGTTTTCCTGACTGGCACCACGCACCCTCAGCCCCGTGCCGTCGGGAGAGCGCTTCTGCCGCTGGGCAAGCTGCGGCGGTGGGATTGGTGCGGCTGGGAGGGTATGGCGTGGCGTCGGGCCGAGGGACGATTCGTCTGGTGACAGCGACAGCTTGGGAAGCCTTTGGAGAAGCTGAAATAGTATCACAGAATGCAAGGTTGGAAAGGGATCTCAAGGATCACCTGGTCCAACCTTTCTAGACAAAGCATGACCTAAACTAGATGTCCCAGCACCCTGTCCGGACGAATCTTATAAGTGTCCGATATTGGGGAATCCAACACTTTCCTGGGAAAATTATTCCAATGGCTGATTGTTCTCATTGTGAAAAATTTTCCTCTGTGCCCAGCTGGAATCTTATGCCCATTACCTCTCCTTTTTCCATGTGAGTCCTTGTAAAAAGGGAGTAGCCACTCTTTAAGCACTGGACCATGATGATAAGGTCTCCCGTGAGCTGCCTTTTCTCAAGGCTGAAACCCATACGAGGGGATGGTGCAGCCACAGGCTGCCGAATGAGAATTTAGGCTGTAGATAGCATCCCAGGTGGAAACAGTTTTTGAGCTCTGGCTTTGAAGATCGAGATCTTCATAGTCTTGACAGCATAAAATATAAAGAAATAAGTAGGCATCACCTGCCTGAAGAAGTCTGGAACAGAGTTAGCTCAGGAATGGGCAGAAAGCCAATCCAGATGTTTGAAAGGTAATTTACTAGGAATGCTGTCATTTTAGCAAATGACAGGATTTTAAACTAAATGTTCCTGTTGACACTAGTGACATAAATTTCTGACTGTGGTAGAAGACAGATTTGTCACAAGCAGCTATTGAGATAACAGGAGGATAGTGGTTTAGTGCTTTGGCTGCAGTGAGTTGTAAAAAACATTTAAAAGGTGTTGCTTACAGGAGATAACTTTAGAATAATTGCTTGTGTGTTTATTCAGTCTGAATTAAATGAAAGACAAAAAGTTGAGAAGTAGAAGGTGGCTCTTCAGTATTGGAACAGTGAAATTGTAATTGGGATTAATGCAGACAGAACATTAATGCATTTTACTCATTTGGCAAAGTAGGTGTCATGCCTGTAAGAGCAGAGGACTGGGTATTGTGATCTGAAACCCCTTTCATGTCCAGTATTTCTAAGATAGTTTCAGTTGTGAGTTTCTGTTCATGTGTCTGTGATTAAAAAATTTCAAGCTCCTGAAAACTTGAGATAAAACCAAGAGGGGAAAGAGTAAAGTTAATAAATGGACTCTTTTGAACTGGATATTTTCCTTTCAAAACAACCAACCAATCAAGATACCCTACAAGTGTTTATATATATACTTTCAGGAACTAGATAATTCTTTGTTTGTTTGTTTTGATTTTGTTTTGTTCTTATAATTGCCTTTTTCTCAGTTTTTTTCAATGTTTCTTTTTCTACTTCCTTCTACTTTGTGATAGACTCTCCACCAACACAAGGATAGCTCAATGATTTGTGCTTTCTAATTCTCCATTGTGTATAAAGAAACCAAAACTGTTTTTACCACAGTAGTAAGGAAAAGTATGGATGATATAGGATGATTTATTAAAAGGAATTTAGCTATTGATCTCTGATGTGGATCCTCAGGCAAAATACAGCAGCAGGTAAAATATCTTATGCCAAGTACACTTTTATCCCACTTCTGTAGGTATACCTAGGTGAGAACTTACCTCAAACAGATATGGGCACTTCATAAATAGATGTGTGACACTCAGAGTAGCCTGCTGTGTGCACAGTAAAAATATACCTAAGGATTTGTGTCAGTTTGTTAACTCTGAGGAATAAGTGCACAAGCCAGTAAATAAATCTTAGTTATTTCTGAGACTTGTCTGTGATGGGGAACTATAAATAGGAAATGTCAGTTCTTCAGTGTGTCAAATAGTGACGCTGGTGCTAATAGAATCATATTGACTGGCTTATTTAAGGAGCTCATTGCTAAGCTGTTTTTTGCAGGGGTTGGAGGAGGTTTGTTGTTGGGATTTTTTTAGGTTGTGGTGATTTTTTTGTTTGTTTGTAATCTCACAAAGCTTGTGAAAGATCCTATAGGAAGTTTTGTATCACCTGAAATTCTTGATTTTCTTACTGCAGGTCCTGTCTGGTTGTGGTGTCTACGATGGCACAGAAATTCATGAAGCTTCAGCGTAAGTTGCTTTATAAAACTGTAGGCTCCAAAAACGTCTCCTTCACATTACAGAAGTCTGTTGAATTTAGTTTTTCTCTCTCTGGCAATGAAAATTGCCCTGAAAGATGTATGATGAAGCTTCATGGTTTTCTCACAGCATAATTGGGACCTTAGGCCATCTTCTTGCAGTATTTGGTGATTGTCCAAAAGAAGAGCACAGCACATGCAATGCCAGAGCAATGAGGGAGACTGTCTTCCCTTCAGAAACAGAAATTCAGAGTTCCAGAATCTCTCTTAAGAGAGTTAAGACTTCATTTCACAATCACTTCGAATTTCTGTTCCTGTCTAACACTAGAATTGTTCATGCTTAAATTGTATTATCAACTCTTAGTGTTAATTGCTAAGAGATATTTCATCGAGACCTAGATTAAGTGTACACATAGGTATGTTAATTGTGGGACCCTTCCATAATACCTGGGGACTTTGTCATGGTTCAAAACCCAACCACTGTCTCCCTCTCACCATCCCTTCTCCCCTCCCTGCTCCCAGAGGGATGGGGAGGAGAATCGAAGGAGTGCAACTCCCACAGGTTGCGACAACAGCAGTCAAGTAACTAAGATATCACACAGATCACTACTGCTACCACCAATAAAAACAATGATAGAGGAAATAAACAAGGAGAGAGAATACGATACCACCCGCTGAAATGAGCCCGACCTGGAAGAGAGCCAGCCCGGGCCCTTCCGGCCAACTCCCAGTTACCTCCCCGGGCATGATGTATTGTGGTATGGAATACCTCCTTGGCCAGCTTGGATCGGGTGTCCTGTCTCTCCTTCCTCCCGGCCTCCCCTCCTCCCTGGCAGAGCATGAGACTCACAAAGTCCTTGGACAAACCAAACATTTGAGCAGTAACTCAAAACATACGTGCTATCAGCACCGTTCCCAGCCTGAAAGTCAAAACACAGCGCTGCACCAGCTACCAAGAAGGAGAAAAAATGACTGCTACTGCTGAACTCAGGACAGACTTGCAATGAGAAAGGAAGTTTTTATTGTTCTGGTTGCATTTTTAGTGTTCTGCTTCCATAAGAGCACTGAACAAAGAAACTTATCTCTAGCTTACCTGACCCTGCCTCCAAACTGACTTTATGTTCTACTTTGCACTTTGGTGTTACATACAAGGATTCTGCTGCTGTGTGCTTTGATAAGAGATGTGTTTTTCCTCTTCTTTCAAAATCAGGTGGTAGAATATTTGTAGGAAGATCAGGGGCCAGGTAAAGCCTTCCTTACTAGGTTTGCAGTGTGTTTTATCTCTTTTTATAGCATACTGGTACACCTTAGTCGTGGGGGAGCTAAGGTTCAGATGTATGCTCCAGATGTTCCTCAGATGCATGTCGTTGACCACAGCAAAGGGCAACCAGCTGAAGCTGAGTCAAGGTAAAGTCAGTGTTTAATGTATTTTCGGTGACTGCTGTGCCCAGCACAGTGACAGCTGCACATTCTTCAGACATAGTAGCCTGTAACTGTGCTTGTAGCACTTTGCTGACAGGCTTCAGTAGCTTCATGCTCTCTGGTATTTTGGCTGGAGAGAAAATACTAAGTCAGCTTTCTGGGCTTGATTATATACAGTCTCCTAATGCCTGTGTTTCCCAGTAGAAGTATTTCAGAAGCATCAATTAGCTTCAGTTACTGAGTACCACTGTTCTTGTTGGTTCCTCCCCTTCCTCTGTCAAAACTTTCTCTATGCTCTCTTGTGCACAAATGCTTAATTCATCTCATTGTTTTATTTCTGTTTTTTCAAGGAATGTTTTAGTGGAATCTGCAAGGATTGCTCGGGGTAAAATTGCAAGTCTCACTAAACTTACTACAGCAGACCATGATGCTGTGATATTCCCTGGTGGATTTGGAGCTGCTAAAAACTTGTGAGTGCCAACTAAGCATCAGACTCCTTAACTAACTATTCAAGATCAACTAGGACTCACACAATAAAACCAGGAAGCAATAAACGTCGTTATTTACTACATACATAACCACTTCTTAATAAGGAAAACTCATTTCAAAGTGTTGGGAGTTCAGTTGTGTTGTTCACGATTCTTTCCAGTTGTAAATCTTACTGGCATTGTCACTTTAAATTTTCCAAACAATGTTGGTGAGAACTGGTGAGAGTGTAGATTATGCAGAAGAAATCCTATTCCCCATACTCTTGTGATGATTCTTTTTTTGGGCCTGACTGAGGGAAGTGAAGGCAAAACTTCAGTAGTTTCAGGTGTTCTTATTGCTATTATGCTATGTCTCACTACCAAGAAGTCCCCTTTTAGATTACTAGCGATAAAACAACAGCTGGCTCAAAATAAAAAGAGGAAAAAATAAGTGTTATCTGTGGGGAATACTGATTATTTTGTTATTGACCTGCCATTTTGTTGGCTTTGAGAAACCTGGATGTTATTCCCCTTTTCTTTCTATGTATTTTTTTCAGTGAAAACATTATTGTTCCACTTCTCAGTAATCCTAAAAAGCTGATTTGATAATTCTTATTCCTAGATGCTTATATCAAGTAAGGAACTTCCTGACATGCCAAAGCCTTAGAAGTGAGTCAGTTTGGCTAAAGCATTGATGATGAACTGCAGGCTTTTTCAGCCACCTTTTAGAAGCTATTAAGCTTGTGATGACCCTTGAGAGCCGGTCTAGGGGCAGATGGGCAGACATCACTAGTTGTAGGTTTATATTGAGGTACGTATAAAGTTTGTTCTTGTGGCAGATCTACCTTTGCTGTTGATGGGAAAGATTGCAAGGTGAACAGAGAAGTCGAACGTGTCTTGAAAGACTTCCACAAAGCAGGCAAACCTATTGGGTATGTATATTAGTTGTAGGGGCATTTATTTGATAATGTGAGCATGGAGACAGCATCTGTTTTGTTGAAATGTGCAGCTGTTACTGTTGGAACTAGAAAAAGCATCTTCCTTTTTATATCAGATGTAGCTTATTTTTTTTAAATGTGTTTTTCAAGATGCATGTGTGAGTAGGTGTTTGTCAAAGAAGCTAGAAAATGCTGAGTGAAAGGTGCCTTGTGATGTCATTCAGATTTGTAAGACCATGTCCATTTGAATCTTTTCAATTATGACTGAGTTTTGAAAGAGAGTCATTGCAGAATCACTCCTATAATTCCTTTTGTTGCAGTCTTTGCTGCATTTCACCAGTGTTGGCAGCAAAGGTTCTCTCTGGTGCTGAAGTAACTGTGGGCCATGAAGAAGAGGAAGGTGGCAAGTGGCCTTATGCTGGGACTGCAGGAGCTATTAAAGAACTGGGAGGAAAGCATTATGTCAAAGAAGTAACTATATCCTTTCCTGTTAATTGCCATGTTGAGAGACACTTTAGTAATGTGTCATTACAGTAATGGATGTATGCAGGATTTGTGCGTTTGCACTTACAGTTTAGTGGGAATATACAGTGTATAGCAGATAGCATGCAATATAGCAGATGATTAGAAACATTGTCTTCTGTACACAGCCGTGTTGTTAGGAGTCATTCTCAGTCATTGCCATAGAACTCCTTGGACATGAAGTAAATGCTGAGTGAATTTGCACATGAAATTGGCATGAGCTACAGCTGGTCAGTTCTCTTTGAGATTTTCTTTCTTTTCCTGTAGGCTAATGCTATAATCAAACTGTACCCAGAGACATTACGGTCAGTAAATTTTGTAGGTTTTCTTGTGTTTCTGCACATTCTTATGAGTGTTCATGCAGTGTTTGTATTTCTGGCAAAAATAGCTTCTAGTATCTTGGACTACAGGTTGCAGCTGTCTTTACAGCTAAACAGTATGATGTGTTTGTATGTGATTTTTTTGTAGGATAGTGGAGTTGTGAGGTTTTTTGTCAGTGATGGTTTATTTTGCAGAAAGCTTCTACAAGTGAGACATAGGCTGTGTTTTCCTTAACTCCCTTTTACGAAGCTCATGTGGATACGAAAAACAAGGTGGTGACTACCCCAGCATTTATGTGTGAAACAGAATTACATCATATTTTTGATGGCATTGGGGCCATGGTCAAGAATGTGCTAAAATTAACTGGCAAATAAAAAAAAAATTCTGAAATGTTTAAATTTAGGGTGTAGTATAAAATATAATATGGACCAATGGAAACATTTTCATCTGCTTGTCCTTTTCGCAGTCTAGTGAATCCTGATACAAAGCTGATTGATTCCCAGCTGCAGGGCTTTCCCTGCCCTGTGAGAGGAGCCTGCAGAATGGCTTATGAAGTACAAGTAGTCTGGCCTGAGACATGGAGTGTTTTCTTGAGTTTTTCCAGCTGAAGAGAGTTGTGCAGATGTATTCTGAAACCAGTCCTCCCAGTGCACCAGTGCCAAATCATCTCTGTGGGGACAAAAAGAGACTAAAGGCCCTTTCAGAAGCCAAGGGCAGATGTATTATAGAGCTATAGCAGATACAGTGGTAGTGTATCTAGTGGAAGAAGAACAGAAGTAGAGAGGAATTAGTGTGTGGTTCAAGATCTGTGAGCCCAGGGTTGTATCTGTGAGCAGAAAGCCTGCATCAGCTGTCAGAGGAATAGACATCTCCCACATCTTAATTTAGCATAGTATTAATTAAAAGATTAATGTTTCATTTTTCCATTTCAAATAGTCCTGTTTCCACAAAGGAGCCATTCTGAATATCAATCAGCAGCAGGCTACATCTTAACTTCCATAACACTAGCACTTAGAAAAACTCATCCATTGGCCCATTATCACTAAAAAAGTCTTGAAGGAGAAAATATTCACTGGTGTGATGCACAATTTTTAAGGATAATAACCATGTGAAAGTAGTTGTATGATTAGTAGTGGATGGAAAAAACAGTCTCAAATTATCACCACTTTCCCTGCCTTAGGGTAATAAAGCTTTCTCCAAAGAAACATTATTGAATGTATGGAATAATGATGTATAAATAAATTCTGCCTTTATTTTATCCTTGTCCCTTCACTTTTGTTTGAGAGCTGTCTTTGATAACTTACACTGGTTGATACATTCTATCAGGTTTTCTGCTTTTCAGGTCTCTTCATGTCTTTGGGCCACTTTTCCCATATAGAATTCAGCTGTCTGTTTTCCCTTTTCCAAGATATTTGTCACCTTTTGTTTCAGTAGGAAGTAACATTTCTCAAATTAAAACAAAGAAAGAAAATCACAGCCCATACCTTGTATTAAAGTTCCTCTTGCATGACAGACATGCCAAAGAGAACCTATATTTTTAAGACAGAATTGTATGCTACATAAAAGAGATCTACAAGCCTTAGGTTGGTTCGGGGTATGGTAAATACCATATGTGGCTGAAGACTTGCTAGGGACATGGAACAACATTTTTTATTGGGGGGAATGAAGAGAAAGGCTAGAGTGTGGGTAGTGGGCATGCTCTGCTTGCTCTGTGAATGTTCACAGAATCAGTGTTTTTGCTGCTGGAGCTTCTTGGTGTGATCAAAAAAAAGACTAACAAAAGCATTCTGAATTTGTACTTCAAAGATGACACCATTTTCTTGCAGATTTCACAGAGATTTCTTGTGCAGATCGGCAACTCCAGCATAGTCACAGAGAAATCATACACAGAAACCAAGTCATCACAGTAGCAAGTTCGTAAAGTGGATTTTGGACATATTCTGAAACTTGCTTGTGCATCAAATTTTTCATGGAATTTTTATTATCAAATTGGTAAGAAACAGAATTTAAACATTGCCACTGTAATTCAGTTCAAATCTTTCCTCCATAAAGCTTTGCTTTTATGTAAGTGGATGTTTTTAATACCAGTTTTATACACAGAGGCTTAGCAGTGTATGGGAGGTCATTGTTCATATAAAATACAATGGCACTTCAAAATGTGTCATTCCAACATCTGCAGGAGTTTTAAAAGAAATTTGGTAATATAAGAAAGCATCACAAAGCTGAGATGGTATTGAAATCCCTAGAGTAGATGGAAAACAGCTCCTCCAGAGTGCCTGAAATACTTTTCAAGGTAGATACAAAAAGAGAGCTACCCATAAGGTGTTTGTTGTCAGTACCAGAACCTTTGGTGTTTAGTGGGGACAGGACAAACATGTGCACTGGGGAAATAAAAAGTAAAATTTTATTTTCTGAAACAATCACATTTTAGTGCATCTTTTTACTCTTCTGTTTTTCCACCATTCAGGGATAATGTTTTTATTTAAGGGAGAAAGAATCATGCACTGGTATTGCCTTTCATTTTGTTTTATTCTCTCTAATTTCACAGTAATATGCTGAGTAATGACCTTTGATACATACATTTTATTTTTTAAAGTAACAGAAAATTGCTTAGCTTTGGTGGAAGATGTAAGATTGTCATCTTGGCTTACAGCCACTGTAAATTTGGAGGGAAATTCCATGTACTCTTAGCAATTAATAGAGACATTTGTCTGCCAAGCTGGGTTTTTCTTTTCCTTCCATAGGACTGTTTGGAGCTGCTGAGGGGTTTGCTAGTTTCAGCCACATGGATAGAAGTTTATGATCAATTTGTTTTGTTAAACACTTATTACAGAAATAAGAAGTGAAAGAATGTGTATTCCCCAAGCCTCCACAAGGAGGCATGCAGTATCTGGTTTATGGATCCTGCCAGTTTCTCTCTTCAGAAAGCATGTAACAACTTTGTCCTACTAAAAGGAAGTGGTAAGAATCGCCCCTCCTGCTTGTGTTGCTTTTCTAGTGCTGTGATAGCGTTAACTTGTGCGATAAGTTATCTGTCAGTTTGTTTCTGCCTCCCCATTTTGCCCTCTTTGATGTGCACACACAAAAATCATGTGCCAAAATGTTTCTCTGCCAGTTGTTGCAGTGTTCACAAAGGTGACAGCAGTACTTTTTTTCTTCTAAAGACAGAAATGAGAGTTAGGATTGAGATGCACTTTTCATTTTTACCCTTCAGTTTGTGGCTACAATAGAGTTACATTTTGGGTAAGATGCCAGCATAGAATATTTTTTTGTCTCTTAGTGTTACTGTCAAACATGAGAAAAAATGAACTTGCTTTTACAGCCATTCTTTTGCAAGAATAATGTACAAGTATCTCTTAATAATTTCTTTGATGTATCAGATTATCAGCCTATGCGCTTGCCATATGAAGTACGTATTTGTGGGCTACCAAGATACTACAAGTGAGAGAAGTGGAGATCCTTCCTTCTTAAATGTGTGAATTGTTATTGTTCTCCTTAGTTTTCAAAGCTGTCCCTCTCATTCATGATGAAATTCTGGAAATCACAAGAAATGTGTGCTGCTCATGTTCTGTGCATGGGGTGAACACAACAGACACTTGCTGTGTCATGCAGGCAAGGAAGGACAAATCAAGGTCTACTAGTCATTCAAACCTCTCCTTGCAGTCCCCAAGGAAATCAGAATGGCAGTTAACTATAGCTTTGGGGAAATATAAAACCAGAGGTGTTTAAGCATCCCAAGTGCTGCTGCAAATCAGAGTAATAAAAAAGTAGTGTTATAAACAGCATTTAGAGGTCATTCAGGTTTTTTTCCCCCACCCTTCATTCCTCCTGTCTTCATCTGCTCATGTGCTTATTGTGATTCATGCCAGTTTGAACAGGCAGAGAGAATCACTTTTCAGGGTGAAAGAGGCAGATGACTGAGGGAATTGGGCATTCCTCATAACATCAGTCAGCACAGTGCCTGCTCTTAAACATATGACTGAGCTGTATGTAAACATATGACTCCCTCTCTGCAGTACTAAGGCTCTGTCCTAGACCTGCATGCCTGCATAAAGATATTTATTCATTAGCTTGCCCAATAAATGCAGCTTTATAGTCACACAGCTTGCATTTGTGAGCAGAGGTGCTCATGTTGTTCATGTGCCTCAACACCTTTTGAAAAGTGGAGGGCTGCTTAAGTGGCTGTTAGATTTTTAGGAGTCATAGGCCTTGAAATAAAGGCAAGCAGTTCAGAGGTTTGGGACTAATAGACTTGTACAGATACCACCTTTTGGATTTTCTGATTGCATGGGGAGCCTAGTTAACTGTAGGAACAATTGGAATACAAATTAAGAACTCTTACAGACCAAACGATTGCTCTCTTCAGGGTTTTGTTTGTTAAGCTTTAATTTTAAATCAACTTTTGTTTTGAAAAATACATGGAATCTGAGACAAACGTTTGGAAGGTAGGATGCAAAAAGACAATCACAGTATGTACAATTCATATATTAAAATCTTTATATGAAGTGGGACCCTGACTGTTACACTAAGCTTCTGTGTACACAGAGTAGCCTAAATGCCAGCTGAGCATCACTGCAGCAGCAGCTCAGGCTGTGCATGAGATTCCTCTCCCCCACTGTGAGGAAAGAGCACTTTGTTAAGAAAGTCAGAGGCAACCATCTCCTTTACCTTAGTGGATACCACTTAAAGCTCTATTCTGTTCCCTTTCTTACAAAACAATCCTGTCTTTCCGTCGGAAAGAGGGTGGAACTGTTCCAAATCAAAGCAACTTTATGTGCGTCTTTATGAGTCAGTCATTTCCCTTAGCTTGAGGGCCCAGCCAGAAGGAGGGCCTTGCAGTCACCCCTGCTCACCAGCCTGGGTGGGTAGTTCTCCAGATGCTTCCCAGTTCTGCAATAGGGTGGTTGCAGCAACTGTGGCCTGAAACAGAACTTCTGGACTTTCTTTATACTGTTGGTATTCAGGATCCTTTCAATCTTAGGTTTACACAGCACATTTGTGCTACCTGAATCAAACATTTCCAGAAGTAAATCCATTTAATTTACATAGGTATCAGTTACAATTTTTCTGACCAGTTTTCCTTCAAAGGTACTGCTTTTAAAGATGTAATATTATCACAGTACCAATTTCTTTTGACACAGTTCTAGCTTAAGAATCAATCTTTTGCACAGTGATCACATTTACCTTGCTGGGTTTCATGACAGAAAGAGGAAATACTGAAGTAAATCTTTTTTGCTTTTGGCTTATTTAGAAGTGGATTTTGTAATAACATATCACTTCCTCTATGTTGATGTTTTATGAACTTTCATCATCATTCTCACCCAGCTTCACCCTTCCGCTAAAGAAATACTACATTTCTTGTGGAAGAAAAGTTGTTACTGATAGCCTGTGATGCTTAGGAGTAAAAATAGAAGCTAAAGTTTCACATGCTCAAGTTGCACAATGTTTGTGTCCTTACGTTTCACAAAACGAGAGCAGCTTCCTACTTCCAGTTTTTATCTGACACAGAGGGTAATTACCTTTGTCCTCGCTACAATTCTCTTGAAGGACAGCAGATAAGATCTTAGGCAAAAGATCTCACTAGGGTCGATTATGACGTGACCTTGTAGTTTTACGAGTCTTTTATGCTGTCATTAAAGCAAAACCACAAAATCCATGTGTTCATACTGGCAGTACTAAAACCAGGCTCTGAGAAACAAATGAAAACCAGGCTTGCCACCTTCGAGTTTTGCTGCCTTTGGTTCTGTGGAACATCAAAATGCAGGATATAAACATGTAGCGCTAGGTCTGTTTTCAGCTAAGGTGTTTCTTTCACCTGGCTCTGGAACAGTTGTCACACTGTTCTGTCTGCACAGCTGTTCTGCCCAATGAGGTCCTGTGGTGAGGAGAACTTCCCAAAGAGAAGGTTGGCTTCCCCAGTTACAAGTGCCAAACTCCCAGTGGGATCAGGAGGTAGAAAGAGAGGGGAAGCATTGCCAGACGTGGTGCATCAGTGGGGCTTCTGGAGGAAATCTGGCTGTGTCCTGAAAAATTAAAGAAGAGAAAGTCCACATGTAACTGGTGATTTGACAAGAAATATATTTGAAGATATAGTTTACGTTAATGCATTGATGGAAGTTTGTTGTAAAATCATATGGATTTTGGCTCCTTTTCAAGTCTGTGAATGTATACCATCCAGAAAAAAGGCGAAGACAGTCAGCAGCATTGAACACAACTTCCTTTTCTGGATGACCAAGAATACTTGTTTAAAGTCCTGACAGAACAACAACTAAAAGAGTATAAAATACACTATCATTCTGCCTACTCAGGGAGTGAGGTAGGTGTTGTGATTAGAATTTATAAACAATGGTAATAAGTAGCAAAAAGTCTAGGCCACAGATGCTTAGGTGATACCAGCACTGTGTACCACTATTAGTATGTAAGCCACAGTGTGGACACAGGACACAGACTGGCTTTGGCACAGATGGTACTTGCAACCTGTGCTGAATGTGGTACACAGGTAAAGAAAGATTTTGAACCCCCAACTTAAGCAGTAGAGAAATTTCTCCTCTAAGAATTTAGGTCGAAGTGATCTGGGAAGATCAGTCCATATATTGTTTTCTGTACCAATTCTTAGGCTGTTCCTATTGCTGTGGTATCTGCTTTCAGTATGTTGCTGCAGTTAATTTATGGCTAGTAGGGGTGCTTCCTTCCCCTCTTCCTAGAAGGAGTATGCTGTATTAACGTGTAAAGAACAAGTAAACATTGGGTAGTCCTCAGTAATGTTTTGAAATAAATGTAGGATTATAGCAAGTCTCTTGGCCTCTTGTGACCTTTTCCAGGCCCAGGCCCTTCCATTAAAACAAATTTTGACTGACCCAGAAAGAGTCTCACAAGTGACTAAGAGTGACAGTAAAATTAAGCTTTTAAAATAATTAGGAAAAACAATCCAGCAAATAAACATAAATTAAGCAGAAGTGAAACAGATCAAACCTGTTTCTGTTTTATATAAAAATAATAAATACCTCCTGATCTGGTTATGATGACTGCAAATTGTAAGAATTATTTCTGCATACAGTTCCTTTGTTCTCAGCAAGTCATTTAGCTTTTCTAAGTCCCTTCCAAAATAACAATTAATACAAAACAGATTCTCTTCCTTTCTCAAGAAATTGCTGACAGTAAAAAAAAAAAAAAAAGCGGTGGCTCATGATTTTCCTTAAAAGAAGTTGACAACAGGAAACATTTTTTCCTTTTTGCAAAAAGTTGCATTTCAAAAGTTAGGCTTTTGTTCTTTCCTCTATCCCCAAGCCCCTCAAAATCCAGCAGTACAGGAAATTTCAGGTGTCTTACATGTGTGATTCAGATAGTTCTCCTGTAGCAAAGGTGAAACACTCTCCCTTATCCCAAATACCTTTTTTTTTTGTGAAAATACCTTTTCATCATAAATAGTTTATATTGAAGAAAAGTCAGAAAGTTTTCGACTGAGTCAAACATATATACAACTATCTCCTTTAAACACAGCCTACTTCTCTTTTGATTTTGAGAAGTTTCCACTGCTACTGCAGTAACTATTAATACTTTCTTATTTCTTGTGGAAGGTAACAGCTAGAGATATTCTAGTTCCTGTTCTGTTTGCTTTTGTAATTTTGTAATGTGGTGCTGTGCCACTGCAGGCACATGATAGCAGCTTCTATTTAACTTTGTGGTTTTTAAAGACTTTTAAGCCAGCTAGGGGAGCTATTGCAGGTCTAAAAAGGATATTTCCTATGATTTTTCAAGTTGTTTATTGCTCACGACATACAGAGATTATTTTTTTCTGGGTAATCATAAAATAAAACACTGGAACATTTCTCTTAGTTTTATTTGTGTTTATTGCTGTTTAATCTGGCTATAATGTCATATTGTGGCTGAATTTATTATGTTAACTATAATTATTGTTATAGAGTGGATTATCTCTTTCAGCTACATTGAGTAAAATACAAATTGCAGCTATAGATTTTTATGTGCAAAATGTTGCAGGTTTGATACCAATTTAAAGTTTTGTAGTGCTAACATGAAAAATTTTGCTTACAAGCAAGATTTTTTATGGGAGAATTTACTGACAATGGCATGTCAGAGCTGGACAGCCCTTCTGCACTGCATTCCCTCCAGAAGTGTTACAAATGATCTAATATAGTTAAATCTCTGTAATGATTAAACTGAGATGTTGTCATTTGCACTATACTTCAGAATTGCCTTTGGTGAGCTCTATTTAAATTTTCCCGGAAGAGCTCGTGTGGAGTCATAAATAATTTATTTTTAGAATATTATCTTACTTACCCCAAAGGACAATTTCCCCCCCCTCCACCTCCCCCCCCCCAATCTCTTGTTCTAGTAGTTTATTCATACCAAAGTAATTTACAAAGGCCTTAATTCATAGAACTGCATGGCTTCCATGTTGTTTTTTACTGATTTTTATGATGCCTGTAATGGTGAGTAGCCTTATAGACTGGTGACTGATGGCACTTCAGTATTCTTCTTTCTGCAGTCTAGGTCTGTCTTAGTAGTGGAAATACTTTACCTGTCTGAGACAGCTGTATTTTGCTAGGTTTAGTAAGAGAAAGCAAGCATCATAAGCCAATTAGACTTTCTCTGTTCAGCACATTTTACTAATGTGACAAATTCAAATTAAAGCACTGGATAATCACTTAAGACAGTTAGTAGGTTAAGGAGTATTGCCTTACCAGAGGGGGAAGGAGCCTTCTCAGTGCTAGAAGGAGCTGGAAAAAAAACCACAAGAATCAAAGTTATGTGTTTGAGCCTGGAACAGGAAAAGGGAACTGATAATTGATCTAAGGGTTAGTAATTTTTTTCTGAGAAAGTATATATTTGTCAAACTTATTGAATATTTAAATATGATCACATAATTAAGTCAGAGTAAAAGACACCGTACTGTTCCCAAAAATTAGACAATGAAAAGATTTTGATTTTCCATTTTCAAAACACTTTTTCATTTTGAAAACTGCAAAACGTTTCACTTTGAAATTTTCTGAATAAAAGTATTTTACTTCACATTTTAAAAATATTTTTCTCTTGGGAATTATGTGCATTAAAACAAAGATATTGAAGAGTTTCTATTACTGGAAGCATCTTTTTCTATTTTAAGTGGAATTAAATGTTTGTAGTTGACCAAAATTAAAGTTTTCTGCTGATTTATTCAACCAAGACACCTTAAAAACCTATGATTAGTTTGATGTGTATCCCCCTTTTTAAATTTGCTTTTTCAATTTGTCAACTGGTCAAATCTAAAGCCCCATCATTCTGCTGGCTGTGCTTGTGAGTAGTTCAACCATCTTAGCTCTGTTGTTTGGCACTATTTGACATGTGTTACGGTCTCACTCATTTTCCTAAGGAAGAAAAATAATAATTCTTGTTGCATGTGTCCAGCGTTGCCACCAGATACAGATCTTCCAGGTACAAGGGAAAAGGTGATCAGCAACTGTCTGATGTCAGAAAGGGTGTATGGGCTGGACTTATGGATTTAATTACCAGAGACAAAACTAACACTGCTCCACAGACCCAAGTGCAAACAATGAAAAACTCTCCTGTTCCTCTGGGACAAGGTGGGTCCATGACAGTACAAGGCCATAAATAACCAAATGCTTAAAAGTTGGGGAGACCTCATTATTCATTAACGTCTCCTGTGAAGGGAGGAGGAAGAGGCAGGTGGCTTGCCTTCAGGAGTCCTGCTGCTTCCATGGATATGCTATGCTGAAGCCTAACAAAGATGCATTTATTTTCTTCTCAATTATTCTTCCAACAAAAGCAACGAACAGAATGAAACTGAGTGAAGATCTGCTTTAAAAGCTGAAGTCATCCCAGCTGACAGCCATACATGGATTGTCAACAAGAAATGCTGCCCGAGTCCCTCTCTCTGAACTATAAGAAAAATCTTACCTGATACAATGAGTTTAACATTAGATTTCTGTGTTTTGTCAGAATGATCCCCAGTCTGTCTGTAGATGCAACTATATACAGCTGTGTCCAGTAATTTGACATTGGAGAGCTTTAAGGAAAAGTTGCCATGCTTCATCTGGTCAAAAAAAAGGCTAGTTCTGCCACGATAACTGTCGTTCTGGAACTGTGGTGAGTCCTGCCCATTGCGAACAAAGTGTACTACAATGGTGTGTTGAGGATCATCAGCCTCTATCTGCCAGAACAGCATTGAATTGGAGAGGGTCAGCTTTCCAGGAGAACTGGTGGTGCAAGGCAAAACAACAGTTTCTCCAACAGATGCATGGCATGTTGTGTCTGGTCGACCTGGAATAAAAACCATACAATTTTCTCAATGTGCAGCAGAGCTAGGGACACCAGGTTTCCTAGAATTTGGCTTCATCACACCATTATTGCCTCTTCCTCCCTCTTCTATGTGTGTCCTCCCACTCCCAGCCAGGCAGAAGGCAGTAAGTGCCATGTCAGGATTGAGGGCCATGTATGCTCAATGCTCAGCCAGCTCTGCAGCAGGATGGATATTGCTGTGCAGCAGGACAGATGTTGCTGCATGCAGTTGCTTTCACTTCATCCATATGGGTGCTGCTTGAACTTGTCTCTTTAGCTGATGTTTTTTCTCCCAGTTTCTGAGGACATTAGTTTTGAGATCAGGTGTCTGATGTGATTCTAATTAACCAGTCAGTTCACAAAAGGAAAAGGGGATGCAGGAAAGTGAAGATAAGCACACATAAATATGCAAGTATTGCTTTTGTAGGAAGGAAGTCTGAAAAAAAGAAGCATGAAAAGGGTGTTACATCAGCATGAGAAAGATCCTGGATGAATCTGGTCTCCCTCAACTCCTGTTGCTTGCCTGTCAGATCATGGCTTCCAATTTTTCAGTGATGCACTAGAGCCTCCTGCCTCCTTTCCCTGTAACACCTTTCAGAGAGTCTGGCAGAACAGGGCTTTTATCTGCAGCTCTGGTTTAGTGCACTCTTGCTAAGCCTGCCCTCTCGTACTCTTGGGTATAGCTGTTCTCCCAGTATGCCAGAAAGAAGGTAAATGGCTTTCACAAGGGAGAAAGATACTTTGTACGGGTGGTGGGTGGCCTGGACAGATCTTACCAACCAATTCCAGCAGAAGCAAGAACCAGGGTTAGGGTAGCCTGCTGGTGAACAAAGAGGTAGTCAGGCAGGGCAGGAAGACAGATGCATCTCACTTATACACACTGTTCATTTAATAACTCTGATGCTAGTTATTTTTATAAATTATTCCAAGTTAGTTGAAAGTATACTAGAACTATAAATGGGGGAATCTGACACTGTCATGTAGGACAACTTTTACTAGGTTGTGGTGTTATATTTTCTAGGGGAAGACTGCATTATGGATGAAGGGTTCTGTGCATTTATAAAGCATAGGCAAGTAGGTGTTTTCAGCACAGAATGTGGGCTTAAATTAACACTTTAACCAAACCTGTTTCATAAAAATATTTTATAAATCAAAATGCAGATGAATTAATTTGGATAGAAAACTCATTTGCAGCAGGGAGCAGAACAAAAGCAGCATATGTCTGTGACTGTGCCAAGGAGCACAACTAAAATTCACTTTGAAAGAACTCTATCTCTTTTCAAGGCCAAAGTTCCGTGAAGCATAAGGGGTAAGTAATCAGACTACAGAATCACAAAATCATTAAGGTTGAAAGGGACCTCTGAAGATCATTTGGTCCAACCCCCCTACCAAGGCAGGGCCACCTACAGCAGGTGACACAGGAACGTGTCCAGGCACATTTTGAATCTCTCCAAAGAGGGAGATTCCTTGACTGCCCTGGGCACCTGACCCAGTGCTCTGCCACCCTCAACATAAAGAAGTTCTTCCTTGTGTTGAGGTGAAACTTCTTGTGTTTTAGTTTATGGCCATTGCTCCTTGTCCTGTCACTGGGCACCACTGAAACGAGTCTGGCACCATCCTCTTGGCACCCACCTTTGAGATATTTATATGCACTAATTAGATCCCCTCTTAGTCTGTTCTTCTGTAGACTAAACAGGCCCAGCTCCCATGATGTCTCCTCACAAGAGAGATGCTCCAGACCCCTGATCATCCTTGTGGCTTCCACTGGACCCTCTCCAGTAGCTCCAGCAGTAGTACTGAGGAGCCCATCACTGAACACAGTTCTCCAGATGTGGCCTCACCAGGGTTGAGTAAAGGAAGAGGATCACCTCCCTTGACCTGCTGGCAACACTCCTACTGATGCACCCAAGGATACTATTATTCCTCCTGGCTGCAGTGGCACACTACTGGCTCATAGTCAACTTGTCACCAACCGATACTGCCAGGTCCTTCTCAGCTGAGCTGACCATTAGGTCAGCCTCCAACCTATACTGGTACTTGGGGTTCTTCCTCCCCAGGTGCAGTACCCTACACCTGGGTGAGAGAAACAAATGTTCTCAGTCACAGCATAGTAATTCGTGTTTCAGGCCTGTGCATATATTGGGCTAAAGCCCAAAGAGAGTCTCAGTTCCCTTTTGCAGTCACTGACACCAGCCAGGGCTCAGCTTATTACATACCAGGACTTCTGTTTCTATATTAATCAGTGTCTGTTTTGAGGCTTGTCTGGTGTCACATTGTGTCCATACAGACAGATGTAAAAGCAGAAGGGAAAGTATAATTCATAAAGGTAAATCATGGACCCAAATGTCTTCAATTATATCACCAAACATCTGCTTTCCTTCGGTTTTCAGATTTTTTCAGCTGAAAATCACCATCTGCTTTTGCCCAACAATGTAAACTTTCGGCTGAAAAATCACATCTCCATGGTGGTGTATCAAAAATAGTAAACCAATTGTTCATCAGATACAGACAACTGAGTATTTCTGGTGGTTGGTAGAAGGAGATTTCCCTTACTGTGTGGAGAGCTCAACTGTTTTCAGACCGTATCAGTTGCTGACCAGGTTTTGCTTCTTGAGAGGAATCAGAATTACAACAATAACCAAACAGGGTCTTATTTTATTTATAGTAAAGTTTGGCATCCACTGCACTGTACCTTTAATGCCACAGCACATATGACTGTGCTTCCCAAGCAGACTGCTTCAGCCTTGCAATTAGTGACATACCCAGGCTGTTAGCTGTAATTGGCACACCTAGAAGGGCCACCAACACCTGAAGGAGAGCGGGGAGCAGCTTGAGAGCCATCCCTGAGCTATTTGGGCCTGGGGAGCTGAGGAAGGCTGAGCTCAGCAGAGTCTTTCTGAAACAATGCCATGTCTGAAAGCAACTGCAGTTATGGCTGGCCATGGTTTTAGCTAGCCACAGCAGGGAGGTGAGGGTGCCTGAGGCTGCTGCAAGTGTTTTGAAAGCTCTGGAAGAAGTGATCCTCCCAAAGAGCTTTCTGGTGGGAAGAGTCCTGTTCACAGGATGCCCTCAGGAGAGAAAGTGCTTGCATCATGTGGTGTTGCACATGGATGAAGAACAGATTATCCTGAAATCCACAAAACTAGTGACTTTATTTAGAAAAATGAACAATAAGTATTTGCGTAATGACCAAAAGGAGGGAGAGGGCTGGTCCTATCTCCTGATCAGAGTAATTTCTAAATTTGATACTGGTTTTAGAAGTGTATCTATTTGCTTTTTGACTCTTTATTCTTTTTGCCAAGATGGAGAACAGTGGTGCCCAACATGACCCTTCCCTTCCTGTATGATACAATGTACAAACCTTGTAACACTTATGATGACTCTTAATACCTTCAGCTGGTAAAACCAGGGCAGCAGGAGGCACAAAAGGAAGCACAACTGCAGTTGCCTGGGGCAAGAACAGGTGACTGGAATCTGTCTGTAATGAGTAATTTAACAGAGCCTACAGCTGAATGAGGTCTTTTGTTGATGGGAAGAACAGACTTCTGGGTACAAGTCAAATAAATGTCCTTATGGAAGCCAGTTCTGGGAAGTAAAATGTAATGCTGAAGATAGTTGATGCTGTGCTAAACTTCTTGTTGAGGTTATTGATGTGCTAGGGAGGTATGGTAGCAGAGAGTTGCCTGGCCAGAAGCAGTTGTGCAGTGGTGATGGTGGCAGTTGCTGCTGGGGCGTATGGAGCAGAAGTGGTACTCATCTGATCTACCTGGTAAGCTTTGCATGTGGAAGGTGCAGTGTTTTACCTTGGAAAAAATGTGGGTTGCCACACAGCTTATTGTGGTTGGGAAAATGAAATGTAAAGTAAGATGAGTTTATTTTGTGGTTTTATTTTTTAATTGGGTGCTTTAAATATTGTCCAAATGTTTAAGGCTCTCCAAGTGGAGTGTGCTAATTTAATCAGACCATAAGACTCTTATAACAAGGAAATGCTGCTGTTTGGTGTCTAAAGTGTGGTGCGGGGGAACTTGTAATGACTGGGCTTTCTTGTTTTTCCCTGCTTTCCCCACAGAGATGATCTAGAGTAATCATGTTTATTTATTAATTATATATTGCGTGTACCAGAGGAATCTGGGATGCCAGTAGGCAATCTAGGGTTTATGCCTTGTAGAAGAAGGCCTGAAAGTGGAAAGCTCTTGAGTGTGTGTCTGTAGATCACTCTGGTGATACCAGTGCCGTTCTGACATCAGTAATTTAATAGTGGAAGTGATGGGTTAAGCAAGAAAATGTTCTGGTGTTAGAAACAAGGTAACAGGGAATTTCTTGTATCTCTGAGTACTTAAGAGTTCAAACTGGAATATGTTAGCCTGACAAGGTAGAGTTCTGTGGCTTCTCGCCACCTTATGTCTCACCCATATGCAAAAGTATTTTAGGGAGGGGTAGAGGGCTGTTTGCAATCCCAGTTGCTTGCTCAGAAACACTGAACTCGAGCTCTCCTATTTTAGGGAAGAGGGAGAAAAAGAGTCAAGGGCAGTCACTTAAACGCTTGCAGTTGCACTCAGCTACCAAAAGGGCACATCTTGAGTGGCAACAGACTCATCACACTGATCTGTGGAAACACATGCATGTTTTACCTAAAAATGTCAGTTGTACTCCTGGTAGAGAGAGAGAGAGAGACTAGTTCCAAAAGAAGCATAACCTCCTGAACCACTGCAGTGCTTGGTAAACTTGAGGCATTTATGAGCAAATAGTGTTTAAACCACATACAGAAGACTTAATATTGCTGAATGTAAGCCTCAGATAAGGAAATTACAGGGAGTTGCTCTGAGGCTTGTAGAAACTCCCTCACCTGCACATAGTAGTGTACCTTGTTCTATGTGATGTCAGAAACACAGTGCTGCTAGAACTTTGTGGAGCAAGTGCAAAGATTCAGGCAGAGAGGTTGGTGCTGGGATCTGGTCCTTTCACTACCTGGTTATGCCTATAGCAAACCCAGTACCTTAACGTCTAACTGCCTTGCATCATCATAAATTATGAAATTCCAAGTCTTTCTTAACGTTGTGGAAATGCTAGGGTATTTTTAAAAATGTGGGCAGGATAAACTTCATAGGTTAAGATTTGTGAACCTGGAACACCTTAACCTTGAAACCACTTCTTTCAGATAGAGGTTTATCTGAAGGTTATTACCTGTAAGCAAACCTTGGACTGTGATAAAATAAGTTCAAAGAAAAGCATGCATTTGTTCAGCATTCTCAGTTTGTGCATTCACATATAAACGCTTTCTAGATGTGTTGTTATAGTATATTTACCTCTGGGTAGAGACGCAAACAGTAAGCAGGCAACCATCCAGAGAGCAGCCTCCCTAATAAAGTGAGAGAGAGAGAAATTCCAAATGCTTTGTTAGAATGCCAAAGCAGAAATCAAAGACCTTTTCTCTGGCATAATTTATGCTCTGCTTCACAGCTCCCTCATCTGTGAAGGGAACTTGGATACCAAACTGAGATGGGTTAGAAACCCTGTCTTGTTTCATTATCTAATCTTGGTGTGGATTGTATCTCTTGGTTGTAGATCCGAGGTTTCTCAATGGTTGTAATGGGATGGTGCTTCAGTCACACACCCATACTTCCTGCTTGTGTTCTCATGTGGACAAAATCACTTGCATATATGTAGTCATAGTTTGCTTTCAAGATTATTTTCTATTGGTAATTAAATGAAGTTTCATCTGCCTCCAAACTTCAGCTGTGTTGTGGAACTGGAAAAACGCAGCTTACCATTTCATTTTCATGGTTTCCTAGCCCTTAGGAATCCCTTCTTGTCACAAGCTTTACCAGGCACTCCAGCTGCTCTTCTGTCTCTGCAAAAGAGTGAAAGGCTCTTTATTTTTGTTGCCACAGGCATTTCTCCAGAAGGGAATAGGGTATTCACTAGTACTTTGTTTGCTGATTCAGTTTGTTTTCTTTCACTCTGTGGGTATAATACAAGTAATGTATTTTTATACACAGTATATATAATATTAGGTATATACAGCAGGGTGTATATACTCTGTGTAATGTAATAATGTATTCAGAACATATTTATTTTTATGTGTAGGATGGATGCGTATCAGAAGCTGTGTACTGACTAGCCCTCAGCTTTCAGCATAGTGAAGGGGTTCTTCTCCAGAGGCTGCTGAGATCAATGAAGGTTCTGAAACCTAATGGCTATATTATTTATCAACAGGTGT
Organism: Melopsittacus undulatus; assembly: GCF_012275295.1. Lineage (NCBI taxonomy): Eukaryota > Metazoa > Chordata > Aves > Psittaciformes > Psittaculidae > Melopsittacus > Melopsittacus undulatus. The sequence continues at coordinate 88,268,738 of NC_047528.1, read as the reverse complement.
GGATGCCATTCCTCAGACTATCAAATACTGTCCAAGCTGCACATCTACTAGCAAAATGCAGACTAACTACTAATAAGCCTATAAGGGAAATGCTACTTAAAAGTAGAGCTGTTTCTCTGAGGAGGCTGTTAAATCTTAGCCAAGGCCCATTTTCTGCTGTGGTAGCTCTGCCTGGGGAAGGTGCTGGTGCTATTCTCCTGCCTATTGCTCCTGGTGCAATGGTGCTTGCTGGGCTGAGCAAGACTTGAGAGATGGATTTCTGTGTCTCCTCTCCTCATGGCCAAGCCCTAGTTATGTTTCATTTACCAGCATCTTCCTGATACTCAGTGAAAGCCATTTGCTGTCTTTGGCTTCTCTGACATTAAAAATAACATGTCCTGCATGTTTTTAACTAACTAACCCTGTGGCTGCCTACCTCCCTATTGTAATGTTTATTGTTTCAAGTAAGGTATAAGCTGATGCAATTTATCCATATGTGTTTTCTTTCTTCCTGGCTTTTGTAAATGAAACTGTGGGTATACCCACTCTCTCTGTAGGTAGGAGTGCTTATGATATTTCCCTATGCAGAAAGAATTACAGATTTGGTAGGTGTGGCCAGCAGGCAGGTATGACCTGAAAATTGGAGCTCCTAGAAGTGATGTCATTCTTCTGAAGAGTCAATCATTTTCTAACAGCTTTGATTCCGACTCAAGAACTACATACGGTCATTGTTCCAGCGCACCTTGTTTGCATCTCCAGGTTTTGCTGGCTTACTCCCACAGAGTCCCTGCGGGACTTCTGGTTCTTGCAAATGCCTGTATAAAAGCCTTGGATGAGGGAGGGAAGGGGAATTAGAGCTGAAATGCCAAACTGCATCTGAATTGCATGTGAATGTTGAGATCTCTTGCCAGCCACGTGCTTTTATTACTTCCCTACTGAAGTTTAAGCTTGTGCATAAAAAAGGAGCAAGGTAGGTCTTGTTTTAGGAAGCAGCATCTAACAGCAGGAGTGTTTCAGATTTGTCTAGCTGGGGCATGTGACCTTTCATTTAGTTTAACTCCAGTGCTGTTTAGTTGAAAGAGCTTTTATTCCCCCCCCCACCCCCCCCACCCCCCCCAGACTGGGAGGATTCTGCTTGGAACAGAAATGTTTACACAGAGCCTCCGGGAGGATTGTTCTTGGCACATTAAATCAGAGATCTGTTCCCATCTGTGCAATTCAGATGGAGTAAGATGTTTCAGTCACTGCATGGATCAGCATTTAAATTATCTATTTGATATTTGACATCACTCTTTTTTTGTCCTTTTTTATTTTTTTTTAGGTGCTGGTTTAAACAAAATGTAAGTTTAGGAAGCTAACAAGTAATTTTTTCTTCAAACTTTTTCAAATGTAAATGTTGATTTGCCTACTGTCCATTATAATCTGACAAAGGAATTATTTAAGACTTACTTTTCAGAGATTAAAACAATTAACTGAATAAGGCTTTGCTATGAAGAATCAGTTCCTGAAGAACTAAAATACTAATAACTCTTTAACACACTAACCTACCTGAAATAATGAAGGCATGTGATGTAATTAAATTGCCTGATGAAATGCAAAAACTATGAACTTCTTGGCAATGTCTCTGTCATTCAGCTTTTGTCATGAGTGAGATTATTTACTAAACAAGTTAGCTCAGCCTGCAATGCAAATTAATCAAGTAGGCAAGTAACCAAATGTTCCCAGTGCCTGTAGAATAGCAGGACTTTGTGTCCCAAAGTAAATTCACTCAAGTTCTTTCTTTCCAGTGCATGAGGGGCAGGGATGAGAGGGCCTAAATACTACTCTTGAAGGCTTTGTGCTCTTAGAGTGCTAAAATTCTCGCTTTAAAGTGAGTTAAAAAAATGTATTTTTTGCAAATGTTCGGTTAACCCTGGAAATAGTGTTGCTATGGTATATTAGAGATATTCCCCTGTGAACAGCTCTCCTGGTTAGGACAGCTGGAGTGGCAGGAGGGGAAAATGCTGTGGGTAGAGATGGTTTGCATGAGCTAGGGGTCCATGTTGTGTGCAGATGTTTCCTTGGTGTTTTCTTCTTTCTTTGTTCTTGCCATAAACCTTGCTCTGAATTCTGTGAGCAGCTGTTTGATCATCAAGAATGGTGCAGCTGGAGGATGATCACGGCAGCAGTTCTGGTGGCTGAGGAGACATGTTATGGTACTAGAAAACTCAGTTGGTTTCAGTGATCAGTCCAGCAATGGCTTGTAACCACAGTGTACCTGTATACTTTCATAGAATCCTAGAATAGTTAGGATTGGAAAGGACCTTAAGATCATCTAGTTCCACCCCCCTGCAAAAGTCTGGGATTTAGGACAGAAAAGACCTGGGAACTGATAATCTAGGGAAGGATTGTGAGATGCTGTTATGGGATGATGGCTGAGGTGTGGAGGGAGATGCTGAGCTGGAACCCTTTTGACACAGAAGAGATACTTTTGTGTGGTGGTCACAAAGTGTGGCACTGATTTAAGTTGTGAACTAAGTGGATGTGACAATCTGGATGTTATGTTGAAGCGATTGATAGGCTTGCCAACTCTTCTGCTTCATTAGCCAGCCTCCAGCACTGGCTGAGTAATATAGGTAATGTAGCCTGGTACTGACTGAATGGTGATACAAGCTGGGACAGGCACCAGCTGCAGAAAATGCCAGTAATTCTGAGAGGATTAGCCAAAATCACTTAGCAGATGAATGAGGGCCACTGCCAAGAAGGAAACTGCTTGTTTAACACCTGGCAAAGCTTTGTAGCTTAGTAACTGATATAATTTCTCCAAGTGTTGTTTCCCTCCCCCTTACCTTCACAATGCCTTTGGCTTCTGAGAACAGACTTATGAGAGCTGACTTGTTACTGGTGCTTATAGGAAGATGGGTGAATATTTCTCCCTGACTTTGTGAAATCCTGAAAGTGTCCCAAGGAGAGAAATGTTGCCTGTAACCACACAGTCCTTTTACCTTTAGGCAAAAGCTAATTGCAAGCTAATGAGTGATCTCATAAGTGGAAATTATGGTCTGTTTTCTTAGCGAAAGTTCTTATGATGCAACAGTCTGTACTGAAACTGGATGATTGCTTCTGGTCTTATCTGAAAGCAACCTTTAAGCAAAATGAGGGATTATTGAGAGACACATCCTATAATTAGTTCAAGGAAAGATATTTAAGATATCTTAGTGAGGGACATGCTGGCATGTATCAAAAAATTACAAAGGCTTTCTCTTTTAGTGTTTTAGATTTTGAAATTAATTACCCTGATTTGAAAACAATTTTCTGGGCATTTGTGAACAGTGGCAGGTAGTGCTTCCATAATTAATAGCTGTGTGATTCGTCCCCTCAGCTCAAAGCCATGGACAGAAGTGCCCTTTGCCTCCTGGGAGACTGTCTGGAGCTTTAGACTGCAAAATGTGCTGTGGTGGTAGCTGAATCTTGGGTTAGGATCCCATCTTTAGGTGCACTGTTGCCAACCTCATGCAGTTGTGAATGTGCCTGGTCTGCTTTTCATGTTTGTTTTGGCAGAGTTTATAGCTGTTTAAAACTTCCTGAAGGTGTTATTTGTTGTGCACTGGGGTGTTCTGTACTCTGTCCATGTTTCCCTCTCCCCACCCTGTGCTCCAGATATACCACCTATGCTGTGGAGGTGGAATGGTTAATAGAGCAATGTCTGGGCTTTCTTGTTTCCCTATGCTGCTCTAACTTCCTGTATTTGAGGTTTAGCATGGGACACAGTCATTCTCTGGGGACTGAAAGATTGTTATCGAATGCACATCTAATATGAAAAGTTATTCCTTCTCAAAGGATGAATGAGTGATGGTGTGTGACTTCTCAGTAGAAGGCTGTACCTCATACATAGTACTGCAGTGGGAACTTATACACCTTCCTTGGCTTTGAATAAATAGTTTTTTTGTGAGGAGGAGTTTATCCACACGTACAGAAATGAAACATGTTGGGGAAACGGAAGTTACAATTTATATTTGTTCAGAGTTTCCAGGATTAAAACACAAATATCTTTCCAATGGTTTGGAGGAAAACAGCAAAAATCTGAATGTCTGGCCAAAAAGAGGGTGAATGGATGAGGGAACTGAGTGTACCCTCAGCAAGTTCGCTGATGACATTAAACTAGGAGGAGTGGCTGACACACCAGAAGGCTGTGCTGCCATTCAGCGAGACCTGGACAGGCTGGAGAGTTGGGCAGGAGAAACTTGATGAAATTCAACAAGGGCAAGTGTAGAGTCTTGTATCTGGGGAAGAACAACCCCATGTACCAGTACAGGTTGGGGGTTGAGCTGCTGAAAAGTAGTGAAGGGGAAAGGGACCTGGGGGTCCTGGTGGATAGGATGACCATGAGCCAGCAATGTGCCCTTGTGGCCAAGAAGGCAAATGGCATCCTAGGGTGCATTAGAAAGGATGTGGTTAGTAGGGCAAGAGAGGTTCTCCTCCCCCTCTACTCTGCCTTGGTGAGGCTGCATCTGGAATATTGTGTCCAGTTCTGGGCCCCTCAGTTCAGGAAGGACAGGGAATTGCTTGAAAGAGTCCAGCACAGAGCCACAAAGATGATGAAGGGAGTGGAACACCTCCCTTATGAGGAGAGGCTGAGGGAGCTGGGTCTCTTTAGCTTGGAGGAGACTGAGGGGTGACCTCATCAGTGTTTACAAATATGTAAAGGGTGGGTGTCAGGATGATGGAGCTAGGCTTTTTTCAGTGATATCCAGTGACAGGACAAGGGGCAATGGGTGTAAACTGGAGCATAGGAGGTTCCACGTTATCATCAGGAAGAACTTATTTTACTGTAAGAGTGACAGAGCACTGAACAGGTTGCCCAGGGAGGTTGTGGAATCTCCTACGTTGGAGATATTCAAGGCCCGCCTGGACAAGTTCCTGTGTGATGTACTCTAGGTTACCCTGCTCTTGCAGGGGGGTTGGACTAGATGATCTTTCGAGGTCCCTTCCAACCCTTGGGATTCTGTGGTTCTGTGATATGAGTGAGAATGTTTGATAAACTGGAATGCTCAGGAAACGAAGCTTTATTCTTGATTTCATAATAACCTTTCTAAATAGTTCTGACTAAGCTGAAGTTGTGGCTTTGTGAAATGGGAAGGTTTGGATGGCTCGGGGGACTGATGTTAAATGTGGTATGTTTCATTTCAAGTTTTAGAAGGAAACATGCTCTTGGTATGCAAGTGAGAATTCAGCAGTGATCAAATGATGCTGTAGTCTTCTGGGTGTTCAGTATTTTCATGTTATGTTTCATCTGGTTGAATTCTCAGGCAGTCAAGATTCATTCCTGTCGTATTTCCAGCTGTTGGAGGAATTTTATCTCTACCATCTGCTTGAATCCCTTGTGTGAAGATCAGTCCAGGGACTAGAAGGATATCTGTAGGCAGATCCCAGAAGGATGTTGTATCACTGCTGCCTGTGAGGTCTGTGTTAGGCAGTTTTGCATGGCAAGTGTGTATAATTTTAGTAGCGGACTCTCATTCTATTATTTTAAACCATGTTTTTCTTTTTGCAACAAGACTTTTGTACTGGATTAAGCAGTTAGGCTTTCAAGAGAACGCTGCTGCTGGCAGGAAGGTGCATTTGTGTTTTTCTTGGGAACTTTTCTGATTTGGGGAGCAATTTCTAACCTCTAAATCCTTAGCAAGTGTTCTCAGCCCCACCTATCCCTGTCTTGCAGATTATGAATCCTCCTGAGTTTCTGAGCACTGCACATTTGACACTGTCCAGTGGAAGCTCAGACAGCACAGGCTAAGCTGCATAAGGTGTATCTCATCCTTTGTCTGCGTTTGTGCTTACTGGTGAGACATCACTGTCTGTGGCTGGTGGTGTGTGGTGATCTTGTGCCATTTCAACTTCTGAAGAGAAACCAAAAGGCCACTGTTCCTTTTTGTAATGGCTTTCTGGCAGCTTCCCTAAAAGTTCCTTATTCTCAATTCCTTTTTGCTTTTCTGAGAGTTTCCACTATTCTTCATCTGCCAGTTCTAGCAATGTTTTTTTCTCTTTTCATAAATAAATTCTCAAGAATAGAGTTGCTCTTTCAAGAGATTGCAGTTACCTGAACAAGGCATAGATGTGTGGGTTTTTTTGTTTTGTCTTTTAGAAAGCTTAATATAGCAGCTCACAAGTGACAATGCAGAAAGAGGCAGGTGTTCCTTCAGCTGACTCAATATTGTGTAATATTATTTCTGACTTTGAAGGCAGTTCCTGTCTGAATATCTGCTTCTAGTGCTCTCTGGATGATGTTTTGTCTTATTGTTGCTTTACTCCACAGTACCCATATCTTCAGAGGTAAAATGTTAACATTGAAATAAGGACTTTAACTTTTCATTCCTCACTCTAGGTTTTGTTTTCCTCTGGCATGTGCTCAGTCTGACCCTTATATTAATGACATTACCTGATTCTGGAGCACTCTATTCAACGATCAAACAGCTAAGCTGATGCTTGGATTCACTGATGTGAGGAATCCTGGAGACACTGAGTTAACTGATGTCAGTAAAAATGCTTGTTGGATTAATATAGCACTGCTAAATACTAAGTTCTGAAGTGAATAGTCTAAAGGTAGTTGTGAAAATGAGACCTGTTTTTTAAGAGAGAATCCTATTTGGGTTACTAGTACCACTTTGGAGTAGAGAGCTCAACTTTTTGTGAAAGTGACTCTAGGTGTGTGCCTAATTATTGCCATAAACTCTAATAGGCTCAGTTATTCCTCTTACTGCCTTTGAGTATGCATTAGCTCCTTGCTTGGCCATAAGCTGAGGATAAACTTTTGTAGGCTCTATTGGGGTAGAAAAGAAGATGGGTGAGATAAAGTTATCTTGCTGTCCTTCCTCCGGCCCTTTCAGGTGCCTAAATGACAGCCACATCTTGTTTAGCCAGCATGTCAAGTGATAGAAATCCCTTTATACAGCTCCATATAAACCAGATACTTGCAAGAGGAACCAAAATAGATTGAAATACATTAGAAGGTCTTGCATATAATGGGTGTGACTGTCAGGTATTTCTTCTTGCCCTTCCGTGTCTCTTGTGGCCTTTCCCTCCCACTGTAAGTTGGTTTGCTTTAAAGGGTTTTGTGCTATCTGGATTAGTCATATGCTACGTGAAATGAATCTTTCTCATTGAAGGACTGGATAATCTAATGTTGTTAACTATTACTTGTAGAAACATCCCTACATTGAAACAACTCCAACTGGATTTTTTTGCATCTTCATCGTTCAGAGGGCTGAGCTCCTCAATTTGCATCTGCATTGGAAATCTCATGAGTATTTGAACCCTTCCCTTCCTGCTAAGCTCCTGCAGAGGGACAAGAGCTCCCTGATACATGCACAGCTGCAGATATACAGGGCTGGTTCAGGCTTTTTGGAAAAGCAGGCTAAGGAGAATATTGCTTGCTAGAAGTCATGCAAAGGACAGAGCAGGGCTAGTGGTTAGCAAAGGGACAGGTAACATGCGACACAATCCCCTGCTATTGAGCCATGGACGCTTCAGGAACAGCAGCTGCCTTGTGCTTCCTAGCTTCAGCCAGCCTGCAGCCATCTGGTTCAGGAGGCTGCACAGGGATTTAAGCAAGAGTGTGTTTTGCCTGTTCTGTGCTGCAAATGCTGAAGTAGGTGTGTGGTCTGACCTCTGCTCTCTACCTAGCACCAAGGTTATCTCAGCAGTCTTTGATTTCTTCCCCTGCTAACTGCTGATAAGGCTCAGAAAGCTCATGAATGTGATTTATCTTTGGTCTCCCTCCCATCTGTACAGTGTTTTGGCAGAGTGTAGCCAAAGGGCCATAAAACTTAGGGAGGATATAGCTCAAGAATAATTGAGTTACTGAACACAAAGTTCTTAGAGTATTGAGCTGTTTATATTGTAAAGCTTCAGTGAAGAAAGATACCTTGTTTAAACTGACAGGCTGTCAGCATTTAGTATAATAACTGCATAAATGTTTGCAGTAATGGCTTTGTCTGTCTTGCTCAATATATTATCCATTCTATAAACGTGGGTTTTTTTTGGTTTTGATTTTTTTTTCTCTTTAGTCAGCAGTTATCTTTCACACCAAGCCAGAATTATAAAACCCCCTCAGTAAATGTCATCAGTCCAAAGAAGGAAAGGGGAAAACTCCTTCCCTTTGAACTTTCAAATTTATATAGTGGATAAAGCCTGGTAACAAGAGAGGGAGAAAGGGAAATTCTGGGGGCTTTCCTAGGAAGCAGAAGGGAAACTAATTCAGGCTCAAGAGATTATTTTGAACTGATGAGATAGTATATAAAATATCTTTATTACTTTTGTCCAATGCTTTATCTAGGAAGAAGTCTATTATACTAATGGCAGAGAATTTCCCTTCTCCAAAATTACTTTCCAGTTCAGTACTGGGAGAGCAGGGAAAATCCTAGCCTGCTGATGCTTATTTTTGCTGGCAACAGTTGCCAGCAGTAAGTTGAAGGACCTTCTGGGTTGTGAATCCTCTCTCATCTTAGCTATTTTTCATTTGTGTATTGTAGAAAGCACCTTTCTTCAAAATAAGATGATGTTGTTATTGATGCATATACACAGTTCCACTAACATGCAGTAGTCACTTCGTTTTTTCTTATTAAACCTGTTACTAGACATCTCCTCCCTGACTTGTAACCTTACAGTCAGTTGGATTCATACTTCTTAGTAGGTGAGAAAACCAAGAAAGCTGGATGAAAGGTGAAGTTCAGAAAATACTTATTGCCCTCTAGGAGGGTGTTATGTATTCATTAACAAAGGGGTGAACTTCATGGGTGGGGCTACTTAGTAGCCAATGCTGTTGTAGTTGCTGTATAGGAAATGGAAACACCAGGAATGTGTGTCTGAAAATGAAAGCTCAGGATGCCAGGGTGAGAGTAGAAAAAGAAACTGGGGCTAACTGAAGCTGGTGTAACTTGTCTTGGCTCTTAATCAGAGAATGATGTTAACTTGTGACTGAAATTACTGGGACCTTGCTGAGGATTTGTACACCTAGAAGGCAAGCTGTATGGCAGTGTCTCTCCTCTGAGTAAGAGGAATGACCTGAATTGCATCCTGGTTTGTTTCATTTTTTCCCTACCAGCTGCAAAATGCACTTTGTTTGAACATGATTACAAGCAGCTGTTCATCCTAAAATCTTTACAATCCTAGAACAAATCCTGGGGTTCATTAATAGCATTAATTAATTCATGTTGTAGCTACTGAACTGAAAGGAAATAGTCTCTGAGCTGGTTAGTCTAGGAGCATTGTTCTCTTAAAGTAAATGTGAAAGCATCTGGGTTTTATTTATGTGTTGTTTTTTTGAGGGTTGTTTGTATTTTCTTGTGAACAAACTGCAGTTTGTGAGAGCTTTTTGAAGTGAGAGGAATTGTTTATAGAACAACTTTCCTCAAGAGTGATTCATAACATATACCCATTGCCACCTGTGTCCTAACAAAGCATTTCTGGTATTCCTGCAAGTTCTGGTGGCACCTTTTCTTATGCAAGAAAAAACAGGTAAGTGTGACAAATGTAAGTAACTAAGAAAAGGAAGAGCTATTATCTTCTAAAGGAGCCCATCTTGGTCTTTTCCATAGTTATCCAGTGCAAAGCACAAAGTACTCATGGAATGCTTTGTACTAGTAAAAATATTAAGTCCTAGTGGTTCAAGGACTCTCGAAACCAAAGCAAAAATAAGGCTGACACTTGCTATATACTGCAGGCTTAAAATCACCCCTTTCCTCCCAATGGGATTGCTTTCCTAACCCCTGCTTTTTGAAAATATTTGCAAAGCTGAAGTCTACAGTCTTCTAAGCCTAGCTGTTCTAGTATCTGAGCAGAAAGGTTCTAGTTGTATGAGAATGCTAATGTCCAATTAGCTTCTGTCCATCATAAATAAACATAAGCAGAATCCTAAATAGGGCCTCCTTAAAGTATCTGTAAGCATTTCATGCTTTTTTTACTAAGCTATAAATAATTGTTCCAAGTGGAGAACAGTCATCCATAGAGTTAGTGGGATGTACATACAATATACAACACAGAGTTGTGTTGAGACACTTGAGTTATTTTTCCCATGTGTTGGAGGACTCTAGAATCTTGGCTTGATAACTGAAGTAGAGGTATGTATTGTCTGAAGAAAGTATCTTGACCACTCAGTTTGTGTAAAGAAAAAGTAGGGATTGTAAGTATCTCCTGAAGGCCCTGTATACTCTGGAATGTGCCTGTAGCTTCTTAAAGCTTTCAGGTTTTGTTATTAATGTTTGGTTGAGACCTAGTTCACCCAAATGACTTTATAGTCTGGAGTGCCCATCTCTCAAATGCTCTCAAGGTCTTGTCTCCATATCGTCCCAGCAGCAGAAACTTTTTTCCTGTTATGGATGCAATTGCAATGCATTTCTCTTTTTCTTTTTTTTTTTTTTTTTCTCCCATCTGTAATTGTGACCACACAAGGAGGTGATGGCTTCTTTATAAAGGAGCAAGGTTGGGGTTTGGAAGCAAAGAAAGCAACTCTTCTTTCAAAGCAGTCTGAAAGCTCACTTATGCCTTCTTCCTATAGATACGTTTCTATTCAGAGCTGTGGCACAAGAAAGAAGTGGCATCTTCCCCCTTATCCTTTTCTGGCAATGGTACTCGATTGTTACAGCTCTGTGTGTACACAATTCATTTTAATGCATTGCTTGCACTCTCCTTTAGATCTATGTGGGGAAGGTATTGCAAGATATTTCATTATAGTTAACTGGGCATGTGTCTTGAAGGGGGTGTGTATTCCTTTTTTTGTGGTGGCTCAGAGTCTTGACTTCTCTGACTTCTGGAAACTGTAGGCCTTGATGGAGTTTTAGTGGAAAGTTTTCAGGTGAGAGCTGTTCTTGGCTGAAGTGCTACTCTTCCAGAATTGGAAGATGGCTCTCAGCGTTTCTCTTTTTCTTAAACAAAACCCATTTCCTCCCATTCCTTCTCTTCCCTGTTTCTCCAGTGGACTTCTTTGCAGTAGAAGGATCTCTTCCCCCAAAAGAAAGCAGGGGAATGGTGTAAGATCAAGACACAATTTCTTATGCTTGTCAATGGGCTACAGAGGATGTTGGGGAGAAGAGGGAGGAAATGGGCAAGTGCTTTCCTTGATCACATAAGCCTTTTCTCAAAAAAATGGGTTGTGAACTGTTAATTGCATCTTCATACAATTCACTGATACTGATCTGGAACAGAAAAGGTAAGCCAGTCTTCAAACTTAGCTAATAAAGATGACAACCCAATATGCAAACTGATTATAACTTCCCAGAGCTACATGGAGAATACAAGTCTTAAAAGTTGCTGGTTTTCAAGTGGTCTTTAATTTGCTTTTCTAAGGTGATACAGTTCAGTGATAATGAGGCTCTGGTAGTGAGTTGTCTCATTTCCTCAAAGTGAGCTAACTTCAGGTGTAGCCACATACCCTTTCACTGGCTACTATGTTTAATAATTGCCATTTAAAAGTAGGATGTAGCTGAAAGTAAACTGAACTATTATCTGAAAGCAACTGGATGGTGTTGAGCTTACAGATGCTACCCAGATATCTTGTGTTGTAATAGGTGCTTGGTAGTGTACAATAGGATCATTTTGAGCATTGTTGAGGTATGTCCCTGGACCCAAACAATGTACCTAAAAATGGATCACTAAATCAACTCTGTACCACTCTGCTACAAAGGCAAATTGCTGGCTAGGTAGGCAGGCTACATCTACACTGGGAAAGCAGTGCATGGGTAGCTGCTGTCATCTGTTTTGTAATCAGGAGGCCACCAAACATAACCTTTTTCAATGTCAGGGATACTGAACAGAGCTCTTATGCATGTATGCTGGAAGTGTATTGGTAAGTAATGGAAAGAAAGAGCAGCTTGTGCAAAACCACAAGTTTTCACACTGTGAAAGATCAGCCTGATCTCTGTGGTTCAATATAGGAAAGCCCCTGTGAAAGTTTAGGTAAACTTAGTTTTACAGTACATTTTCAACTAGCCTCAGAACTGGAAGTTGAGAGTGTGAAATGCACATCCCAAATAAGGCTTGCAAATTCAACAGTACATTTCACTGGCCTGCAGTTTTGTTTCTAGGCCTCACCTTTCCCCACTGAGGAGGTAAGCTTTGTGTATGGATGAGATTAACAGCCTTAAGAATGATAGATGCAGTCAATCTAGAGCAAAATCATCTGAAATTGTGTGGGGATTTAGTCCTCCATGATAGGGCTCTGCACTGAGCCCCTGGTTCTGCAAATAGCAATCTCCTTCAGGCACAAGATGCAGCTGCCTATGGCACTAGTCTTCAAGGAGTAGCTGTAGTCTAAGGAAGCAGCAGCCACCAAGGTGGAAGGATTGGCAGCTGCTGTTAAGGAAGAGAATGGTAGAAGATAGAGACAGCTTCTCTGAAATCTTACTTTACCCCTTTCTATCTTTTCCTCCTCTACTTTGCTCTGTAGTAGCAGGGGTGACTGAGCTCTTTCCAAAATGGCAACATTCAGCTTCACTAGTCTTGTTAAGAAGTCTTGACAGCACTCTAGTGAAAGCACCCTTCATGTGACATCTCTCTGCTCTCACCATGCACACTTGTCTCCCTTGAATGCCTGCTTTTCCCATTCAATTGACTAACACCCTATGATATACTTTCTGATGGTAGATTGCATCAGGGTTTTTCACCCTAGGATGATCCTGGCCCAGCAGCTTCTTCTGCAATGGCTGAACAGGCTGCAGCTCCACTAGTTGTGATGTAGTAGGAGCTGGTGTCTACAGTGCTATAACAAATGCACATGCTTTTCTGTACCAATGGCACATTTGTTTTGACCCCCTTCAAGCTCCCGGAGTTGTGCACAAGCAATGAGGCTTTGCATCACTTAGGTAATAACTGTTCTTTGGAAATCCAGGGATATGTGGGTTGGAGCATTAGTGGTTGGATCTGTGTACACACATAATAGCATGTGATGTGCCTTGGAGTATGAAGCGCACAAAGAGGCAATGTGTTGTTCCAGCAATATCAAAAATCAAGGTGTGTGTGAGTGGAAATATCTGATAGTATCACTTCCGATCCTTGGGTATCTTCTCCAAGAGTACTAGAGAGACAATATAATTTAGGAGCCACCCATAACTGAGTAGATGATTAGAACTATGTAGTTTCAAGGCCACTTTTCTCAAATGTTTCTCTGCTCACATGTCCTAGAGGTATGACATAAGCTTTGGGAATCCTAGTTGTGATAATTCCTACAAAATGTTTATTCTCAAGCTTTTCTGATGGTCTCTGCTTTATTGATCTTTTAGGGTGTATATTTACCCAAATAAGAGGCAGAGGCGAGATCTTAGCTTTCTGTCGCATCATACACATTGAGAGCGGTAAACACCAGTCAATAGACCTGGTTTCTGTAGGTAAGAATGATGTATAAAATAACTGAAGGATTTGTTTTTGTATACATTAGATCATTGTTTGTCTTTGGGTTTCTCCAACTAAAAACTGTTACACTTGTTTAAGAAATGACTATTTTCTTTTACTCAGTTCTTGTGGAAGATCCATTTAAAATCATAGCCCAAATACTTTAAAGTACTGTTTATCTGCATGCAGAGGACAGCGGCAGGACTGTATCTGCTCAGGTTCTCCGTCACCTTCTAGTACGCTGTGGATACTTTAGAATTGAAGGTTAAATTGAAGGCTTGTCTGGTCTTGTGCATCTCAAAGTACTTATGAGAGTTTTCTAACAAAGTCAAACCCTCCTTAAGCACAGTATTATTCAATACACAGCTGTTACTGCTAGAGTAAATGATTGAATTTCTGCTTTGCCTTTAGATTCTAAGGGTGCAGACACTCCTAGGGAGATGTCTAAAAAATTTGTAGCTAGGAAGATTTTTGTCATGGTAATTTACCTCTTTGTTTTGTCTTGACAGAGAGAGCAACTGAATAAGTCTTTCTACTGCTGCTGGGAAGATACATATTGCCTGTGGCACCCCTGTTTCCTACAGCTGCGTTGCCTGAGCCCACATTCTCTCTTGCCATTAACCTTTCATGAAAGGAGGTGGTCAAAGCCTGATTTCTGAGTACTTGTGATAATGTATGAGAACACTTGGGGCCTGGGAAATCACTAAGCCTGGTGTCAAAATTTCCTTGATTTGGAAAGACAGTCTTCCTTCTTCCATTTGTATTTGCTTACTAGTAAAACCAGCTGATGCATTCAATGAGAACATATATTGATTGTCTTTGATAATGAGAATGTGGAGATTACCTAACTGCTTACCCAGCTGCATCTTGCTCTTTTAATTGGAGAAGTGTTTAACAGGACTTGCTGTGTAACCTACTACATACCTAGGCCTTACAGGAAAAGGAATGTGATGTCCTGAGATAGGAAAGTACAAAGTGCTAATGGATTAGATATGGCATTGTACTTAGTTTACTGGCAGCTACCAAACATCTTGAGGACTCGTTATAATGCAGACAGAATATTTAATTTGGATCTTTAGAACATTATTAGAAGGCATTAAACATTACTGCTGCCCATTCCATAGACACAAATGCCTGTGAGAATGTGCAATGGAACATGCTCTTTCCCCCCCCTTGCTGACACATTTGACATTTGTGGATTGTTAACTTGTAATTACTAGATGTGATTGGTACTGTGCTTTAACTAGTAACTGTTAAAATAGAAGGATATGGGTTGAGCACAAGGAAGAAGTCACTTGTAGAAAGCACTCAAACTATGTAAACTTTAAATGGCCTAGTTTTGAAGCACATCCTCTGAGCACTCACGGAAATCTTTTCTAGATGTTTACATACTTACGCCAGCAATTCAAGGCCCTTACATCCTTATCCTACTACCAGATGGGATTTGAAGAGCCTCATTAGTTACCTATCTTACAGTGCCTCAGATTTTGAGGACTTCAAAGCTGACCTTGGCACTTCTAGGACTGTTTATTTAGAGGATTGAAATAGGAGTGCTACATGTTGGTCTTTCACAATCCTTCATTCCAGCTCTAAACAGTAATTTGGGAGATGAAGTTGAGGTGGCAGCTGGAGAAGCACAATGAACTCCTTAGAGCAGCTCAGCAGCAGAACACGGAGGTTTTGAGAACTGAAGAAACCATATTTCGAAGCAGTTCAGGGAGGCAAAATGTCTGAGGATTAGTCTTGCAGCCCCCATGCTCTGGAGCCACTCAACATTAAATACTTCCCTGGCCTAAATAGGGGAAGTAAAGGGATATTGTTGCTGATCTGCATTTTGCTGGGAGCAGGTTGATGGTGGTCTTAGCCATGACTTGTGTTATCTCAGCTGTGCCCTATTTCTTAAAGCTGCTCCCCCTAAAAATCTCCTATACTGTGGGCTGAAAATGCTAGGAAGATTGGAGCTGAAGTAACATTTATACACTGCCTGGAGATGACTCTTGACACAAGGAATGTTCCTGGTTAGAAAGTTGTTTATGCCTGCCTCAACATGAAAGTAAGGGAAAACGGGAACCAAGGCAATAAAATTGAATTTTAATCAAGGCTATCCTAACTCAGATCTTTCTCTCCCTTCTGAGGTGTGGAACAGATCTGTAGTTGGGGTAATGACATGCTGCCAACCATGTCAAGCCATCAAAGCTGCCCTGACTTGGATCAGCCTGTGTGTGTCACTTGGCACCTGAAGGAAGATGTTCAATTTGGGCAGTGAAAGCAGAATTCAGGAGACACCTGTAAATCAATATGGTGGTCTCATACTGTGACCACCATGAAACTTGCAACTGTGGTGAGGTACTCAAAGGGTCAAATTAATTGTGTAGCAGAGATAATCTTTGAGGACAGATGATTCCCATGAGGAAATTCAAAGATCCCCCAGGCAGATCTGCCATACAACCCTGCTAGGTCTTTAATTAGGTATTTTGCTTTAGGTCTGAGAAAATTAAGGCTTCATCCAGACTAAAGTGCAGCCACATCCTTGATGCCATAAAAGGAGTCAGAACTCAGCTAGGTGCTGTTGCTCTCCTTTGCATTAATGGACCCTAATTTCGGGCCTGAAAGCTGTTTATGGAGTTAGAATTCCCCAGAGTATACTTACTGGGTGGATGACAGTGCTTTAGCACAAATGAGCACACTCTGTTCTGCTTTGTTGCTCTGTGAGGAGGAGGTAGTAGAATGAGTGTTACAGTGAAGGGACACACATGAGTTTTAGTCACAGATGAAATGCTGGCTATTTCACTTTTTATTTATTTTTCCTAAATAAAAGATGCAGCACAACACAGGTACAGCTCTCATCTCTCATTCCCATCCTTTCAACTGTATGTTGCTGCAATCATTCTTGTCAGGAAACATTCCTTCCTCATACCAAACAGAAAGAAAGATCTAGAAAAGAATGTAAGTTTTGCTGTAGGAGACAGTAGAAGCTCTAGTAGCTTCTACTCTATAGATCCCAGCACACAGGGGCTTCAGATTCCTACTGGGTTATGCTTTGCATTCAGAAATCTCATGGAGAAGTAACTCCAGTGCAGTTGCAGATGTTGGAGCCAGTTTTTAAGCCACCAGTGTGCAGTTTGCTGCCAGCTGAGCAATGTGTGACAGTGTGGGGAACTGGAATAGGCAGCAGTTAGAGTGTGGTTAGCCTATGTCAAACACTGTGCTGCCTGAGGCAGGTGGCTGCAGGCACTGCTAACTACCTGTAACTGCCAGCTGCAAGGAAAACTTAGCTTGCAGCCAGAGTAGTCTGAGCCATTGTTCTCTGTCTGAGTGAGGAGTGCATGGGAGTGAATTAACCATGGAATGGCCCTTGCTGGGTATGTGGTAGAGCTGGAAAAGTGGTGACACTCCCTGTTGCCATCTTTTCTTACTTCTTGGGTTTCACAAATCATATCATCTGCAAGGTTGGAAACAAACTATAAGGTACGACCTTTACCAAGGACTGCCAAGTCCACCACTAAACCACATCACTAAGGGCCTCATCTACATGGTTTTTGAACGTGTCTAGGGATGTTGATACCACTTCCTTGGGCAGCCTGTTCCAATACCTGATCGCCCTTTTGTAAAGAATTTTTTTCTAATATCCAAATGCTTCTAGGAATCTCTTTTATTTTTAATTTTATTGTATTTCCCTTCCTTTGGAAGTCCTAAATGTGTACTTCTTGAGGGGGTGGAGTGGAGGAATGTGTCTATTAGGCAGATTCCTTCATCACAGGTATTTAAGAGGTATGTACTTCTCTGGATAGTGAATTGAATTTGAGCAAGAGAAAATTATCTCTCAGGAAGCAAGAGTTCATGGTAACTACAGGAAATAGTAACTGCAAGATAGGTGTTTTGGTGCAGTTCAGTGGTTTTTGTACTGTTTGCACTAATGGGGAAAAAAGAGGCAATGCCAGCTCCTCTAAAGCTGGGTAGCTATAACATGCAGAGTTTGCAGAGGTACAGTCAGTTTGCATGTATACAAAGTTGCGGAAAGAGAAGTACAGCACCTCCCTGTAGCCTTGTAAATTTACATTTAAAAAAGAACACCCAAATTTTAAGCTGGGCTGCCTCAGCAAGGGAAAATGGGGAGTTCTGGATGCTCTTCCTTTTCCTGATGTCAAGATAAAATAATCCTCTTTTCAGACATGTTAATGATCTGCTTGGCTGTAGTTCAGATAGCTCTCTAACTGGTGACAGCTGATGTTACTCTGGTGGAAAGGAGCTTGAGAGCAAGCTTGCTTTAACAAAAACTTCTGGTTCAGTGTTTAAGCATGTGGCAATGTAGAGCACAGGGGGAACTCAGATGCTAGGAAATGACATCTGGAAAGCTAAACTGTACTTCAAATGCTCTTAGTTGGGAAATACATTTGGACTCTACAACTAACTAACTTTATGAATAAACTAAGGGGAAAAAAAATAGCTGTCTCCATCTTATTGTGCCTAATCTTTCCAGCAGTCTTGAGAGGAATTTGTAAGTGAAATGAAAAAATATGTAAAACTGCACAATAATTATATGCATAAGGAGGTGTGAGAAATACCTGCATACAAAATAAAGTTGTAAAAATTTTGTTTGTAAAAATAATTTAAAGAAAAAACTCTGTGTGCTCTAGATGAATAAGTTGCCTGTTTCCTCCATCTTTCCCACCCTTTGTTAAAGGCCCACTCCTCATTAAAGTTGCACCTTGTAGTGCACCAAACAAAAGTTGTATTACACCAGTAATTTATACAACAAAAGTGAGCTCAATGAAACTTCAGTAAATTGCAGCAACTGAAATGAAAATTCTTGAATCCTTGCAAAAGAAATGATCCTGTGGTTTCATCCACTGCAGGTGCTCTCTTTCTTAGGATGCTACTGAGTGCTTTTCCTGTTACACTGCCTTAATGCCTGCTGCTCGGTAGGAGGGATGGGTGCCTTGAATAGTTTTACTTTCCAGATTTTTATTGTTTTATGGACCCTGTAGCCATAGGTTTTGGTGTTAGCTCTTGATGCCATTTGTAGATCTGTAAAAATGCCATTTTACTTTTCTTTTGAAATTTGCTTGTGCATTTTCCTCTCTGCTAACAGCACATCTGCTGACAGGGCACAGTTGACCCATTTCCGCTTATGCTAAGAATAAAGGGTCCTGAGGATGTGGTAGAGCAAATCATATATGTTCTATCTATGGTTTGCTGGAGTTTAAGCAGAAAGGCTGACAACATGGGTTCAAGACTTTTTCTCCCACCCATACCTGGAAGGAGATGAGTGCTCTGAGACTGCAGCTAAACTGAAGCGATATCTGTTGCCAAAGATGCTGTCATGCTGTAACTAGAAAAGCTGTGGTGGGTTGAGCTTTTCTACCCTGCACAAGGGAATTTTTTTCCTGTGGTTGCTTTGAGAGCAAAACCAAAAAGTGGTAACCCACAGATGGGGGATTAAAAACCCCTATGGCTTTAAGACAGTTGGCACTGGGATGTTATGAAATCTTAACTGAAATTTGTGTGGTCACATCCCTTGTAAGATATTGTGTAATTTCACATGCACAGACTCAAAGCATGTGCTTGGAAATAGTCTAGTTTGGAATCCTTGAGCTAGCTATGCATTTATCATTCTTAAACTGTTTCTGCTGGTGAAGCAGTTGTTTGGAGCAATTTATGTTCCTGGGGGCTGATAGGCACATGGAGACGGCTGCAGTTTAGGATATGTATATGTTGTAGTCCCTCTAGAATAGATAATATTTTCTCCAATTTGTGATTTTTTTTTCTTTTTTTTTAATATTTTTTTAACTTTCTTTACCCCTCTTCTCTTACCTACTCAGCAAACATCTTGAATCAGATAATGACTAAAGAATACATGTTTTCTTCAGTCTTGGGCACTTCCTAGAAGATACTGCTCTGGTACCAGCAGTTTATTTTATTCTGTTACAGATGACTTCAGCAATAGGGAAGGACTGATAGAGAAGTCTGGTGGCTGGAGTCAGTTTAGAAAAAATGAAAATGCAGATACAGTAGGGGGAAAGTCAGCTGAGAGAACAGACAAATCAGGACTTGGCTACAGCAATCAAATGGAGATTTCTTTCAGTGATGCTGAAGGTGGCTCTAGTTTTATTTGTCTGATACTCTGTGAGCAGGGAAGGAAAATTAGAGGAAAAATATGCAGACAAAAAAAAAAACCCAAACCCACCACAATTAAAACCAACCTCTCTCTGTACAGCAATGAACTCAATTAAAAGACCAAGACAGTGTGAATTCTGGTATGCCTCTGTTATATACCATAGGTCGTACAGATGCCTTGTGCCAGGGCTGAGCAGCCAAGGCTGCATGAAAACATGTATCCCTGTGTTGTACTGCTTTGAGCTACTTTTCCAGGCTGGGAGCACCAGAGTCCTGTGAAATGTGGTGGGGAGCTGCAATTAGTAACTTCAGATCAGAGAGGGAATTTATGCCAGTGCAATACTGTGCCAAGAAGGCAGCACTTCTCCAGACCTGGCTAGTACAGGCACCTCTGCACCATGCTTGCTGCAGTCAGGATGTGCGTGAAGGTGCAGAGGTGTTGTTTTAAAGACAAATGGGCAGGCATGAACAGAAAATCAATGTCTGCATCTCTTTGAGGCTCAAGTTGCTTTGGAAAATCTGCAGTGTATATGCATCTTCACATGTCACTGTAAGTTGTCTGTGTTCAATAGGATTTCATTGAGTATATATTCACATACAGTGTGTGTATGTGTTTAATGGACTGTGTCAGAAATGTATCCATTGTTCAGAGGATAGTTCATATTTAATTTTTTTCCTCTCCTCCCTCCTTTCTCTCACCTGTTGAAACAAAGCCCTGTTCATCCATATGTGCCTGCAGTGTTCTGTTGCCTGGACTGCCACCTTCTGTGTATATTTAGGAATGCTTAGCTTCCATAGGGAGTGGCTGGCACTATAGGCACCTTGTCCTGAGTAGGAGGGAAGGCTGTCACACAGTTCCGAAAAGGAACTAGGGGTGTGAGACAAACAAGCTCAACTTTTTGAAAGGATTCTTAAATACTAACCACAGGAGCATAGTTGGGTTGGAAGGGACTCTTATTGATCATCTAGTTCTAGCTCCTCTGCATGGGCAGGTTGCTCAAAACCCCATCCAGTCTTTCCTTGAACACTTCCAGCACTGGGAAAGCCACAATTTCTCTGGACAACCTGTTCCAGTGCCTCACCACCCTCATGATAAAGAATAGCTTTATGTCTAATCTAAATCTACCCTCTTTCAGTTTAAAACCATTGCCCCTTTTCCTAACGCTACAGGCCCTGGTAAAATGTCTATTTCTGTATTTCTTATAAGCTCCTTTTAGGTACTTAAAGGCTATGAGGTTTCCCCAGAACCTTCTCCATGCTGACCAACCCCAGCTCTCTCAGCCTGGCTTCAGAGGAGAGGTGCTCCAGCACTGACCATTTTTGTTGATCTCCTTGGGATCTGTTCCAACAGATTCATGTCTGTTTCACATAGCACTAAGCTGTAGATGCCATTTGCAAAGACATGGCACAAAGAGGCCAACAAGCCCCCTAAAAAAAGTTACTGCACTGTTGTGCATGTCGGTTTTTTTTTTTTTAGTTTCTTTTTTCTTTTTCTTTTTGATTACATGAGTTGTTTGGTTTGGTATTTGCGTCTTTTCAGAAGTAAAAGAAGTACGTCCCATCCTGTCTCAGGTTATGTTCTCCCTGCTCTCTCGAGTGACTTTTCTGGCAGACAAAATGTACAACAGTGGTGACTGCCACTAAAAGATCAGTCTCTTGAAGGTATCCAATCTCATTTTAGGACTTTCATAACTGGCAACAGCATATTGGAGGTTTTATTTGTAGTGCTCATCTTGGTAAATATTTCAGTAGCCTTGCATTACAAGAGGGTTTGGAGATGAGTTTCCTACTGCCTCCTCTTCCTTTCTAGAAATAACTAATTTATCTAGAAAGAAAAATCTGTGCTGATAATCTGCCTTTTACATTATTTACATTTGTGTTATCAAATTAAACTCAAAACAGTGGCAAGGTTTTTTTTTTTGATTTATGAGAACTGAAATCTATAATTTTGTTGTTTCACTGCTTGCTCTGGATTCAGTTTTAGTCAACTGGTAAAATGTTTCTGTCAATTTAGCCTTCAAAAAGGCAAAGTTGTCTGTTATGAGTCGACTCTTGAGGTTCCAAGGTCACACAGAAGAGGTATGAGAAAATGGGTTTTGTGACATAAGTTGCTTTGTACTTTTGCAAAGAGTCTCTGTTCTACCTTCCTCTCTCCCTATGTTACACTGTTTGGTGCAGTTCCTTCTGAAGAATGGTAAGAATAAAAATAGATTTAAAATTAAAAAAAAAATGTTTTAAGTGCTCTGCTGTAGGGACTGGGCTGTACACCTGTAGCTGTAATAATTTTAATTCACCTGATCTAAAACTTCCATCAAAACTGCATGGCAACATGTTTTTCTGAAACCTACTTGTGCAGCAATATCTTCTTGTTTTTCAAAGTTGACAAACTGTAATAGAAACTGTGGTGACTGAAGGCTTGGGGAAATCCTCCTATGCAGTTGCTTGACCTCTTTCTTATCTTTTCACTCTTGCACTTGATTTCTTCACTAGCTGCTAACTGAGATCTCGGGTTGTGTCCAGCACTCACTTTGTGACTGTTGTCTGTTGCTTGGTACAATGGGACACCTCATCTTTCTCACATGGGGTTTTGTAGCTGCTGCTATCTACTGTCAGCTTGTAAACAGTGACCATTCAGTACGTGAAATGTTGAGCAGGGTTTCGGTTTTGGTGTGGCTAGTATGCTATGTAACTTTTCGGAGGTTTTTCTCTTACTCAGCTGACGTTTTGAGGCAATGTGTGATAAATTATTTTCAGCCTAGTGTTTGTTCTTTGAACTTCACTAAACTGAAACTCCCTGTTCAGTTGCTTTTCAGTCAGTTTAATGACTGAAGTCATTAATGTTTAGTATCAGTTTAACAACCAAAGAAAAGCAAAAAAGATAAAAGAGCGAAGGGGAGTGGGGTTAGAGATAAAACATTTTAACTGGGAAACCTTTCAATACCTTTTTTTCCCTCTCTAGCAAGCTGCAACTTACGGCAAAGAAAACAAGCCAAATCTTGTTTCTTTTTCATTTTTTCTATGTCTACATTAGCTGAAACAATTATAAAATACCTAAACTGAAAAGTTGTAGGACATATAATACAGTTTCAGCACTTTCTAGTACAAGACAGAAAACTTGATCTTTTACTTACTTATGTGGAGTCTCTCAGTATCCTGTCTGAATGTGCTGAGACTTCAAACATGCTGCTGCGAGGAGATTCTGCCTTGAATGAGGAAATGCTGAAGCAGGGCAGGATGTGGAGCAATGACTCATACCAACTGCTGCATCTCTTGACTAAGGAGTAGAAGAATACTGACTGTGCTCACTGTAGCATTCTTGGGTGACGTAAGAACATGCTAACTACCACTCTACCAGTAGTAAAAGCTCAAGAATATTTAATATTTCACCTGTCATCTTTTCTCAAACTTTAGCTGCTTATGATAATGCAACATTCTGGTATTGCAGTCCTTCCTAGGAGGACTATCTACCTTTTATCTGATATAGCATATGCCCCTGTTAAGAACGTGCCATTTGACAATGTTCAAAATAGGGATTTTGGTAGTGCTTCTGAAACACCTCTTGCCTCTTAGCTCAAGCAGGCACTTGAGGCTTGAATTGGTTCTTTCTCCAAGGAAAAGAAAATGCTGCTTCTTACATGAATGTTAGTTAAAACTAATTGAGTTTAGTGTCTTGTACACCTGAACACAGAAGCTATTGCCTGCAGTTTCTGAGCATGCATTTCCAAACTCTATTAAAAAGCCACACGCTTGTATGCCCTGCAGTCAAGCACTGTTGTTTCACCGGCTCCTTGGTTTTGATGTGCAGGTACTGAGCAATATTTACCCCTTATGTTTTCAGCCAGCTGCAGTAGAAGGCTTTCTCTTTAAGAGAGCTATTTGTGTTTTGCTACACTGTTGACTTGGTATGCTGTTGTATCCTTTCATAAAGGAATTGAAGTTTTCTTTCTATGAGTATTTGCTAGCATGGACGCTTCTTCACTGGGGTTTTGTGGCACGTAGTTGCAAAATTGCACAATTCAGCCCTTGAGTATCAGAAATGGAAATGTATTAGTTGGATTAAGAGTAAGTCTGATTTTTTTAGTTCTAAGCCAGAAGTTAAATAATTGAAGAAACTCTAAGAAATCATGTTTCATTATGCTAGAAATCAAACACACACACCCCCCTCCCCCACTCTATGTAGTGTTTTGAGAAGTAACATTTAATAGAATTGCTCATTCTTTCCTGTGACAGTGATGATCTTGAGTATTTTCTGGGCCGCTTACTTTTGGAAAGCTTTGAATGTGTGATGCAACTCTCATTAGATGAGAGGTAAGACAGCACAGAGGAAAGTATTTCTGAATTAATAGAAGTTATTCTTTGTCTGGTACTGAATCACAAAAGTAGAAGGCTTATGAGGCAAAAAATTTTTCAAGCACCAAAACAATTTATTGGTGCACTAATGTCCTGAGAGATTTATTGTTATTTTGGAGTGATTATTTTTTTTTTTTTTTGTGCTGGTTGTTTGTTTTTTTGTTTTGTTTGTTTAGGGTTGTTTTGTGTGGGGTTTTTTGTGTGGTTTTTTTTTTTTGTTTTCCTCCACCCCCACCCCCCCCTGCCCAAATGGTCTTCGGAAGGCTCATTTTCTGAGCAGATATTACTTGGAGAGCTCCTTCTACATCAAAGCAGTACCATCCAAGTTAATTCAACTCTTTGGAATCTGACTGTCTGATGTCTGACTCCAAGTAAAAAAAAAATTGTTCCATAACCAAGTTAAAAAATCGGAAGCTATAACCTTAATGTTTCATATGCTATTTCCTTCTTTATGTGCTTGGAACGGGCCTCAAAGCTATTGTGTAGCCCAGCCTAAATTTAAAACATCAGATGAGGTAATTCCTCAGCATGTCCAATGGGCTGAATAGCCTTTTTCAGCACATACCTTTAAAGTCCTATGTCTTTAAATATTTCACATTTTTCTGTGTTTTGTCTTCGAAGTGTGTTGGCATGATGACTATGTACCATCTAGCAAAAAGAGGAATCATGAGAGCAGAAAGGCTGCTGTACTCCAGCTCTGAGCCAAAGTATCCTCTGTATCTTCTCTCTCATCCTTTTCTCACCTTATTGCTGTCCTCCTATCTAGCAGGAAGAGGTAGCAGATCTGGATTACTAACGCATTTGTCCAAAACCACTCAGCATACAAAAATGCAAAAGTTGGACATATCTTCTTAGGGTCTGAAGGGAAGGTTGTGTGTCTGGAGGGCATGGGCATACAGCTGTTACCCAATTTAATTGTCAGTAATAAGGAATAAGAAATTGTACTGATCTGTGATGACTGCTCACCAAGATAAGCCAGAGCAACACATACAAGGTTTGTGGTGGTTTTTTTTTTTTTTTTTTTTTTTTTTTGGTTTGGGGTTGATTTCTGTATTTTTTTCCACGCTTGCTAATTACTCATATAACAGAAGTGAAGTACTCTGCAGTGGAACATTATGCACTCACTACACTGAGTGTAGTTAAATATGAGATAAAATGAGGACTGGGCAGCAGTGGAACACTGCCTAGTAATTGCTTATATTGACAAAAAAAAAACCCCTGAATTATTATTTGGTGGGGATGGTTGTCTTGGTTTTTGGATTTATTGGGGTTTTTGTGGGGTTTTGTGTGTGTGTGTGTGTTTTATGGCTTTGTTGTTTTGTTTTCTTTGTTGTTTTTGTTTTGTTTATTTTTGTGTGTTTTGTGGTGGGTTTTTTGTTGTTTTTGTGGTTTTAGTTTCTATCCCTCCTGTTTTCCAGCATTGTCCTGTTAAAGTTAGCATGGGTTGAGTGACCTGAAGGAGATTGCTGTTACGTCCTTATACAATTTGTTCATGTTATCTCAAAATCTAGCCATAACTTTCCCAGAATCACAACATAGTTGAGGTTGGAAGGGACCTCTGGAAGTGATCTGGTCTAGCCCCTCTACTCAAGCAGGGCCACTTGCTTGATCTTTAGACCGAGCATTCTCTGTGTGTTTGTGTCTATTGCCTCTGGTTCTGTCACTGGGCAATACTGAAGAGAACCTGGCTCCATCCTCTTTGCACCTTCCCTTGAGGCATTTAAATATATTGATGAGATCCCACCTGATCAGGACTTCCTTGTCCTTCATGTATCTGGAGATGGTTTCCAAAATAAGCTGCTCTGTTGTTTTCCCAGGGATCAAGATGAGGCTGATTGGCCTGTATGTCCCTTGGTCCTCCTTGCTCCTGCAAGGACTGACACTTGTTCTCCTCCAGTCCTTGACACTTATCACAGTTGCTATGATCAGTCAAAGATTTTTGAGAGTGGCTTCACAATGGCATTTGCCAGCTCCCTCAGCACTCATGGGGTATATCCCATCAGGGCCCATAAACTTATGTATGTTCAATTTTTCCTAAGTACTCCCTAGGCTGATCTTCCTCCACCAAGATTACATCTTCCTTGCTCCAGACTTTTTCTCAGTCTTTGGGACCTGGGATTCTTGAAGGCCTGTATGTCAGCCTCTTCCACATCCTGTGTAGCAGGGTCCCCTGTCTCCTTCAGCAATTGGCCCCCACTTTCCCTAATGTTTTCTTCCTTTGTCTCCTATGTATACACAACCCCTTCTTCTCGTCTCTGACATCCCTGACTGGATCCAGTTCCAGAGGGATTTTGGCTTTCTTAATCATGTTTCTACATGAATGGACAATGCCTCTGTTCTTTCCAGGTTACCCTTTTTCCCACCCTCTCTATGCTTCCTTTTTTGTGTTTGTGTTTTGCTAGGAGCTCGTTGTTCTCATGATGCAGGCATCTTGGATGTTTTTTCTTACTTTCTACTTGCTGGGATGGACTGAACACAAATGTACTGAGACAAGCTACCAGGCCGACATCAAATCCTTAAGCTGATTCATGTACTAAAGACTACTGCCTAATGACTTGCTGGTTTTCAGTCTCTGGGGCTGTTCACTTCAGTGTTTGGAGGTGTCCAAGTGATCAGTACTTCTTTTGTGCTGCTTTTAGGTTGTATAAATGTGTTTTCTTTTTTTCTTCTCTCCCCTCCTCCAACAGAAACAAAAGAGTATCTTTTTCCACAGACTACAGTAATCCACTTTAGATAACTTCCTAGCTTTGTTAGAAACCACAAGTGCCTACACATCTGCTAATGCAAACACAGTGAATCAAATGCCTTTCCGAAGTCAAAGGCAGACTCCTTTTACCACATACAGGTGAATGGATGGATGGAAGAAGGGAGGGTTTATATAGCTTAATCTCTCATATTTGGCATATAAACTTAGATTCAACTAAGTCCTGCTGTAGAGTGGACAAGGGACCTTTGGTGCTATGTTAGCATGTTGTAACATTGTGATGTTTCTATTTTGTTTGTATTTTTTCCCTCTGCTTGTGTTTATATTCAGGATGACTTCTGACCCTTGTGTTTGTTTTGGCTGGGATAGAGTAAGTTTTCTTTACAGTAACTAGGATGGGGCTATGTTTTATATTTGTGCTGAAAACTGTGTTAATATTATAGGGATGTCTTAATTGTTGCTGAGCAGTTGTATACACAGAACTAAGACAGTTTCTGGTCCTCACATCACTCACCAGTGAGGGCTTGGAGTGCACAAGGAGTTGGGAGGGGGACACAGCTGGGACAGCTGACCCAAGGGATATCCTAGACCATATGGTGTCATTCTCAACATGTAAAGCTGGGGGAAAAAGGAGTTAGTGTTTTATATTCCCAAGTAATCATTAAGTGTGATGGAGCCCTGCTTTCCTTTAGCCTTTACCTTAGAAACAAAGTATTGATTTTTATCTAAGTTTCATGAGAGGAAGCACAGTTATTCCTAATATCAAAGTTACAAGCACAATAACTACTTGTATAATTAAATTGCTGGTGTTCTACCAACCTTCAGAGAGCAGCATCTCAAGAGAGCAAAATAAGCGTGTCCTGTCTTGGCAGTAAATAGTTAACACTAGCTTTGACATCCTGGGTTGTGGGAGAGATAGGATACCAAAGCAAAGAGTCTGAATGAAAGCAGTGGCATTGGAATTGTGTTTGCATTCAGTCTGTGGCAGTCCTGCCACTCAGACATAGGTGTTTGTTGTATGAGCCACATGCTTTCTCACTCATCTTCTTGCAAAATCTGTCCTGTATTTGGCATGCTGCTCCATTGCACTTTGTTCAAATACACTTTGGTATGTTGCTCTGTTGTGCTCACCTCTGTGCAGTTACACTGGCTGCTTGCATGGAGTTTCCAGACAGCAGAGGTATGTTATACAATTATTTATCTCCAGGCTGAGCGCTCCATACCATCCAGGCACCTGGAGTGATTAAGATTATAGCATGCTTTGTAAAACAGTGAGTGATGTACAGGGATGCTGAGCTGTACTGCCAGATCTTCAAAGGGGAGGGGGTTAGGGTCTGTTTCCAGCTTCACAGCAAACTTCTTGCTTGGCTTCTGCCTAGGTGCAATAGTTTAGTGGCTTCTTTCTTGCTGCCTGGAGCAGTATTGCTGTCACAATTTAAGCCCAGCCGGCAACCCAGAACCATGCAGACACTTGCTCACTCCCCCACCTTCTTCCCCCCACTCCTGGAGGGATGGGGAGGAAAATCAAAAGAATGTAACTGCCATGGGCTGAGATAAGAACAATCTAGGAAGTAAGGTGTAAGACAAACCACTGCTGCTACCACCAATAATAATGATAAGGGAAAAAATAAATGAAGAAAATACAACTGCTCACCACCCGCTGACTGATACCCAGATTGACCCGAGCAGTGATCTAGCCCTTCGGGTAACTGCCCCCAGTTTATATAGTGGGCATGATGTGCTGAGGTATGGAATACCTCTTTGGTTAGTTTGGGCCATGTGTCCTGTTTCTGCTTCTTTCTGGCCTCCTCTCCTCCCTGACAGAGAATGAGACAGAAAGTCTTTGATCAGACTAAACATTACTGAGCAACAAATAAAATTATCGGTGTTATCAGCGCTGTTCCCAGGCTGAAAGTCAAAAATACAGCACTGCACCAGCTACTAAGAAGGAGAAAAATGACTGCTACTGCTGAACCCAGGACAATTGCCTAGAGGCTAAAACAAAACGTAACTCCTTTTCTTCTCTGCTCTCCAGCCCCACCTCAAAGACTTCTGAAGAGAATGTGGGCAGGGGCACACCACTGTGCCTGGAATCCCATGAGGCTGTGGGTTGCTCAAGTCTGAGCACCTGTGACCTGGGGACACTGAAAACTGAAACCAGTGTTAAAGCAAAAACTGGTTCTTACTGACACACAGAGTACATACTACTGTTTCCCAAGGCTTAAAGACCTACTGGTGCAGTAAATGTGGTCATGGAAATTGATAGATTTCTTCTGCCAAGTTTTCTGTTTCTGAGGAACTTGTTTATTTGACTTTGCTTAGAACTAATTTTCTATCCAGATACACTGTGAAGCAATAGGATTTGCTTAAAAGTGAAGCTAGGACACATATGAAGCCTGTCAGTAGTAGCTGTGTTGCCAAAACCACTACCAAAAAGGCACTGGTTCACTGTGTGCATGCCTGATATGTTTTATGTTTAATAATTCCAGCCTACCAGGGCATATGCTTGTTAATAGAAACTCTTCTTAAGGGTTACTTTTTTATGTTTTATTTAAAAAAATAAAAGAAGAAAAATATTTCCCACACAGAGCTTCATCTCCAGAGGACTGGTGAACTGAAACTGAGCTGGAACAGATTAAAAGATTCCCCTCACTACTTTCTTATTCCTACTTGCAGCTGGCTTAGATTGTTCTATGAGAAATACCTTGACAGGCAGCTGTCTGCTTCATGGTAGTAATGAAAAACTGAACTTAAAATCCATAAACACGAACAGATGTGTAGAGTTGTGTGGTTTTAATTTTTTATTTATTTATTTATTCTTTTCCTTTTTCCTGCTTGATGCCACTTCTCAGCCCTAAGCTGTGCCCTGTTGTGCCAGGACTCCTGATGAGGTGCCTCTCTGCTGAGCAGAGGCCTGATACCACAGCTCACCCTAGCTGGGAATCCCTGGAGCCTTGCGTGCATCCAAAGCTTCCTCTACCTCTCCAGTCCTTCAGTTTCTGGCCATGTTTCATGTCAGCTGGTGCCAGGAGTCCAGGAAACCTTTCTGTGGTGCTGGCTTCCTGCCACAAGCTATGTAGAAACAGTCAGTGAATTTCCTTGGAAAGGATGGTCATTATCTGGTCAGCCCTCTTGCCTTGTTCTCAGTAGATCAGGACCTAACACAGGGCTGGGTTCTTCTCATGATTCTGATAAGAGAATTCAATAATGTATCTCAAATAAGAAAGCAACCCTCTGTGCTGTAGGTAGTACTGTATGGAATCATGAGCATACATATGGAAAATCAAAGGAATGGCTTTAAAAGGCTAGGTTTATGATAGCACTCCCAGTACTTTGCTGACAGAGTTTAAAGTCACTGGCAGTTTATCAAACTGATTTGAGCTGGTTAATAAGATTTCCAACAAGGTGATAAAAATACTTTGTATTTGCCTTGCTACAAAAGCAGCTAAAGTGCTTTGGCAACACTTCAGACTTTGTATGCCTTTTAACCCTTGACCTCTTTTTAGCTACAGTGGCTGCAGTAGTGATGTATTTTAGAAGTCTAACCAATGAAGAGATTGAGAGGAATAGAATTACTTCTAGTCCAGCATGATGCTATGGATTTTTTTTCCAAGCAAACCTGATTTTTGTTTTGAAAGTACACTCTCAGTCTTGTAAGACTGATGTGACAGCGCAAATCTCCTGGCAGAAGAAATTAAGAAGGTAGTGTTAGCACTCATCCTCTGTCTGCACTATGGCTGTGTTAGTGCTGCATCTTATTGATCATTCTTAGAAGCTTTCCAGTCTGGACTAAAAGACTTTTTCCTCTTTACAGTTTTTTAAGGGCAGACATTTCTGTGTAACAGATATGAAAGCGTAATCTGGAAGCTTATATGAAATCCTATCTAAAACCAGCGAAGGGCTTCTCTTGACTTATGATGTCTACTGGAGTGAATGTTACAAAGAGCAGACTTTACAAGCTGGCATGTGAAAGGAAAGAAGGTCTCTGCATTCTGGAGATGCACCAAGTCAGCTACAGCCTTGTGTGACCCTAAGCGTGCAACTTCTGTGTCCAAGTTTTCCAGTTATAAAACAGCCCTAAGCACCGCTTCCTGGAATCACAGGAAAACAAATTAAGGTTTTTATTATTAAACTGTTGGGACTTACTTGGGGAGAGTTGGAAGGTCAGCCTTCTCTTGACACAAAAGCCTCTAGTTCTACACAGCCATTTTCTCTTCCAGACTAAAACGGGAGACAGGCTTTCCCTAACAAAGTACCTGAGTTTGTGAGTAGTTCCTCATTTGGAGTATTGTGTTCAGTTCTGGTGTCCTCAGCATAAAAAGGACATGGAACTGTTGGAACAAGTCCAGAGGAGGGCCACGAGGATGATCAGAGGACTGGAGCACCTCCCATATGAAGACAGCCTGTAGAAGAGAAGGCTGCATGGAGACCTCATAGCAGCCTTCCAATATCTGAAGGGGGCCTACAGGGATGCTGGGGAGGGACTATTCATTAGGAATTGTAGTGACAGGACAAGGGGAAATGGGTTAAAACTTGAACAGGGGAAGTTTAGACTGGATACAAGGAAAAAATTCTTTACTGTAAGGGTGGTGAGGCACTGGAATGGGTTGCCCAGAGAGGTAGTGAATGCTCCATCCTGGTTGTGTTCAAGGCCAGGCTGGACGAAGCCTTGGGTGATATGGTTTAGTGTGAGGTGTCCCTGCCCATGGCAGGGGGGTTGGAACTAGATGATCTTAAGGTCCTTTCCAACCCTAATTATTCTATGATTCTATTACCTGTGTTTTGCAGCATGGGGCATTGGTTCATATACAGTTATGCTTATGAGCAGTGCTGATAATACATGAAGCATTGGAAGTGTTCTTTTGTGTTGGAAGGTAATTGTATGAACTGACACACTGACACATTGTCACTTAAGTGTGTCTTGGGAGATGGATGAGGCAGAGGCTACTGTGTGTGGGCTGCAGTACCGTGGACTGCCAGAGGAGATCACCTCGAGGAACATGTGGGGTGCCATTTCATAAACCTCAAATAGGGGCCAGTTGACCGTGATTTCAACCTGTATTGTTAAAATAAAAGCGGTGAAGGTCCTAATGCCACACAACACATTGAGACAAAAAGTCTCAAAGAGCCAAACTAACTTCCGTAGAGGGTGGGAGGGGTTCTCTCCCTGTGGAGTTGGTCTGTACTCACAAATGTTTTTTAGAGCAGTTTCTCTGCCCTTGAAGAGTGAGGCTAGAGAGAGCACCCTCACGAGTAACGTGAACTCTGCAAAGTTGCCACAGATATGGAAAGGTTCCATTCTGCAGTTTGGAAAAGCAGCTTGTAATATTTCTCTGACATAAGCATAAAAGGCTATTGAGAAGGTTTTTTGGTGTTTTTTGTTTGGTTTTTTTTGTTAGTGTTGTTGAAGTGGAAAAAGGGAATGCATTTTTGAGCAAAATAGGCATTTCATCTCTTGCAGGTGACAACATTTAAATAATGAATTTGACTACAGGATGGATGGATTCAGACCACTAAGTAGTGACACATGTTCTCTCCCTCGGGGCTTTCCTTCTGTGGTTTACCAGCTGTGCCACAACAAAAGCCTTTCACTTTGCTGTGAAAGTGAGTCGTTTCTTAGAGTCTTCCCACAAAGCTGCATCAAGTGGCATTTTCCTGTGCGTGTGCTTAAGTTGCTTGGGATATGCAGTTCATGTGAGCTGCTGTCTTTAACTTAAGGAAATGGGGGGATGCTGGCACCCACGTCCAACACTGCCCTGGGACAGTGCAATGAGGTGGTTTCAGTTCTGGAAGCTGGGAGGGTGTGTTATAACTCTGCTCTGCTACTGGCTGGGCAAAAAAAGGAGTTATCACCCTAGGCTCAGTGCTGTGCTCAGGCTACTGTGTGGCTTTCATCCAGCTCATTCAAGGTGTGAGCAAAAACAAACCACAGATTGTATTGTGTTG
Organism: Melopsittacus undulatus; assembly: GCF_012275295.1. Taxonomy (NCBI): domain Eukaryota; kingdom Metazoa; phylum Chordata; class Aves; order Psittaciformes; family Psittaculidae; genus Melopsittacus; species Melopsittacus undulatus. The sequence goes on along the minus strand of NC_047528.1, from coordinate 88,236,283 downwards.
GTCTCTTCATCTGTGGGCTTTGGAAAGTTGTGCTTTTATGCCCAGAAAATTATGGCTGAAAGTGAACCTGCCACATCAGTTGGGAGCAATGGTTTGGAGTGACTAGTCTTTATGTGCTGATAGATTTAGTTAAACATTCAGAAGAATAATGGATTTCATTCAAGTATAAACACTTACATGACAAAAACTGTTATTACAAAACTCCCAAGTACTTTGAATTGTAGCAAACAACTGTCATCTAGTATTTACTTGCTTCCAAAAATAGCTGGAAACCTAAATAAATTCCAAGTATGGATTTTGCAACAGCAGGCTGCTGCATTTAGATGTATTTACTATGTACCATGAAATAACCAAGAAGTAAGAAAATCCAACCAGCCTACATTAGTTTAACAACATATCATGAAGTGGCTGCTAGGCTGTTTCTTGCATCTCTAAACCATTACAGCTTCTTGCAGTTGCAGAATCTAGAGGTGAAAAAGTGGTTTTAGTAAAAGCTTCTATCAGTTACAGTAGTATGAAAAAGGCTGAACAAAACAAGGATATGTCTACAGGACTTCTTACTGAACCACTAAGAAATAGTTCACATCCACACAGATGATGCTCAAGTTTTTGAAGTGTCTGCAAGCTTGCATGCTTTCCTCAAGCAAATTTCTTTTAAGTTTCACTGAAACTAGATATGGACTCGGAAAATATCTAGCATATAGATTAATGGATGTGAGAGAAGACAAGGAAAGACTGACATTTAAAGTAACTTAGGGCACCTTGGTAATCTTATCTGATAAATGTCAGCTAAATTTCCTACTGACAGGGTATGGTATAGATGTAGATTGGAAGACAACAAAGGACAAAAATAAAATTAGTAAATAAAATAGTATTTTTCAGGCATTGATGATTAGCAATATACTCTTTGTGTTAATAGATAAAATGTCTTAAAAACTCCATAGCTGTACACAGTTACTTAGAACCTAGGCAGGAGCTTAATTCTTTGATTGAAGCTTGGCTTGTTTCTTTTTCTAAGCAACTTCCCTACCCTGTTAAAATTGGTAAGCCTTGATTGCACCAAGTGAGAGCTAAACTGCCCTTTCTCTCAAATGCCGTGGAAGCTGAGCCTGTGAAACCCTCCCACAAAATACTAGTGCAGTGGTGGTGCCCGGCTACCCAGCTTAGAGCCTCCTCAGGGGTATAGTTTCAACAAAAGCTAATGGTGCTATTGCCAAATGTTTCTGGATTCCACATGATGGAAGAACAGGAAACCAAAATCTATTTTCTCATGTCTGGGATTTGAAAGCTGATCTTTATACAGAAAAACTCAGTCTTATCTCACAGTTGACATGAGAGTGCCTCTTATACGCTGAGCTTGGACAAACAAGGCTGTGACTTATCCACAAAAATGGTAGAATTTTAGTCTAGCAACTGGTGCAGGAAAAGCCAAGTGTTTTCAGGGCTCAGGTTAAAATCATCACTGCTGTACCTGCCATGACAAGATGGGGAAACTGATAGATTCCTTCTTCTTCAAAACCTCATACTATGAGCAAAGTTGCTATTTTCAACTAGTTTCTCTTAGTTGACCGGGATGACATAGCAAGGCACATGCATTGGCACATGGAAACTGTAGTTCCATGCAGAATGCATGAATGTCAAGAAACCGCTTTCTGGGCATTGATGGAAAACAGAGTCATGTACTCTGTACTTCATGTGTGTGTGCACCTGTGTTTTAGGGATGGGACACAAGGAAAAATTTGGTTTAAAAATTTCAGTTTAAAAATCCTCCCTGGAAACCACAGGGGAGTGCTTAAATAAAGACTAGCTGAATCAAGCAGAGCTTGACCACAGGTTTTGTTGTATGCTGAAAAGGGTAAGTCCAGGTAACCTGACATTAACACAGAGGGCACGGTTTCGAATTGGTCAAATTTCCACAGCCTGTTCTTTCACATAGTATGCACTGGCTTCTGTCAGAAGTGGAAGTCCCCTTTTCAACGGAATATTTAGTAAAAACCAAAATGCTGATACCAAGTGCATCTAAAGCAAGCACACTGTATTATGTTAACATATTTGGTGCTTAACCCCATCAGAGCAACTCCCATTTTTGGAGGACTAGGTCAAAATGTTCTACTTAATTCTGTACAGGATAACATGCAGCTGGTGACACCAGACAATTAAAAGATGTGCTGTGGAGAGAAAAAGGTGGAAAAAGTTACAAATGTCATTTTGCAGAGTCCTTCAATAGTTTGTTGTTTGGGATTTTGTGTTTTTTTTTTTTTTTGGGGGGGAGGTGGGGTTTTTTGTTTGTTTTGTTTGGGTTTTGTTGTTTTTTAGCTGCCATTCTTCACATTCAGTAGTCATCATCAGGGTAAGGAGGCACAGCAAGAACCCATGTTCCTGAAATGTAGTTGCTTCTGCTACTAACAAAGACCTCAAAGGTGATGAGAGACTGGGAACTCAACAGTTTTTGGTAGTCTGGTACAGAGTAGCTAAGTCCCAGGCTTACTGCTTTCTCCAGTTCAGGAGCATAAAACTCTCCGACAGACTATCACAGAGGACTGTCCAAAGTAGCTAGCTAGTGTGGTGACACAAACAGTGGCTGGAACAGAAAGTCAGCAGATTTTGCTGTCTCTTGTGTTGGAGAAGCTTTTTTTTGTCATCTCTCTTGGCATGGTCTGCAGAAATCCATCACTTCTATTACAAGTAATACTGCCACTGCAATAAGGGGTGATGCTTCCGACACATCTCCAGCTGTCCAAATTATTGGCAGACTTTCCATTTAGACAGGTGCTGTAAAAAGAAACAACTCCCCCAGAAATAACTGTCCTAGCATTATCTTTCCTACATAACCAGTGGAACAAGCTGCAAAGGTATGGAAGAGATATTCATGCTTCTGAGAGAGAATTAACCAGTGCAAAACCCTGCCTCTGACTGTCTACCTGAGACACTAGGAATCCTCTGCCCTTGTGCCATAGAATGGAAGTGCCTCTCCTTGTGCAAATGCAAGAAGTGCTCTCCTGCTAACATCTCCCTCCCTCGTCAGTGTCACCCTCAGAGAAGAAGACACACAAACCCTGGATGTGGTTCAGGGAAACAATCTTCTCTTCTACAGGCAGGGATGGGATCCCTCCAGAGACCAATTCAGAACTGATCCAGCTCTGAATTTCTCCCCACTGACTGTAATGGGTGTTTGGAGCAACTAACCCCACTGGGATGAAGTTGCTCTTCTTTTCAACCTGCCTTCCTCAGTTTTCAAAACCTTTTCCTTTGTAACAGGCAAAGCTAGTCTCAATAGCCCCTTTTTTTGGTTTGCAGTATTCAGGATTCCCAACTCTTACGAAACAATCTGACCTTCTTCATAAAGTGAAACTGCTAGAAACATATTTTACATCTGTATGTAAAAGCAAAATGCTGGGGCAGCGTGTCCCTGTGGATGCACCTCCACAGTGCCTTACCCCTTGTCTACTACATGCAACTTGTTTGAAAATATAAGATGATGATTGAATTAGACTAGGATTTATCTAGGAAGCCATCACAGTAGTCTCACAATAGTACCAGCTATTATAAGGAATTTCTGACAGATACTGGTTTCCTTTTTCATTAAGGAAAACCAGAATAGCAATAAATCTGGACTGATAAAGGCTTAACAGCCTTCACATACTCTTTGCCTCAGTACTCAAATACTATTACCCTTAGACAAGCATCTTTTCTTCCTAACATCTAACTTAAATCTCCTTTATTTCAGCCTGTTGTGCCTTAAGTGCTGTGTCTGCTGGGTTGGGACAGCAAATAACTTGTCTCATCCTCTTTAAAGGCTTGCTGGAGAGGGGTATTATTGTGTCCTTAATCAGCTTTTCTTTCTCCAGCTTAAACAAGCATAACCAGTCTTCCATCAAAGATCACATTTCCTATATCATTCTTGCTCCTCTGGTACTGGTCCAAGCTGCCCTCAAATTGGGATGCTTGAAACATTTGGCGCTGTATTGATGGCGACAGGGGCTTCAGCATAGCTGTAGAACAGGAAGGGCGGGTGGCTTAAGCCTGTATGCTTCATGTCCCTTGTTGATTTATGTCCTTTAGCCTGAACTGCTGAAGGGACTTCAAGGAATCAAGACCCTGAGTCTGCCCTTGCTAACACTTGCAGAGCTCAAGGAAAGGGCTGACAGAAGCATTAGGGCTACGACTTTACATGCTTGAGTTTATAATATCCAGCAGGTATTATCCAAAGGCTTTGTGCTGAACTTGAGTATAGAAGCTATGAAGTTGAGTCATTCTTGAGACAAATACAGTAAAGTATTTTTAATACTTTTAGTTACTCCATTGTCTTTGTTTAGCTGGACATCTGTTGAAACAAATGCACTATTTAAGCATGTCAGATAGATAACTATCATCTTTAGTCAAATTGAATTAATATTAAGCAACATCCGCCAGAGTTGAGTGTTCAATGCTCTTTGGACAGCAAAATGCAGTCCATACTCTATTTGCTTACAAACTAGGTTACCATTCAAGCAAGGAGCGGTTCTGGGGCTTGAAGCAGCAGTTCTGCTCCGTGTTTTGCGAAAGACGTGTGCTTTCTGAAGGAATGGCATAGCTCCTAGCACAGCACAGCTGCTGCAGATGCTGGGCAAAATCACTACCCTGCCTTTTTCTGAAGCACCCGGGCTTGCTAGCCATGAGGAAGAGGGTATGAATTGAAAATGTGGTTTGTCAATGTCCATGAAAAGTGTTGTTGTCCCTGCTCCCTCTTCCTAGATGTTACCTCTTGCATACCTGCAAGGTGGCTTATAGTAAGTACTCAGATACATCATCTGGTTCACAAGATGACTTTTACAGCTACCTTTTGTTCTCTCATGCCAAGCATTGCAGAGTCCTGCACATGGGAAAATGCATCGATATAACAGTATGTGTGTATAACTTGGAGTGACAAAACATGCTTTACTTCAAACTTGTAGAAAGCTGCTCAATCCCAATAGGATCTTGAACCCTTATTCGTCCAGCCAGTGACTCTAAAGCTCTTGGGATTGATTTATCCTCTGATTTATGCTTTGGATTGTGCTAGGCAGAACAAACTACTGCCCCAGTCCTGCACCATAGAGGAGCATCCCCTCCATCTGCTCAGGAACAGGCTGCAGGCATCACATCTGAGAAACTATTGCCTGAAAAGGTGCAAAATCTGAGTTACTCTCACATCCAACAACTAACTCCTGTAACAGGAGTTAATGTTAAACAATAAAGTTAAAATTTTAACAGCAGAAAATGTTAAACAAGAAAGTGTTCTGAGGCACTACATCTGTCCTAGGTTTTTGCTAACAGCATAATTTCCTGCTGTTGTGTGCAGGCAGCTTGCTTGTACCTTCTAGCCATGCACTGGATAACATCATTTTGGCAAAAACCCCAAGAATTCTTCAGGTTTTGTCATGTAAATGAAAGGCCTCATTACCTGTGCAGGACTCTAGTCTTAGAGGCCCTCTGTCTCCTCAGCTAGCAGATTATTACAGCTAGAACACCTGTCAGAATGACAATGGAAACTATGCCAGCTGCCTGAGTACCTTGACCATTTTTTTTCAGGTTTTTGTGACTTTCTGTGCTAGACCCATTGCTTTGCTTCTGCTGCGTGTCTAGAAGTAAAATAGAAAAATAATATACCAAGGTATAAGTCTTCACATTTCATACCAGACAAATATTTGACCATATTTTACACATAGATAAAAGTTCTGAAGGACTAAATATTTGTGCTATTCATACTACTGTGATTCTGGTGGTATTCCTTCTAAGAAAGGTACATCTCCAGCTTATTCTGTCTTTATTCCTCCCTACTATCATACTGAATGAATCCCTTCCTTCTTGTTCTTCACTTCTGCCAGTCTTGGGAAACTGTATGTTTGAGCTTGTATATAGATTCAGTTGAAAATAAATTTATGCAGAATCTATAATACAAATTTCATGGTATTCATAAAAGTGGGTGAAAACCTGTTTCCTTGATGTGAGTGATGAATTTCCACTGATTGCTGCAACTTGAAGGTTTAAAATCTTATCTCTTAATGTTTCAAGTATGGCAGTGCTTTTAGAAACCAACAAACAACAGTAAGATGTGTTCTGATATAGCCAGAATACAATATGAGAATGTTGTTAGGAAACTAATGAAGGATTACCTAGTTTTCCTTTAATTTGGGATGACAGTAAGGGTATGGTATTGTATAACCACTCTCAGGTGCAACTTCTGCTCATGGGCACAAATTTTGTTCCTGGAAATAGTTGACATTATTTGGCTATGTTTGTGGGATCAGTATCATTAAGTGAACAATATGCGATTCCTTGGTGTGTTCAGTTAAACATCTACAGTTATGCAGATCATCAAACCTCCTTGCACCAGGGTGCAGAAACTGTGAGTGAATGGTGTGTTGGGAAGCAGGGCCAGTAACAGCAATGAGCAGATAATCTGTCCTACTCCACTTAGCTTCTCTACAGAGCTTTTTGGAAATCGTGAACTCTGCTGCTGGCACTGGAATTAAAACTTTCTAATAGCTTGGGGTTCTTTTTTTTTGTTTGGTTGGTTTGTTTTGGTGTTTTGGGGTTGTTTTTGTTTGTTTTTTTTTTTTGCAATAGCTTTCTGGTTTTGTGAACAGTTGAGTGGCTAATAGTTGTTTTTACACTAGTTGTAGTGTAGTTGTAGTGTACACTAGTTTTGATCACTCCTATCAGCAATGAATAGAATATTATACTTGTGCTAGTAGGTCTATTGTTCTATGGGGCTAATATTACCTGTTTGATATAGGCATGCTTTAAATAGTGCATTGTACTAAACTGAATTTTGGGGGGTGAAAACAACTTTGAAACTAGCAGAGTGCAGCAAATGCAAGTGCTGCAAAGCAGTGGGGCAGTGGTTTGGGATTCATGGATCTCTGGTATGGTGCTCCCTGAAAAATAACCTGACTCCCATGTCATCATGTTCCTGATGAACCAATGGGTAAAGCCTAGTGACTGCCTTGGATGCAAGAGCTTATCAGTGCTATTGTCTTAACACACTTGGTTAAATGTGAAAGAAGTAAACATAAAATCCACCACTAAACATAACTAGCTTGAAACAAAACCTAAGCGATTCTTGGCACTTTCTGGAACTTCTAAATTAATGCATACCCCTCACTAGTGTGTATCTGCACACAGAGACGCACTGGTTGATATCCCTGTAAGCTAGGAAACATGAAGTAGCATGAATGGACTTGCAGCTGGCTGATAGATTTTCCTATAGTATCTTATTTTCTATGGAGCACTCTATTTGCATGTTAGAAGTGGCTTTAACCTTCAATGTGCTAAAAGTGCTGTAAGTGCCATTGCTCTGGGGGATGATCATTAGCTCTGATGGAGGCAGGTGGCTATTGTCAGTTTTTTATCTAATAAAGATTGGGCTCTGGGTATCCATTGCCAGACCTACAGCTGAAAGTCATCTCCTCTCCAGTGCTGTCACTGTTACCTATAGGGCCACTGGGTACTGGTTGGCTATAACCAGCTGGAGAGCAGAAGAAAATGAATAGCTGTTGACATGTCAAAATGTATTGAAAACACAAAATTTTGATGTGGGCTCTAAAGCAGAAGGTCTGAGTTTCACACCATCCTCCTGATGTGAAAGAGAGCAACACCTGCAGGCTTGGTATGTAAGCCAGAGAGCAGAGAGAATTACTAGAAGGGCAGAAAGCTGAAGCCAGACTCAGGAAGAAAGCAACTTCTTAAGTTGCTGTTACCCAGTAAGCCTTTATATTACTGAAAACCAAGATGAAAGCCCTCCCACATGGGATAAACGGCTGTAACAGATTCTCCCAGTTCTGTATTCTCTGTCTGTAACATTAAAATTAAGCAGGCTTCATTTCATCAAAGGCCTGAACCATGTTTCAAAGTTAATGGTATGCTTAAATACAATGTTGAAATGGCATGAATTGGCATGAATTTGGAAAAATGGAATGAGAACTGGGCAAGTGTGTGCAAGTGATACAAACTCTTACCTGCTAAACTGAGAACCACTTCTGCCTGATGAACCATACTGGTATACTCAGCTTTCTCCAGTACTACACATTTGTATGTATGTTCATCACTCTGGCTGATGTTTAGTAATAGTAGAGAAAAATCACCATTTTCCAATCTATCCCAGAATGACTGAGTCCTTTTTTTTAAGTGAATACACTGTTCACTTTCATTGTCTTGACCAGAGATCAGTGCATGTACAACTGTACACTCCTCTTTATCATAATCTATTTGCCAGTATACCCATTGATCTTTTAAGTGCAATTCTCTTTCTCGATAAATACAACTCAATGTAGTATTTTCTCTAAGTTTACTGACAATGATCTTCTCCAGTGCAATCACTACAAGATTAAAAGAGACAGGAAAAAAGGGAGGTTATGTGGAAGAGGTTTTACTCTTTTCAAGTATATTCTACCATATGGGTGAACTCCAGTGTTAGTACCTATACTAGGCAGATGAGCATGCTCACTTTATAGTCATTCCTACCTCCTGACGTGCTGGTGACTAATTCTCTCCATGTGTGTTTGTCTGTATTTTTCCAAAGGGACCTTTTGCAATATAAAGCTGCCTGATTATTTCCTTCTCTGATGACCAATCAGTCTAAACATTCCCAGCCCCAAGGATACCTGCATGTTTCACTTTGGTCATTGTCTGCAGACACATATTCAAGTCCTAATACTTTAACAATAACATTTTTTTTCTTTTTAGATTAAGAAAAATGCCAAACACCACCAGGCGTAAATCACAGGAAGTGTAAACACTGGTAAGAAAAAGAGTACTGCTATTGTTTTGAGACCCAAAAAATTATAAAGGGAGATTAAAAGAAGTGTTTCTCAAAATGAGCATATCATAGCAATCACATTTTATTGCTGCTGGTGGCGTCACCTTCTCAGCAAATACACCCAGCTATGAAACCAGCATGTACATGTACCTCTGGTGATGCATTCATGAGACATTAATAACCTCTTCCAGCCAGGTGAGGTAGGCCAGTGTAGTATCTGGCTTTCAGGAAGCTTTTCCTGGCCTCCAGACATGAGAAAGGCAGGCTCTCCTCCTGGAGAGCAAGGTAAAGGCATGAGCTGCCTGACAAATGATGCAGAAAGTGCAGGTCAGTGACTCCCAGAAGGCTAGGGTGGTTCTGGCCACAGTCTTTCTTCTGAGAGGGATGGGTCACCTCTCCTCCCTTCCAGCAGCCAAAACCTCTCTGGTGCAACTGATTGCTGAGACCAAAGCAATGTGCATGTTATAAATACTGGACTGGAGGGTGAGAGGGGACGTCAGACATAGGGTTGAATGGGAGACATTACAGCTGCAGGAAGGGATTGTGTGGGTGGGTGAGCTAGGGAAAGAAAGATGACAGGAGTGAGGGTTTGGAAATGTGGAAACAATGCATGGTGAGGTGTGAGGAAGGCAGCAATGTCCAGAAGGGGCATGTCTTTGTGCTGGTGCACAAGACTCAAGAAATAGTTAATCTACACATTGAAGTTGGGCATCCTGTCTTAAAAATACCACTGCAGTAAACATAGTACTTGCAGGGAGGAAGGTAGTTATGTTCTCTGAGCCCTTATCCCCTGTTGGGTGAGACAAGAAGTAACATGCTAGACCTGCAAGAAGGCTGCTACAGCTCAGACTTTGCAGAAAAAACCCCTCACAGCAGCAGGAAAAGTGAACCCTGGGAAGACAGGCACACTAAATTCACAGGTGTTCTTCAGGAACAGGCCAGCTGGCATCTACTGAGACTGTACCTGGCACAGTTTGCCCTGATTTTGGGGAGTTTCCTTGATGACTTTGTTGGGCCCGTCTCGGTGATTAAACAAGAACAGAGGAAAGACAACTCTTAGAAACATTTAAATATTACCAGGTGATATCATTTAACCATATCTTTGATTTGAAAGGGATTTTTGGAACTGTAGTAAAAGACTTAATACTGGCTACTTGATACTGTGATATGTAATGTTAGTCATAAGTATGGATGTTATCCAAGCATGTTAGATCTGCCTATCGACAGGCCTTATTACCCCACTTCTAAGGCTTTTTGCTGGCAGAGATAAAGGTGCAGGGATGTCTGTGAAGCAAGCAGAACAATCTGAGCAAGAGCATCCATAAGATTCTTGCTATTCTCCGTAGTGAAGCTGATAGGAGCAAATTCTTTTCCTTTCCTGATGCATGTCAGAGAAACATTTCACACTAAGGAATTCTTAAGTGTCTTGCTGAAAACATGACGATGCTTATATTGTACATATTACAGCTACCTTGTGTATTTGGCCAAACATTTTAAAGAGAGTGCAGCTTCATTTTTAATTAAATTGTTCTGAACTTATCAGCTCTCATGGTATGAAGGAGCAGTAACAGAAATCCATAACTAAAATAAAAAGCAAAGAGGTTACATGATTGACTTCAGCATCTCTGTTATTTAAATAATCAATAAACCTAATATTGATTGTTTAATACAGTAGCAGAAGTAGATAAATTAGGTACTGTGATTACATAATGTCCCATTAAGTATTTGCATTTCTGACAGCTGCAAAACTTCTGTTCAAACAGCATAATTCTGTGGATGGTTGGCTGAGGGCATGACTAGCAGTAAAATGTGCTAATATTGGAATCAAAGCAGAAGGCATGAAGCTGGTGTCATGCCCAACTTTCTTGAGAAGAACACACAATACAGCCTTCAGGGCCCATTTCTATAATAAGTGTATCTGGATCACTAAGAAGGATCACAGTTCAAAGCCCTGCATCCCACTGTTTTGCTGAAACTCAACAACTCAAGGTTTTATCCGGTTAAATGGCAACGTGCAGCTGACCAAGCTGACCACCAGTTGTGCGCTCAGTAAAAACACATAAACAGGAGCAGTGGTAATAGCAGGGAGCTGTGCAGAGGTTTTGTTGGAAAGAATTCAATGTATTTGATTTCTCTGGAGGGGCAAATCTATGCAGGAGTTTCCCAAAAGAGTTACACCTGCTGGATGCTATGGGAAAACCCAGTTTAACCTATATAAAATCTGGGTGATTTAACCCTCATCATATAGAGCTTTAAGAAAGATAAATGTGCAGCCCTTTCCTAAGAGTTACTTTTAAATAGCCTTTCACCACTATGCCTATCTATATGTTGTGCTCTTCTTCCTCAAGACTTCTGTGAAAGAAAAGGAAGATGCTGGAATGGTTTTGCAATGAGCTGTGTGGCTGCAGTTGCCCACTTTGATATTACCTCTCATGCAATAAGGCTGCTGAACTGAGCAAAGGGATGCAAGTGCCTTCTCATCACCAGATTCCGCAGCTCACTTTCACAAGCAAGCAGGACTGTGAGGCCACACTACCCAGGTGTGTTCCCTTCCCCAGTTGTTGTCAACGCTCAGCTAGGTCCAACACTGAGCCAATGGGGAGTACTGCCCTCAGAAGCCTACATCCACCTAGGAGTGAGCTCCATGGTCTTCCACCCAGACTGCTCTATGTTTTTCCTCTAAACTAACCCTACCCTCCTGACCCTCCTCCTTCCAAGCCCTAACCTAAGCTCACCTCCCCTGCATTCATTTGTCACCTCACTTTTCCCCATCAGCTGTGCATTAGAACATCCCCTCCCTCTTCCAGGCTTCCTGCCCTTTCCCCACAGTTCCTGCCCCTTTGTCTAGCTGAGCATCAGGACTAATCCAGCACCTCCCAGGCACAGCATCACTTCTGCCCAGCTTTACTTGTACCACCTGCCAGAGCACAGCTTGGGTCTTCCCTGCTGTGGAGGAGCGTTGTTAATTCCTATCTACCCTCTAAGAAAATTCTCACCTTTCCAAACACATTTGGTTTCCCATGGAGAAAGCAGAGAAAATTCCTGATGCAAAATGTACCTCCACTTGAAGCCCCAACTCCAGAGAATGAGATGGAGAAAGTTTAGGGAAGAGTCAGTCTGAATTGTATTACTTTAATATGAAGAAAGTATTTTCTTTTCCTTTTTTGTGTCCTTTGAAATGGCTTCATAGATGAGGTTTCAAAAGCTTAAGTGGATGCACAATGTGGAAAATTTCTACTCTGATACATATTTTGTAAATCTGCAACACTGTCAGATAGACAGCTCTGCTCTGTTCTGTCTCTGGCAGTGGCTTTTGATAGCTTTTACATGTATTGTATTTTTGTCATATTTTTACACTGTAGGAGCCATCACTTTTGTGCCACGCTTATATAGGTTAGTTTAGACAAGCTCACCATAACCTATTCCTTAATCCCATAGCTGTGTTTGTTTTACTGTTCCACACCCAAGTCAGAAACTATGGGTATTAGCAAGTCATTTGAATGACTCTTTGGGGAATTTCCCATGGTAGGCATTTGCTAATGCCAACAAACATTTAGCTAGCTGGCCAGAGCTTATTAGCTAACGTATATATACAAAGCAGGCCTTGATTTCTTATTTTAATAAATTGTGACATAGTCAAGATTGGAGAGATCTAGAGATGCTCATACTCTTACTTGGAGGTAAGAGTGTAGTAGTATGGGGCAGTGTCAACCCGTGTTTGTCTGGAATAGCTCTAACACTAAGCTCCTATTAGAAAATGGGAGAAATGCTTTTGCCTGCTGAGAAGCCTCCTTTTTGCCTCGTATGTACACTCAGCTTCACTAAGAACATGTAGGTGTATTAGTTTCATAGGTTCTCCATCTTTTAAAAATTTATTTTATTTTACTTTTTTAAAATTCTTTCCCACACCTCCCCCTTCTATATATTTTTAAAGTGTCATGTGGAACATGAGAAAGTTGCACTTCCTCTTTCATACATTCATGTTTGCTGAGATTATTCTTCCTAGGAGCATCTCAACTTTTTCGTGTACTTTTTACTTTAGAGTTATATGATGCTGCTATTCTGACACAAACCAGCCGGCAAAAGATGTCCTGGTGCTTGCAATAATAACTTTGGGGCTTTTGCCGTGCTGCTGAGATTCGCTTTATCTCCTTCCCTTGTAGGGAAATTGCTCTTCTCGCATCAGCAAGTGCCCTGTGAAGCTTTTCTAACCCTTCTCTACGCCAGCGCTAACCTGGGCTATAAAAAAAGGCGGGCCAGCATTCCTTCTCTCATCAGTTACATTCGGCAAAAAGGCCAAAGTAAATGCCACTTACTTGCCTGCAGCCTTCGGTGACGGAGCACAGGCACGTCGGGCAGGCAGGCTAGCGCTGAACCACGGGGGTGCCCTGCAAAACCCACCTCCCGCACCCACGGGCCCCGGCGCACCTAACACCAGGCACGTTTAAAACTGCCTTTCCGGCGCCGGGTTCCGTGGGGGCACCCCGCTCAGCAACTCGGTCCGGTCTCCATTTCGGAAGCCCACCCTGGCAGAACTCTTCCTGCCCGCTGCACTGCAGCAGCGGTACTCGGATTTTAATACGGAGGGCGGGTGGGAATCTTTCTGCCCTCTCCCCCGCAGCCCCAGCCAGCAACCCTCCCGCGCCTCAACCCCGTTTCCAGCGACAAGCGTGGGGGATCCCAGCTCCCATTGCCCCAGCTCCATCGCAGCGCCGCGGGAAGCAGGCGGGTACCCGAGTTGCGCTGCGCCGAGCTAAGCCGAGGGCTGCTCGGTTCAGGCCGTTTCCCTTTCTTCCTCCCGCCGGGGCTTTCCACCTTCCCTGCGCACCCGCGGCCGGTGTGCAGCCTGCTCTGCTAGTAGGTCGGCACCCGCACAGCTGGCAAACCCCGCTTCTAGCCTCGTGGGGCGACTGCGGTCCGCCTTGTCCCTGGCACGCCGGGAGCCCTGACGTGCGGGACTCCGGCTCCGTGGCGACTCAGTGCCGACGCTCCATTCGGCTGTACGGAGAGCCTCGGGCCATCGCCCGTCGCCACTGACCTCTTCCCAAAGGCTCATCGGTACCGCCTGGCAGGGGGCTCCCGACCTCCGCGAAGGCGTCGGCGCCTGCGGGGGGGCTGCACTTGTCCCATCAGACAGCCCTGCGCACCGCCGGGTCTGGGCGCTGCCTGGGAGGATGTGGGGCGTCAGGGCTGGACACTGGCTTTTGTGATAGCAGCGTCTTGTTGGCCCTGGGAGGCGGTGCAGCCCCACGGCCCCATTTGGCGTGTGTGTGGATGAAGCAGAGTCCTGCAACCCGGCAGCCTCCCCAGCCGTTTGCACAGCCTGCCAGGAAGCCAGGGGCTAAGCTCTAGAACTGTGCTTCAAAATACATGTCAAAAGGCATAATTAATTACTAACCCTAAATGTGATCTGATATGGTGCCTGGCTGCCCCTGAAGATGTAGGAGATAAAAACTGTGACAGAATCATCTTAATAATGGGTGCTGTAACAGTAGTCAACTAATAGGAAGCTCTAGTTGGTGTTTGCCAGCAGTGTGCATGGGTCCACATCAACAGCTATGTTTGGCTTGTTGACTGCCAGGGTCCTCGACCCAGCTGGGACTCCTTTGCCAACATGAACCTTGGTGATGTGTACTGCAAAGCTGTCACTGACACTCTGCAAATAAATGCCACAGTGACTGTCCTTAAAAAAGATAGTCACTTTAATATTTTATTTGGTCGTAGTTCTGAGTCACCCTGGGTATAGCGATGACTCTGTATCCTGGGAAGGAGAAACTCCAGGGTTGTGCAAGGTGTGGAGGTCTTGGTACTGTTCAGTCTCTTGATGCTGTCAGCAAGAAGGGAGCTCCCACATTTGAGTCTTGAAGTCAACATGACTTTAGTCTGCGTATTGCCAAAAGGCTGCAAATCAGTGATCAGTTTGAGGGGAGACTTAATTTTACAGTAAATTTAAAGGAAGATAAGCATTTCTGTGGAATCATGGCTGAATCGGAACATATTGGCAACAACCAATTCACATTTTTCACTGAAATATTCCCTGATGGAATATCTTAGTTCAGGAAATTACTCTTTTGATGTTTATGATGTTTTAATAACAAACACTTGGTGAACAGGGATGCACATGGAATCAGTTCTTAATGACCAAAACCTTCCTGACTCTAAATGCCTGTGACTTAACTTTATGGGTAAATTTTTAGAGTTCTGGATATAAATTTGTTCTTTTTAAAATGTGTAGTTTGAATGTACTCTGCTGATGTATTTTGTACTGGTTTCTATCATGCTCTTCTCATACATGATGAATAGGAACAGCCTATTACCATACAGGAATACCTTCCTTGTTCTGAAAATGCTTTCCACCAAAACTGGAAGGCAGATGTGTTCATAGCCAGGAGACTCTTTGAGATTTGGAAAGGTCAAGTGCAAGCTTCTTTTCTGCCCCCACCAGGCTTTTGAATCTGCATTGCCCGAAATCTCTTATTAGTTTTTAATCTAGAAGGCAACTTTGCCTTCCATTTGCCTTCCAAATGGTCTTCCATTAAGGCCCAGCCTTAGGCAGATCCTAAGTTGCTCCTACCTGCAGAATGCCCAGAGGGCTTGAAATATAAGGATATTCTTCTGCCAGTGGTTCCATTCCTATAGCACACACTGAACAGCTGTGTGGTTAATAAAAGCAGGCTCTCACTGCCAAATCGCTGCCATTGCATATAAGATGTGCTTTGGGGAGTTCTCCACCCTTTCTTTCCAAACAAGGAAAGGAGAAGCAGCTGTAGGGAAGGGTCACTGCAGTTGATGTAGTTTCTTCTATTTGGGGTAAATTGCAATAAATTTTTATTCTTTTAGACATATATTTGTTAATGTATTACTTATTAGCAATAAATCAGGATATTTGGCTTAGGGTCAAAATACAGACCTTAGTTTCATGATCTTTCCCCTACAAGTATTACATCAAAGATAAGATGAACAATAAGTGGCAAGGGTATTTGAAAAGCCTAGGTGAAAAGTTTTCATCAAAGATGTGGCTCCTCATCCCTGCTACCATATGCATATAGCAAAATTCAGTCAGGAAAGCAGCTCTGCAGGTTATCTGGTGCAACCTTGATCTTAAAGAAGGGCCAACTTCAAAGTTATGTGTCAAGCCTACTACTAAAATGTGGTTCAAAGTTACTGCTGCTTCCGCATGGCTCTGAAAGTTCTGATAAGACTTCTTTTTATCAGTGAATACTGTGAATTTTACCAGCAATTGTCTTCATTTCCTGAGGTCTAGTTTTAGTCATGCAAAAATGTATACTTATTTTATTTATTTTGTTAAAGAAGCTGTAATATAAGATAGCCACAATGCAAATCACATGTAAAGCCATCTGATCAGGCTTCTAAAATCACAATGCTTATGACAGGAAAGATGGGTCTTGGCTTCAGAAAATCAAGTTGTTTGAGGTTGTTAGAGTGCAAAACGTATTCCAGTTGTAGTACATAGGTGCAATCTTAGGTAGCTGCTGCACTCTCTTTTAGAGACATAGAAGTGGCTCAAAGAAGATCCATGTTTTCCTCCTCCTGTGTGCATGTCTGCACGTGTATGGGTCTCAGTGATACTTCTCTGTGAGAGATAAAGACAGCTGAGCTCGTAAAGTGGAGTATTTGTAATAAAACCCCCTTATCGTTGAGAGTTAATTTGTTCTGTCTTATGTGTGTCTGCATCACTTGATGCAATTAAAGCATTTAAGGCTGTCAGAAGAAGAAAGTAACTCCTATGGCTTGTGTGTGGCAAATATATTGCCTATGGGCTTTGAGACTAAAAATACTGTGAAGAACTGGGAGGAAGGAGGGAGAGAAAAGAGGAGGAAAATGATATTCTGATTTTTCAGGCTGTGAGATAGAGAAGTGATCTACATACCAAAGTGCTGATTGTTTTCAAGCGGTTGTCACACAAAGAGAATAGCTATATCTGCAAAACAGATCTCTTCAGTGGCAAGCTCATTAATGCAATTATTGAGAATCCAGAGAGACTGACTAGACTTTGTGAAACAGAGATGTACCTCTCTCTACATCTCTACATAGAAAAAAGAAAATCTCAGACATACTGAGTACCTTTGGGGACAGCTGAAAAATGGGTGATGACTCTATGTGATGTGGAGGATTTAAACCATTTTTGGAGTAGGAAAGCACGAAAGAAATGAACATAAAATTAGTAGCAGAGAATAACTGAAAACTGAAATATGTGGCTAGAGCATGTCACCCATTTGAAAAGCAGATGCCTGTGTCATTAACAGTAGGCACAATGCTATGGTGCCAAAACCGAGAGAGAGGTAGGATTGCTGATCAGTTGCCTGCACTGAACCTCTCCCCCTCATGTACACACAGGGGCAATAAAATAACATCCAAACTTAAATATGATGAAGGCATAGAAAGTCTGCAGCAGGCAATGCTCCATCCCTGACAGTGTTCAAGACCAGGTTGGATGAAGCATTGGGTGATATGGTTTAGTGTGGGGTGTCCCTGCCCATGGCAGGGGGGTCGGAACTAGATGATCTTGAGGTCCTTTCCAATCCTAACTGTTCTATGATTCTATGAAAACAGATTAAAAAGGAGTACCTAGAGTAGACACTACTCAAACTTTCACGTACCATGTTTTAAACAGGTACATTGTGTTGATGAGCAGAATGATCCAGCTCACACACTGCATGTAACTGGAGAACAACTGAGGATAACTTTAATAAAGCTTGAAGTGATATTATGTACAGTAGGTTTGGGGGGCTTACCCCAGAATACAGAAAAATGAAAATCTGCAGCTATTTTCACAGGACCAGAGGAAGTATTTGGAAAACCAAGAGCTAACTTCGTTGGTCCTAATTGGTCTTCATCTTAAGCCAGAAAAATAGTACCCTGCTATTATCAGCAACAGTCTCACTCTCATTAGCTGGACAGGATTCATTCACTATGAGGGGAGAAGCACTGTGGTGCATTACATATCAGAGTGTAATTAAAAAGATGGAAAATACATGCAAATGAAATTGCATTGGAGGAAGAAGAGCAAATGCTGATTATCAATCTTCAGTGTAATGCAATCGAGAGAAAGTACTACAACCTACCCAGCATGGGTTATGGTGCTTGTGTGTTCTCTGTCATGTTTGGCTGGTGCACTAAAGACCTAATCTAACACCTACTGAACAACTATAAAGCAATTTTTTTTTTCATTTTGGTATGTCACCTGCACAGAGGATATAGCAGATGAAGCAGCAGAAATTGATGGAAAGACTAAAAGGAGTCATAGAGCAAGTAAGCTAATATGGTATTAGAAATAAGAGACAAAAGGCACAATTCAAATAATGTAAAGTAGTAGAGCAACCAGCAATAGCCTTGCAAAATGGATTGATCACTGCCTTAAGGATCACAGTCCTCCTTTGTTCTTGGAAAATATCTAGAAGTAATGCTTCAACCAGCAGATCACTGCTGCTGTGGAAGAGCAGTCCATATTAAGCATACTGATGCCTGACAAGAAAAATCATATTCAAATGGAATAGGAATCATATGGTCCTCTTGTTATTTCATCAGTAGATGCATGACTGCGCTGTGACATTTGAAATACACCAAATCCCTATGGAATGGTTTCCACAAATCTCTAGCTTTTGCACTGTGGAGATTCTATGGCATGACACTAAAAATAATAGAGTATGGATTGCAACTGAGAGAAAAGTCAAGAGGAAAATCACAGTAGCTCTGCCCTCTTGTACAATTGTATGTATGGGGTAAAGAACAACGTGAGGTGTGAATGATTTTCCAGCACTTTTCCAACACTTTTTCTCCATCTACAAAAAAGCTATAAGAAGTAACAAGTGTAAGGAGACATTGCCTCTTAAAAATAGATGGTGAAGGGAGGATAGTTTGTACAAAACCTGGTAGTTTCATTGACTAGTGGGAGACATCAGGAGTAAAACAGCAAAGCTGACCACTGGGAACAAACTAGAGATGAAATCAGGGAAAAGATGTGATTCCAAATAAAATGTTTCATGATTCTGAGAAGATCCTTTGAGATGGTGATCTTGACTGGATGCAATGGAAAAGAACTGCCAAGAAATACACTTGACAGAGGTGAATGAACTAAGAGAAAACAGTAATCTGTCTGTTCACTTTCTATGCTCTCTGTCTCAAATTTTGTTGCCACACTAGGGAGTCAGGGCGTTGGCAAAAAGGACCACTTTTACCACTCATTCCAAGATTGCCCCATGCTAAAGAGGACATGTGTAGCAGTGCAAAATATCAGTTTCAGGCAAGATGTGCTCTGTGTGCATGGCAACAATGGCGACCAATTTATTTACACACAGAGAAGGAAAGGACTATTAAGCATTTAATTATGTTAGGAAGGAACACTGGTATTTATAGTTCTTTATTAGTCATGAATAATGAGATAGTTAGTTTCCTGTTGGTTTAAGAAAAGCAAGGAAATAATTTGGCAATACTTTCACCTGCTCACTGTGTTGAAAAAAAAGAGAAGTATTGAGAAATGGTATGTAATTGCTCTTGAGCCTCTCCTACTTAGTGCACATTGTCCTGTGTGGATCTTTGGTGTTGTGCGTGATCCCAAGCAGAAGAGTGATCTTGTCTGAATTGCTCTCTGCTCATTTACTCAGCTTTATTTCTGCCAGGTAGACTTTGCTCTGATCACAAGTGGCAAATGCTCATTTACTAAGGACACTAGATAGTGCATCAAAGAAACTGGTGTGGAAATGGAGTTCACAGGATTTGGAGTGTGAAATTCCTTCTGGAGAAGAATTTTGTTTTATTTTTGGCCAGGTTTAATACATTAACCATAAGAATGACAAGAGTGGGCACAGATGAAGAACAAACTTGGGATAAAGTCAAATGCAGATACCTTTAGCTAAGGAAGAGTAGGAACAGGTTTGTCTGAAACCATCCAGCTGAAGTTTTCCTTCTTCAAGAAAAGGATGTTGGTTTCCAGGACATGCCGTTTCTTATCCCGCATAACACACAGCACATTGGAAATCCTCTGATTAATTAAAAAAATCCATCACAGCTAAGCCTGGATCTGAATGACTGACAAACTCTCTACAGAAAGCATGCAGAGGGAGTTCATGAGACATAAAGCTACTGATCTTTTGTTAGAATTAAAACATTTAGGTATATAGGTCCTACCAAAACTAAGTTCAAACTTCAGCCTCCCCAAACTGTAAGAAGATTAGATTCCTAGAATGCCACATAATTAAGATCTCTCTTTGTTTCTAATCATTGTGATTTTTTTGGGAAGAGGGCTAATGTGCAGAGAAAATGCTTAAGAGCCATCTTGGCAGTAGCTGAATATGTGAGATATTTTCAAATGTAAATACACTTATGGAGAGGCTCAAGACTGAAATTTACTCTAAGGACATAAGTATAAAATTCAGTACAGGTGTTTGTTGTACAAATTAAAGATTTTGGTTTTATATCTCTCTGGTATCAAGAATTTTAAAAAGCAGATTAAAAGAAACACTCCCCAGAATTTTATAGATCTAATTGTAACTTAGTTTTTTGATTATGACAACATTACATTGTTAAAGTGAATGAGCTCTGAGTAGTGATAATGAAACATAGTAATCGTGATTTTGGAAATTGATATAGTGTTCCAGACTAACAGCTTAAATGGACCATACAGAAAGATATTTCAAGAAAAACAAGTACAATAAACAATATTCTTAATACTATAGTGGAAAGCAAACATATACCTGTCCTGCTGTAAGCCATTGCCATGAACTTAAGAATCTAGCAAATTTTGGAAAATAATTTCTGATATGAAAATATTTCTTCTTGAAGAAAACCACAACTATATTCCTAGGTGCCTTAGTGTCCAGAACAAAACAATGCCTATCACGTACCTAAAATAACATTTTAATGTTGTCCTTAGAGTTAGAAATTAGAAAATGTAGAAAAGGGTTTATTTCTTCTCATAGCACAGTCAAATAGGAAACTGTAACAAAACAGGATGTGGTATGGGTGCCAAGTAGTGAGGAACAGGAACTGAAATCTGCATGTCTTATGTTGTTTATTGAATTATTTGATCAGAAATGTTAGTACTACGAAAAGCAAATTTGATGAGGAATATAGTTCCGTTTTATTGTACAGAGCTTTTCTGGCCCTTAAATGACTTGAAAAATTCCCTTTGATACCATTTGCAATACAAAGTGCAGATACAGCATGGCGTGGCCTATGGACTTTTGAAAATGTGTTTTTAGGACAGACAAGTGGCTTGGCTGAATTCCCCTAAAAGCCAGTCAGGCTGTCAGACTGTGTAGCAGTCAGGATATTAAGATTGATTCCATAATTGGTATAATGCACTGAATAACATTGCAATTAGATACATGTCATTAGCTGCCAGTCTTCCAACACATACAGGTAAGGATCTACCTGAGAATACTGTCTGATTTTCTGTGTGCTGTCATGCCATGAAATGCAGCCATGGTTGTGCAGCCTCTTTCTTCTGTTCACACCAGGGCAGGGCTTTCCCCAGAAAGTAAACAAGAAGCAATATGGCATGGCTCATCATCTGATGATCAGCTCTTCCTTCAGCCCCCAGTGCTGAACTTTTGTTCACCATTGTTTCATATATGCAATATTCTGTGACATTTTAATTCCAGCTCTCCTGACTTCTTTACTTCTTTCTGTTGATTTTTTTTCCCCTTACACTTATCTGTAGCTAATGTTGTAATATGGTCTTTTTGTCCTTTCCCATCACTGATGTTAGAATGGTGTAATGCAAGCAAGCTTTGGTGGAGCAACTGCTATACCTCTTACAGTTCAGACTGGAGAGAAGTGAGTTTTTATTTCGCAGTTTTGTTTTTGAGCTTATTGATTGCAACATTACTTTTCCCTTTGAGGTCATCTTATTAGTGGAGATTTAGTAAGGAAAATGCGAGAAAGAAAGAATGAAAAAGAGAGATTTGGAAAATAAGATCTATCTCACAGAGAGTTGGTAAATGCTCCCATGACAGGTCAAGGCAATCTTTGTTTAGACAAATTTCAAAGTTAATTCACTCAGACTTTAATTTTTGAAGGAGTGGACTGGGACTCTACTGTCTTGGGCAATGCAGGAACATCGGGTACAAGCTTGTTTCTAGTAACATACAGCACTGGAGTGGTCATACTCCACAGCTAGCACTGCAAAGCAAACACTGAACCCTGACTTTGTGACAGTTGAGGGGACCCTGTTCAGGGGAGTACTGTCTACAGTTCCCCCTGCTCTGCCACCTGGTTCTATCCATTCAGTTTTCCCAGGCATCAGCACTTCTGGGACCTGGTGTAACCACAGCTCCTGGGGTAGCCACAAGACTCCCTTTGCTGTAGAGAACAAAACAAACCCCTTTTAATTTGCTTTTTGAATATGCTGCACAAGAATGATAAGAAAACCGGTGGGCCCTCAAGGCTGACACACTTCCCTGCCACATACATCCAAGCTCCCTTTCAAACACCATCATTCTTACCCCAAAGGCAGTGGCAGAGCCAACAGCAGCTAGGGGACTGGCATATTTGCCCCCATGGGCACCTCAACCATCCCCTGTCTTGTTAAGGACCTGTATTTGACATGGTGAATTTGCAGAGGCTAAAAGAACCATTAAACCTGGTATTTTGACTCCTGTAAGTTACCAGATTCAAAGGGCCCTGAGCTCTCCAGCAAACTTGGCTAGAGCATTGCCTCCAGAAAGACCTTCAGGTTTAACCTACAGCCTCCAAGCAAAGCAGATCCACATGATGTTTTATGTTAGTGGGTAGTTCAGTTCCAGAGCTCATCATTCTTAGGCTTAACAACTTCTTCCTCACTGTCCCTTCGCAGTGGCCTGGATTTGCTTCTAGTCTTTGGCTTCCCTTCTCATTTCTGTGCTAAAGAGCCTTGTTAGGCTGGCTACCTCCTCCCTGCTCTCCCTTAGCCAGGCATTTAATAGCCTTTGTGCCACAGCATTGCTCTGAAGTATGTTTCTGTTAGTTGTAAACAAAGATCTTTCGTTACATTTCTTGCTCTTCTGTCATAATTTCTTGATGAATTATGGACATGACCTACTATTCTTCACTCATATGTCATTACAACTAGTGGTGGAATAGAAACCAAATTACAAGCCAAAATCTCTTAGAATTCTAAAGAATACTAGGAAGAAATTCTTCCCTGTGAGGATGGTGGGGCATTAGAACCCAGCTCTTACTGGAAGTTGACCAGAGAAGCTGTGGCTGTCCCATCCTTGGAAGTGTTCAAGGCCAGTTTGGATGGGGCTTAGAGCAGCCTGGTCAAGTGGAAGATGTCCCTGCCTGTGGCAGGGAGTTGGAACCAGATGATCTTTAAGGTCCCTTCCAACCCAAACCATTCTATGATTCAAATTTAAACTCAGTGCAAGGTATAAAAAGACTGATGGGCTTAAAAGGTGCAGTACCTGATCCTTCACTTCTGCTCCATTAGAGGAGCTACACGTCAGACAAATTTTAAGCCTATGAACACTTGTATCTCTTTTTAGCAGGGCATTGAGAATGCTGCCTTCTTTGCACTGGTGTTAACAGACTGGATCTTCCCAAAATGTTAAGTCGAAAATGTAAAAAGAAGAACAGAAAGGCAGGCAGACACACAACCCCCGGTGAACCCATTTTTAAGACCAGATGACATTCATTAAAAAAACCCAAATTAAACTCCAAATTAAACTTCTTAGGAACTGATCTTCTGAGAAGGAAAGAAAAATGGGCTGGAGTTCATGCCTTCCTCCCTTTGCCTCGGGAAAAAAAAAATCCCGCTATGATTGTGCTTGTAGTGGTTCCCAGTTCCATTCTTTAAAACATGCAAATATTTTTCTTTCTTGAGCAGTAGATAATTTTTTTAAAGGTTCTTAAATACTTTTGAAATGTTCTTGGCTGTACAGGAAGTTTCTTGTTTTTTATTCTTTTAAAGTGTGCTAGTTCGTAATGGTTAATGTTATCTTTCTGTGGAAACAAGGAAATAGGGCCTTTGTAAAGACAAATATTTATTTCATTATTGAAAGCACTGTGCAGTCACTCATCTTTTGAGGTCTGGGAATTGCTGAAGGCAATTTGCAGCAGATGATTTAAGTTCTTGTTGCAAATATTTAAGATGTTACAGGCTTAGTTTTCTACAGCACTTGTAAGAGTTGTTTCTCCATGGTGTGAATGAGGGAGTTGGGATCCCTTCTATTCCCCTCTGTAAGTATGTTTGTATTAGCAGGATGTGTCTAAGCCTTCCATTCTACAACAAATAGGATTAACATACTGACTGCTCCTAGAATACCTCAGCTGGGGTGCAGAAATGTGTATTCCTGTTTCCCCACACATGTTTGTATGTATGTATGTATTTGGCAGTGAGACTACAAGTAAAGGACTGATGATGTGTGTGCAGCTGTGGCCCTCATCCATCCTCCCTCTCAAAACCTTGGGAGTTTTGTAGGAGAAAAGTGACATTTGGACCTTCTCTCAGTGACTGTTTTAGAGACATGAAACATCTCCTCTCAGCAGTAGTTATTTCCCTTATTCCAGTCAGCTCTACTTCACTTCCAAAGGTAGGACAGCTAGGGGTTTGTGCTGTTGCACATCTCCCTGAAGAGTCCTTGTGTTTGTTTAAGGTCTGTTGCTAGAATTTAGTGTATTTTCGCTGTGGGAGAGATGACAGCAGATGGTTGAGGAATTCCTGAGAGTGTGCAGAGCAACTTGTCTATAAACTAAGGGAAAGGTTTGGCTTATTTTTCTTGCCCTACTGGTTTTCACTCCCACTCAGTGCATAATATATCATACTTACCAAGGTACATACATATCAAGGTATGATATATTGAAAGGAGCATTGCCCTTACACCACATAAGACTGCTTTAGAGAAAGTGTTGGAGTTTTTAAAAGTTTTATGTATTTTTGCCTTTCAAATGGATCAGGTTGTGCATTAATTGTATTTTGGCAGAGGAAAGGAATCCCAGTTCTTCTGCATGTTGCCCATACACATGGGCAGATACAATGCACAGCAGATAAAATCCATATCAGGACTATGGCAAGGGAGATGCACATATGTATGTATGTGTGCATGAGACCAGCATGGATCCACAAGAAAGGCAAGATGACATTTTGATGAAATGCTGTATCTTTCCCCCAACCATTTCCTTTATGAAAACTTCCACCAATGAGCAAAGGAAGTTAGAAAAAAACCCAGTGGGAATGAAAACCCAACACATCACTGAGGCAATTCAAAATTCAGTTGACATCCCTTGCTGCCATACTGAGATTTTCAGTCAGATTTTAATTTGCTGGAGTAGCATGTGAGAAGATATGGAGTAAGAATATCCAGTTTCCCTATTCATGCTAAGTTTACTATCCAAACACCTGTTTTTCCACGTGGGGCCATGCAAGGTTTTCCTGGAATTACAGTTGGAAAGGTCTCAGTCGAGCATGCATGCATAGCAACTTCCTCTGCCCATGCTGCCCACTCGTACAGGTTTCTTGCTGCAACCCGCATCTGCTGCCCACCCACATAACCACAAAAGCAGAAGAGACTCTGAAAACACAGACGAAAACGGTGTAGTAGTTACTCTGTGACATAGTGGAAAATGTGCAGAATGTTGCACACTTCTGAATAAGTACAGCTGCTAATTGTAAGGATCTGGGAAAGTGCCTGAGTGCCCAAATCATTCATTGTAAGATGGATTGACAGCATCCATTCTTAGTGGAAATGTTGCATTGTTCATCAACAGTGGAAGTCATTGAAGATTACTTGGGATCTATCTGTCCCTGAAAGTTCTGCTATTTACACCAGAGTATAAGATAAATATCTGACATGTACTACAAGTATTTGTAACTTTACACCTTGGGATTAATCAAGGAATTACTCTTTTAATTTCTAAGTAAGACTTCATGCCAGTAACACTTTTTTTTCCAGCCAGCTACAAACTTCAGTAAATTGTCTGGCCTATTTACATTCTCTTGACTCCTAGATGTGTTTGCTCCTATATTACTCCCAACAGTGTTTTAATTTTCCCTGAGAATCTTATTTTTGGCTCATGTATCTGACTGGAGTTTGGTGTGGAGCCAGTCCAGTATGCTCTTGGCGAAGCAGAAGATATCCATCTGGCATTCTCCTTTCCACTGGAGGGAAAAAAGTCTTTGGAAAGTCTTCAAAGGAACTGGAGTCCTTCAGGGGAGGTTATCTGCTGCTCTAGTATCATGGCCCTGAACATTTCCTGTCTGAGTCATATTTTGTAGAAAAGATTAACTTTCTGCTGACCTGTGGCAGACTGAGAAAGTGTCTAAAAAGCTTGTTATGAGGGTGCTCTAGAAATTGGTGGTGTTTCACTGGGTTTGTGCAATATGATGAGGTCCAGCTATTGAATGCATGTTGGCTATGTGGCTGGGTTGCCTTTGAAGCTGCCTTCAGAGACAGGCTGGGTTATTACTCTCTCAGGGTGGTGTAGCGTGCTGAGAGGAGTGAGGTCTGGTTAGGCAGATCACTGTCTGCACTCATCCCTCAGCAGCAGCCTTTGCCAAGAATGCAAGGGACTCTCAGCTAGGGCCAAGGCTACAAAGTGATTTAGTCTGGGGCCAACATCTAGAAGGTGCCAGCAGAGCTTGGTCTCCTCACAGCTGGTAATGGTACTTACTGTGAAAGTGGTCTGTATAATCTTTCCTTGAGTGCTAATGCAGTTATCTTGAACAATTATCCACTAAAATAATAGCATGGCTATAATTTAACTTGGTTGATTTGATCCTGTGCCTGCCTCTTGTCTGTTGTCAGACTGGATGTGAGTTGAGGTTGCCCAAAACAAGAGAGTAGTGTACAGATGGGATTTTACTGATGACAGTTGCTTTGTTTTCTGTTTTTCTGTCAGCTCTCAGGAGATTACAATTTCTGATTTCTGAAATTCTGATTAATATTTTCTGATTATTATCCTATTTCTATTCACATCTAAAAAACCCTTCAAGAAGGGTTTTAGAAAAAACCCTTTTGGGTATGTTTAGAGTATGATTTTTCCCTTAATTCACCAAGACTCAAAAAAACCCCCACATTTAAACTTGTTGACTGAGAAATCTGCTCCTTTCTCAGATTCACAGTCTTCTATGACCTTTACAAAACAAGAAACATTTAGCTATTCTTAGTTATAAATGAATATTGTTAGGTAAGTGAAAATATTAAGGAGAAAAATATTTTTATATGCTAGTGTTTATGTAAAAGACCTGATGGGTATGTCTGGAGGTCTCTGTCTTCCAGCAAAATAAGACAATAATATGGTTGTGGAAGGAAAAAAAAGCTGGTGGGTTTGTTTTACAGGACCGTGGAATAAATATGAATAAGGGAAGTTGCAGTCTAGATCTGAGTCAAGGCCATTGAGAGTCAACATGAAGATCTTATTTACTCCAGTGAACTCTGGACCAGGACTTAATACGGAAATGTCTCAGAAATCTCACAAACTCTGGACAGCTCCTGATCTGAGAGGCAGTCTTTTTTTTTTAGTCAGTGGTGGACACAGTTGTTATGTATTTACTATATGACTGTACTTGCAAATGTTGATTGAGCAGTTCCCTGTGCTGGAGGGACTATTAGTCCAAGTGAGGAAAGACTTTGTTAGGCCTGTGTTTCAAGCATTGAAACACAGTAAGCAGTGTTACTGTATGACTCTATTGTATTAGCGATGTTTACATGTCATTAAAAGGTGCAAGGATGTTTTTATAGTGACTGTGGTAGAAATAGCTAGTGAGGCTTAGTCATGATTACATCCAAACAAGCACTATCTGCTTGTGACTTAGCTAAATAAAAATGTGACCTTATTGTCTTTGGTCAGCTTTGAGGAATTGAAATAAACATATTTTATTTGTTGAGGGAAGATTTCAAAATGGCTTAACAGGATTTCAATTGTATACCAAGCTAAAGGCAGTGACTACGAACCTCTTTTTGCAGTTTATGTGTGAATTTTATTCATTATGAGATGCAGTTCTGGGAAGAGACTTCTTCTCAGGAAAATAAAATTCTGGGCATGCAGGAAATGTGAGGCAATTCTCTCTAGTGGCTGCATTTCTCCTAGAATCATTATGTGTAACTGGAAAGTACATATTTTTATATTATATTTATTTATTTAATTATATTTATTTATATTTATTTATTTATATTTTTAAAATCACTGGTATCTGACTATTGAATGAACATGGCAGAGATATTTTTGTCTCTTTCAGCCTGAGGACAATACTATGAAGTTTCAGGTCAGGTGAGAAAAAGTTTAAAAGTTCCAAACCAAGGAAGTTAGAGGAGCTAGTCTACCAGAGGATCAGATCCTAGTATGGTGCTGAAGTACATACACATAATGGGTTATACATTAATTTTCAGTAGTAAAACCAAGAGGGTGATAGAAATATCTGAATGTTTAACCAGAAAAATTAGGCCAGAAGTGAGACATAGTCCACTCTGTTGACTCTAGACCCTTAGCTTATATAGCTGAGCATCCACTCAGGTGCTGTCTTACAGGAGCAGCTTCAAACTAAGCCACTGAAGTCATGGTAACTCATTCATATCTAAACTGCTCTTCAGAGGTTCCAAAACCTAAATCCAAGTTTGGCCTCAAATACATGACAGCTATAGATACAACAGACATGTAGGTGCCTGAAGGATTCTTAAACTTACATAAACACCCTGGCTGATCACCTCTGAACAGATGATGTGTTGCTTGCTAAGTTTATCATGTTCAGGATGCTCTCTGCATGACCTCTTTGTATGGTCAAGACCTTTGTCTTTTTAAATAGAAAAATTGGCTGCAATTATTAGGCTACAATGTCAGCCAGGTTTTAATATTGTGTGGGGCATCACTGGAGGCCATTAGACATAGTCTTATTGTGAGCTAGATAGGGCATCCCTCTTCTCTCCGTTTGGGAAATGAGAGCCAGTCAACATTTTTTAGCAATTTGGCATTTCTGGAACATTTACAATTAGAAACAAAAATTATTCCTCAAAATTGTGGTTGAAAATTTGACATTTTTATCAAAGAATACTCTGATAAAGAAAATGGTGTTTCTGACATTACTGAGTTGACCAGTATCTTTTAAGCAAATGGTGGTTATTTTTTAACTGCTGTTACCCTGAGTCCCCTTCCCTCCTTTTTTCTGCTAACTCTAGTGGTTATCTGCTCCCTTATAGGGTCATTTGCCTTTCAAAATTAACCATTACATATGCCTTTTTTTCCACTTAATAGCCCCTCATGCTGTCCTAGAGTACTGCTGTGATAGTGCTTATCTGCTTCTTGATCTGAAGACCAAGTGTCAGCAGCTTCTGCTAAAGCCAACATGAATGGGTGGTGCTCATGCTTTCCAAGAATCAGCATCCTATCTCTGCGGGGATGGGCTTCTCCAGCAAATAATACTGTAATGCTTTTGCTCTCATGGATGGTTTACAGTCCTTTTAATCTTAATATCAGATACACAGCTATTTCTGGTTTTGAAGAACAGTTACTAGGATCACCTATTTCTGATGAAAGCATTGAAATTCTTGAAGAAATAGGTGCTGTAATGTGATAAACACAAGCCATGCTAAAATCTGAATGTTTTCGCTTTATTAGTTCATATGTTATGATTATTGCACCACAACTACGAGCAGTCAGATGCTTGTTGGGACACACAGACTCTGTGGTTGCATGTGTGACATTTTAAAGTAATTTACCATTAATCTGTTACAGACTTAGGCCAAGAACTTTGTCTAGGACTTCCCACAGCTAGGAGGAAGTTCAGGTCTGGATCCTGGTGTAGTGTTTGGGTTTGATTTGTGCAAGATGGATTCCAGGATTTGAACATTAGCCTTTTACTCTTTCTCATCCTTGTAGGTCCTCTGCTTCAAACTTTGGGTAGGTTCAAGTTCACCCTTTAATCTGTCACAGTTTTGGCTGGAGAGATGCACTGTGAAGCCTGCTGCCCCCACCTAGGCCAGGAGCTGAGAGGCTTAAAGAGCAGTGAAATAAGTTGGGTGTTCCTTCTGAAAGAAAAACTGTTATCCCTGAAGGACAAAATCATCTTCAGCTAGGACAGGACCTACCCACCAGTCTCTGGGCACGAGTAACGTGGGGGAGCAGTGGATTTTCTGAGCACTTTAAGCAAGCAAGAAACTGCTTGGTGTTGCCTATTAAAGGAAGATTTTCCTCAGAAACTTAGAGTCAACCTCCCCCAGTGGCAGTTCCAGCAGCTGGTAGTGCTGGTGGATGTGCCAGACCATGGGGTGGCACAGGGGGAGGCAGGAAGGGCACAGGGCATATGAAGGATCTCTGACTCAAGCACATGAAAAGATGCTTTCAGATCTTCCCTTTTGAATATAGAGA
This sequence comes from Melopsittacus undulatus, assembly GCF_012275295.1. Classification (NCBI taxonomy): domain Eukaryota; kingdom Metazoa; phylum Chordata; class Aves; order Psittaciformes; family Psittaculidae; genus Melopsittacus; species Melopsittacus undulatus. Next base: position 88,206,204 of record NC_047528.1, on the reverse strand, counting down.
GGTAGAGCAGCAGGGATTGTTGGAGAGTGAATATGCCACTTCTAGCATATAGAAAGTTTTTGGAACTTTGGCTTAATGATGTGTATCAGAGAGAGAATCCTGGGAGCAACATTCAGGCCAGCACAAGGTCACAGATTGCGTGAAGCAGCGACTTCCACCTGGTCTGTTTCAGGCCCTGGCTCTGGATGAGATTGAGAACACGCTGAGATGAATTTTGGGATGTGCTCAGTATTTTCAAGTGACACTGGGTCCCTGGTATGAGGCGGTATGGCAGGTGACACACCATTTCTTGAAACCTGGTAGTGTCTACAGGCACACAAAAAGGAGTTGATAAAAATGCAATTGTTATACATATTATTGTTATACATGTTATTGTATAACATGTATAAACTTAAATTTGAATAGAGCTGTTTGAGTCTGTACATAAGTCACTCCAGAGAGATACAGCAAAATAAAGAAAAGTTAGAGGGAGAGAGAGAACTTTGTGCTGTTGCTCTGGTGCCATGCTCACACTCGCCAACCTGAAATCAGATTGTCAGCAGACAAGGCTGCACGCAGCACTTAAAAACCACAGTGACAAAGAATATGTGTGTATGAAGGGTTTATGTTTTTGGCATCACAAAACCTCTCTTCCCATTTTTTTTGTTGACATGGTTAGGAAAGGTACGGACTCATAGAAGGACTAACATGGAAAAATTTCCATTACCTAGAGCCTCAGATTTTGAATAACCGTACCACAGAATCAAATGTACAGGGTTTACACCACAGAGCTGGCATTGGTACTTTCATGGGCAGGGAAATGAATGTGCCTGTGGTCAGGCACTGAACTGTGCAATGTTAACATAGCTTCTGTATAGGTAAGGATTTTTCCAACGGGCATAATTAAAACATAGTCTAACAGAATGATTTCTTTGTTTTTTTTTTTTCTTTTTTGGTTTTTTTTTTTTTGCATTGAATTGTGCTGATTTGGAAGAAAATCCTCAGCAGTTGCTGCTGGGGAATACAAGCTTCTGGAATGCAGGCAGCTGTGGTGAGTCTTGTATATCATTAAATCATGAATAAACTTAGAAACTGTGTTATTCAAGCAACTGTTTCTATATTGGAAATGTAAATCACAATGCCAAATTTTATTTAACTTTATGCAAAAATTGGCATGCACAGAGTCAGTTTTCTACTCCATGATGATTTGTTCTCAATAACAAGACATTTTTTCCAGCAGATTTCTCCAAAAATTCTGGGCAAAGTATAATATATAGTGCTGTTGTACTAGCATTTCCCACAAGAACCAATAAGCTGTGCATTATACAAATACAGAGAAAGGCACAGCAGAAAACTAGGATGCAAAAAATGTTCCCTAAGAATTTTGTATTAAAAAAGTTTTTTACATCTCTTGCTGTACTTCCTTTTGGTAATTTTGAGGAATGGTTGACAGTATGATGAATAAAAAAGTTCAGGGCTCATATATAGGAGGAAATTGGAAATGCCATATTGTGGGAGAGCCCTAACATCTTTTGCTAAATATTTGTTTATTAGAAAGTCTTTTTTCATTTCTAGTCAGGCTTTTTTAGGCTAGTTGTAGTGCATTAAAATGGCTGGTGGACTGGGCAGCTTTTTGTGCATATCATCCTGTAGCAGGAGTAAGATATGCTTCTACTCTGCCTTGGTGAGGCCGCATTTGGAATATTGTGTCCAGTTCTGGGCCCCTCAGTTCAAGAAGGACAGGGAATTGCTTGAAAGAGTCCAGCGCAGAGCCACAGAGATGATTAAAGGAGTGGAACACCTCCCTTATGAGGAGAGGCTGAGGGAGCTGGGTCTCTTTAGCTTGGAGGAGACTGAGGGGTGACCTCATCAGTGTTTACAAATATGTAAAGGGTGGCTGTCAGGATGATGGAGCTAGGCTCTTTTCAGTGATATCCAGTGACAGGACAAGGGACAATGGGTGTAAACTGGAGCATAGGAGGTTCCACGTTAACATCAGGAAGAACTTCTTTACTGTAAGAGTGACAGAGCACTGGAACAGGTTGCCCAGGGGGGTTGTGGAGTCTCCTACGTTGGAGATATTCAAAGCCCGCCTGGACAAGTTGCTGTGTGATGTACTCTAGGTTACCCTGCTCTTGCAGGAGGGTTTGACTAGATGATCTTTTGAGGTCCCTTCCAACCCTTGGGATTCTGTGATCCTGTGATTCTGTGATTCTACCGTAGTGTAGATGAGGTCCTTAGTGACATGGTTTAGTGGTGGACCTGGCAGTCTGGGGTAAAAGTTGGACCTCATGATCTTAAAGGTCTTTTCCAATCTAGCTGATTCCGTGATACTGCATGTGCTGCTTCCTTATTAAAATCAGTGAGAAAGAATTTTCTCAGTCAATCCATGGTTTCATTCCATGTTTGGACACTAAAGCTTGTCAGGTATGCTCACCTTTTGCAATATTATCAAAAGGGAAAGTATGCTTGTTTTTGCTCGTAGGAAGTTGTAGGCATGTAACTCTCAAGATGATTCTGCTCTGAATTAAAAAAATGCTTTGTGTAATTGTCTGAGCATTTAAACTTGTCTGCTGAGGATAATAGTATGCACTTGATTAGATTTATTTGGCATGAGCTTTTGATTTGGATTCTCCAGGAGGACAGATCTGAAGAGGTGCTTGGCAGCAGGGCTGGCTCCTCTGTGTGGGGATTGCTCACTATCTGTCTGCAGACTGCTCTTTCTTAATAAAATGATCCACCCAATACATGTTGTCCTTTGTTACTTGGAGCTCCTCGCAGCTGGAGAAGCACATAAAACAGCTACAAGAGCAGCTGAAACACGAGGTAATGACTTCAGAAGCTATAGTTTTACACTCTGGATCTAAACACACATCTGCCACTTTGTTGCGGTTACTGTACTTCATAAAAAGGTTTCATTTTCTAAGCCATATCCTGTGCTTCACCCTTCATCCTGTGCACTGCTTACAACTTACTGTGGACCAACTTACTGTTGGACAACAACTGCCTGTGGACCAAACCCTGCTGTGTGGGTGAACAGGCAGCACATCCAAGTGGAAGATTTAGCTGCCCAAAGGTGTGCAGCGATGCTGGGGTGGATGCCCTTGAGTGTCTGAGACAGGTCTGGTGGTATGATGTGAACCTACAGGAAGTCTGCTTCTGCCCAGAGACTGGAGTGTCTTCAGTGGCATGAAAGTGTTCAGGCAACTGAATTATTCTTCTCATTTCCAGCAGTTAAAATGATGTTATCTGAAAGTAACCCAATACTCCTCCTTGGTATGAAGAGCCACTCCAGACAGTGACTGTTGGCTCTTCATAACAGGAACAGCTGCATTTTATATTACTTTAAACTGACACTTGGTGTTCAGGACTCCTCATTAAAGCTCAGAGCAGCGTGACTGTGTGGGTAAGAGAAGAGCCAGAAAGCCAGTGTGGTTCCCATCAGCTTGATCCTCCTATTGCTCAAGACAAAAATTGCTTTGAAAAAAATCCCCTCTGACCTAAAACTTAGAGCATTTTCAGTGAAGTTAGAAAGCTGCTTTCCCAAAGTGAGGATCCCTGGGGGAAGCCACTAGGAGCATTTTAACTCTGTGTATGGGAGCAAGCATAGGAATGATTGATGTTAAGGAAATAAAAATCGTACCCACAGTTTAATTCCCTTTAATTCTGCAACTGGTGGAGCTCGGCTTCCCCCTCCTGGGGACTAGGCGAAAGGGCAGGAGCAGGCGGAAGCTTTTCCTCTTTCCTTTGCTCTGCTTTGAAACTTTTTCAGCTGTTCAGTGTGGACAACTCCGGCTTTGCACTCCTAAGTTGCTTGTGAAAGACAAGATGGTTTGAAAAGCAAGCTGTTCCAGTAGGATGAAATCTGCTGTAGTAGCATTTGTATCTCTGTTAAAAAACAAACAACAAAAGAACAGGTAGATACCTTTTCCTTCTTTAACTTGAAGAACCTCTTTAAAGGATTGCAAAACAGGTGATTGAAAGTTCAAGCCTAATAGATCCTGATTCCCTTTTTAGAAGAAAGAATGAAAGATCTCTTTTAAAAATAAAGGCATGTCTGATTATGCCCCATCTGTGGAAGTGTTCAAACACAGGCTGGATGGGGCTTTGAGCAACCTGTTCTAACCGAAGGTGTCCCTGCCCCTGGCAGGGCAGTTGAAACTGGATGATCTTTAAGGTCCCTTTCAACCCAAACCATTCTGTGATTCAGCAGTGCGTGCTATTTTGCATTTCTCTTTAGTAGCCTAGAGGTCCTCAAGCACAGGTACATAGAACGTTACCAGTTGCTCATAGCTTTAACTCTCACGGAAGTGTCAAGGGCATCCAGCCACTTGAAGCAGTAGCACCTGTTCGTATGAAACAACATAGTTTCAGTGTTGTACAGGTCCACTTCCATGAATGGCTCAATTTAAGTTTTTACTATTCATCCTTTCAAAATCAAAGCCAATAAAATGACTTTTTTGTCTCAGATTTTTTGTTTTGTTTGGTTTTTAAGTGAAGATGCTGATACATATCTTGTTTTTGATAAAGTGCATAAATGTAAATGAACACAAGTTCAGGAATGTTGAAAAAAGATTATTTGTTTATGCAAAACTTGGTGTATGGGAGGCCTAGAGACACAAGGAAGTTTGTACTTTCATGGATTGCATCAGTGCTACTTATGTTCGTAAATCTAATTTTATTTCCTAAGGCAGCTCCCAGAAAAGTGAGAAAAAGAGCTCTAGCTAATTCAGGTCAGCACTGGGCTAGGACCAAAATATATTGAGAAAAAAACCTCAATTTCTTTGGATATCAGGATTCAGGAAATACTTTTTGAAAACAATTTCATCAAGGCAGTAAAGCCTACACCCTATGGAGGACATCTGGGAAGATTCATGGCTGTCAACGTTGGGCAGTTTGCCTGCTGGGGAGAAGAAAAAAACGTTCAACAGTTTTTCCTGCATATTCATAGGACACTGCATTGCTCTTCATGCCCACAGCCTTTCCCTGGGTTGGATCTTCCCTGCTGTAGGAGAGCATGTGCTAAGGAAGGGTTTTAACTTGCGGTTTTGCTCTGCTTGGCTAAAGGCAGCATGGTCCACAGTGCCAGGCCCCCCAGTAGTAAGGAATCAAAGGTTTGCCACTGATGTTGGCATGTCCAAAGGTTACCCCAGGCAGAGCTGGTTGATTTCTTGGGGCCCAAACAATCTTCTTCCATCTCATCTTTTAACCATTGTTAAATAACTTCCATTATTTTAATACCTAACTGAAAATGAATGTCCTGGATAGAAAATGAATGAGGCAGCATCTACAGTATTAACACTGTAAATGTTGTCCTGACACTTATTTGTTGAATTCATTTTTCTACAGAGAAATGGAATTACATTTTTAAAGTCACGGCATCTTCCCTAGTTATTACCTAACTGCTGTCCCACAAGTAATTTGTCCTAATGTATTTGGTTAATACCAGGTACTTAAAAATATGTATGTCTGCAAACCTGGACCGAAAGATTAATAAAAAAAAAGGCAGAAAATTGACCATGTCTTTGGCAGGTCATTGCAGCATGTTTGCACACAAAATAATTCTCTCTCACCTGCGTTTGTGTAGCTTTGTCTTTCTGAGCTGTGCATTTGGTTGTACTTAGGTAAGCTGAGAGGTATGAAGAGTCAGAAATCTCTCTCTTGTTCTAGTGGAGTTATCTCATGGCTTTTTAATGTAAAATAGTTAGTACTTCACAATTTTCTCAGATGTCTGCTGAGTGCTAGCAAAAAATCAGTCTAGTTACTCTCCTAAGCCATGCCCACCACTCATGATACACAGGAAACAAATATAAAGTCTCTATTTAATACAGGATGCAGGATGTGAGCCTGGAAATTGCCAGACTAGATGGAGGTTTCAATGAAAATACAAAGAAGTTCATTGTGTCTTAGGACTATATCTAAGCCAAATGTAAGCATTTCTGTTTCTTCCTGTGTTTCCTTCCTGTTTAGATATCCGATTTTTGTATATGTAGACCAAAAACTTGAGAAACTTATAGTTCCACAGTTACTAGCTCTTTTTAGTGCATGCTCATCATGTTTGCTAGAAAAGAAAATCCACGGCAGGGATGTACTTCAAAGTATTAGAGAATATATTTCTAAAACTGTGGATTTCGGTGGAATGTTAGAAAAGCTCCAACACTAGAAATGCTTAGTTTCAAACAAAACTATCTGGCAAAACATACTTGTTACTATTAAGTAGTGGAAATTGCTGGCTGTCTAATACAAACAATCCTAAATAGTTAGGGAAACATCTACTACTACACTCATCAGCAATCCTAAATAGTTAGGGAAACATCTACTACTACACTCATCAGCTTTAGCAGTGCTCTCAAGGCTTTAATTTTCTCATGTTACCCTCTATTGCCCAATCTGACATCCAGATCTCCATGATTCATTTTTTAGAGCACAATCTTCAACTTGCAGCTTTGATATATAAAAAAAGACCCAAACATAACCTCCTGTCTGCCATTAAATGTATTTAGCCAGACAGATTTCCCCTTGGCTTCTGATTCTTTCTGAGTCCCAACACCACGTATTTTGAGGACCAGGCATAGCATGCTCATTGGTGCCCCTAACACAAGACACAGACATCAGTGACACATCACCTCGATCTACATCCTTCTCCAGTATGACTATTCTGAAGATGCTGGCTGACACCTACATTGCTGATAGTTTTCCACAGTGTTGCATTTCTCTATTAGGTGCTGACAATGACATCTGATTATTTTCAACATGGAATTTCCAGATTGCATAGAGTTTGAGGAACTGAGAGCATGGAACAGGTTTAAAACTGGTAAATCAAGTGGGAAGGTATACATGAGCCTAATCATTAGCTACTGCTTCTTACTGTAGTTGTACAGAAAAGGCTGTACTTTCTCTTGTCTTTAATAATCCACTTTTTTTAGCTCTCTTTTCAAGTAATGGAACTCAAATAAAGAATAACTCTAGTGGGAGCCCTCGACTGACTGACAGCACTATCAGAGCTCTGTGTGCTCTCTATCAGAGCTCTGTGTGCTCTTTGCAGAGTGGGACCATCCACAACATTTAACTTTCCTCTTTCATTACCCCAGCTTTTGACCCACTTTGTAGTCTACTGAGATTCATGAGTCCTATTTCTGGAGAAAATTGGAAACTCTTTATTTCCTTCATGATGGAACCTTAGCCAAACAGTTTCAATCTATTTGCACAGCAAGTTACTGGACTTAAACTTTCATTTTAAGAGGTGGTGGCATGAACCTCCCAGGACTATTTAGGCTACCAAGATAGATCTCAGGCTGACCCACTTGGTGCCTACACCATGTAATAGGACCTGATCTTCCCTTCCATTTCCACTCTCCCAAAGACTGTACACCTTCCAAAAAGCTTTGGAAAGCCCCAGCTTCTTACGACAATCTGAGTTGGAGAGACGATGCTCTGTCTCCTCCAGCTCCTTGTGCTATTTGGATAACTAGAAGAGTGCCTTGTGATGGAGAGGTGTGGGCTCTCCATGCCATAGGACGTGCTGGGGAGGAAAAAGCGGCTTCTAGGTGGATTTGTAGATCTGTTCCTTGTGGGCACAGGCATTCCTGAAGCAGTACCAACAGAGAGGTTAGAAAGAGAGTTTTGTCATTTATTTGCAATAAAAAATTTCTCTCTTGGAAATGTTTCCCGTTTACACAGTGGGTGTGCAAGTAAGTACACTGTGTAGTGTAAGTACAGATGAAGGTTACACATTTCATTTCATTACATGAAGTGGTAAAAAAAGTTTTCAGATGTCCCTAAGCAGTTTTAAAAAATAAGCTGATATCCATTTATCTATTTGTATGCTTATAAACATGAATAACAATGTGCATTTTATTAGCAATCTGGTAATATTCTATAGCAATAGAGCTATTGGAATTTGTGTATTGCCTGATGTGTACAGTCTTAAGTTTTTAGTGGCAAATGTGAAGGGCTTTTTAGCTCCTAAAAGAAATAGTTCGTTGGTGATCTGCAGGAAACCATACATTTCTTAAACTAATTGAGTTATCGAGAAATGCTTATGCTGATCTCATTGTAAATTTTTGCCTTATGAGAAGGTCCATATGCATGTCAGGATTTAATTTTGAAGATTTGATGTCTTTTACTCAGGATAGCGAACAGTTACAGTTTCAATCATCTAGGACGAACTTGATTAAAACGTCTGTGAGCTTGATTGTATTAATTGTTTACCTAGTTTAAGGGGTTTTATGGCAAATATTTTCTGCCTGAATATTGAGTCGTCTTCCCATGCATTATCAGATAAAGTTAATTCAATTGTTCTGTCACTTATTTTATACATATTTGCTATCTCTTGTCTTTGTGGTGTGTTTTGCTGCTCAGTGCCTTCATACAGAGTTGTGACACTGCTAATCAATATAAAATCAATTAGGGTTTGACATAATCTGCTTGCAGGTTTTTTTAATTGCTTGGTTTGATAAAGATTATCCATGGCTGTCTCCACAGTTTATTATTAAATTCTGCTTCAGAAACATCACAAAATACACATATAATGAATAAGAAATATAGTTGTCACTGGCATGAGTTCCTCTCTGAAACTCAAGCATTATTTTAGTTTATCAGTTAAACCTTAATTGAATAAACCTCACATAAACCTATCTCAGCAAGGTTCCTGTGAAACTTATGTTTTGAGACCCCTAGTTGAAATGTGCTCTGCAGCTGCAAAATGCTCTCTTGTTTATTGAGCAAACTTTCTAAATCTGCTGCTCGCTGTTTGCACTTCAGGGATTTTCTTTTTGGGATAGTAAGAAGAGGAATTAACCCCATCATATTCTTTATAATGTCCTAGGTAAAGTGGTAGTTTTTGTGCCGGAGGGATCTGTTCTACTAGTAGAAGCCATTAGCAATGATATTGCAAAGGGCCAAAAAAATAAGACTAAAGGTAGAATGTTCTAGTGGAATCATAGAATCATAGAATAGTAAGGTTTAGAAAGGACCTTAAGATCATCTAGTTCCAACCTCCCTGCCATGGGCAGGGACACCTCACACTAAAGTGTGCCATGCAAGGCTTCGTCTAACCTGGCCTTGAACACTGGCATGGATGGAGCATTCACAACCTCACTGGGCAACCCATTTCAGTACCTCACCACCCTTACAGTAAAGAATTTCTTCCTTATATCCAATCTAAACCTCCCTTGTTTAAATTTTAACCCATTATCGCTTCTCCTGTCACTACAGTCCCTAATGAATAGTCCCTCCCCAGCATCACTTAGGCCCCCTTCAGATACTGGAAGGCTGCTATGAGGTCTCCACGCAGCCTTCTCTTCTCCAGGCTGAACAGCTCCAACTTTCTCAGCCTGTCTTCATACGGGAGGTGCTCCAGTCCCCTGATCATCCTCATGGCCCTCCTCTGGACTTGTTCTAACAGTACCATGTCCTTTTTATGTTGAGGACACCAGAACTGCACACAAAACTCCAAGTGAGATCTCACAAGAGCAGAGTAGATGGGCAGGATCACCTCCTTTGACCTGCTGGTCACGCTTCTTTTCATAGAATCATAGAATAGTTAGGATTGGGTCTTTTGATGCAGCCCAGGATACGGTTGGCTTTCTGGGCTGCAAGCACACACTGAAGCCAGCTTATGTTCATTTTCTCATCGACCAACACCCCCAAGTCCTTCTCCACAGGGCTGCTCTGAATTTCCTTTTTGCCCAACCTGTAGCTGTGCCTGGGATTGCTCCGACCCAGGTGTAGGACCTTGCACTTGGCATGAGAGAATACTTTCCTGCTATAGATGAAGAGACTGAACATTATTCATGAGGAGAAAATGTGCATATTGAGACCCTGAGGCTGATTGATGTTCCAAACAAACACCCACGTCTAAGAAACTGAGGCAGGAATTAAATGTCAATTTATTGCATCAGTTCCATTTAAGATAATATCTAAAATATACAGAATGACAACATGACTTACTGTCTGTAGCCACTGTTCCAAGGAAAAAAAGTGCAGATAATTGCAGTGGAGATGATAGAAGTGTTAATCCAGGAATAGTGTCAAATGATACATCAAGTATTTTCTTCATCATGAGGTAATGAAAGGTTTACAGGCAAGAGTAAAAAAAACTCAGCAAAACCAGACCTGGCTTAGTGTTTAAAGTCTTTTATTGAATTTAAGCTCCCCCTAAAATCAAGAAGAGCATCAAGGAGATGTTTAATGATGGGGGAACTATTGTAGGAACTAATGAACGCTAAACCAACAAATGAATAATTCTATTGATACAGAAAAAAAAGTATGTTCTGCAGGAATGAGTGAGGCTTGTGGTTGTTCTCCACTCCTCTCATATTGATCATAAATCAATAAAGAGAGAAGTTACAAGTATTTAATGAGAATAGGAACTGGTATTAAATGTGAATAGGAATTGAATTGTTAGAGGAAACTGAAACAGTGCCAGTAAACTCTTCCGTCAAAACCAGAGATGATCTTGTATGAAAAAATAAAAAAAAGAAATTAATTCTGACTTGAAATCTGGGACTTGTGTTTTGAGCTGGTATGGAGTTAGCTGGAGAAGCAGGCTTCAGGCCCACATTAGAACTTCCTCCAAATCTTTGGGAGCTGAAGTAGAGATCCCCTCTCCAGTTACAATTGTCAAGATAGCATATGACCCACCACAGAACAAATGATGGACAGAGGATATTTGCGCTGCAGCTGGGAGGTCTGATTGCAACAAGAGAATGCATTTGCACACTAACTTGAATTGGCTTGCTGACTTATTAATAATAAGTGGGTCTTTCATGTGCACAGCTCTTTTGCCCATTCAGCCACAATTTCACTCCCTATCCTCCCCACTTGTATCCCACTCATCTGCTGCAGCCTCCTTCCTGCTCTGTGACTCAGTGTGGGGTGCAGGTAATTGGTCTGACCTGGATCTGAAGCCTGGAGGTGTTCCATGTGCTCAAAAGCATTCCCACTCAATGCTGTTCACTTTGCAGCTGCTGCCTGACACTGCAGCCCTTTCTCTGCCTGGACCTAAATGCAGAACTTAGGCCTGAATATTTTCATTGTGATTCTACAATTTAGCTGTAGGTGTTTAGGGGTTTTTTTTTTGCTTTGGATCTGTAAGTCTTGCCCAGGCTGACCAGGGCACATCAGCTGGTCTTGGCACATCCCTATTATGCATCCTGGTGCAGGTCTTGTCATGAGGATCCTTATCCTACTCTAAGTGGGGAGACAGATTGCCTTGCCTGTTTGGGGGCTTCAGGATTCAGGGCTCTTACAGATCAGAAGTAGCATGCTGGGCCTTGGTTTCTCTCCACCTGTGCCATAAATCCAGGTAAAAGGTTTTGTTTAAACAAAGCCAGAAAAAGCAGAATCCTGAGGATTTTAAAGCTACTGAATCAGCCCTTCTGCTCCAGAGAACAGCATGGTGAGAAGTTAGTTATTCCTGCTGTGCAGTCTAAGAGCAGAAGGTAAAAGCTCGTATAGTAGCTTATGAAATTTTATAGGTAGAAGTTTGGGAAGATGGAAGTTTATTATTATTGTCAGGTAGAACTGCTTCCATTCTGTAAGAGGAGCATCTAGAGCTGTTTTAATCCACACTAATAATTCATAGCAATTTTAATCCACACTAATATTTCATAGCAATCCTGATAATCTAAACCTCATTCTATACTTACTAGATTAACATACCTCTAATTCTCTTCCTTGCTGTAAGTGAAATTAAATAGTGTGATTTGGTTTATTGCCAATTTCTTCTGCTAGTGATCCCACTCCTGCCTTCCAGAATTGCAATCTCATTTTAGGTTGTGCACCATGCTTCTGCAGCTGTGTGAGTGCACCTGCACATGGTGAAACCCTGCTGTGAGGAGGAATCCTACTCTGGAAACTCTTAAATAGAGAATCCATATATATAAAAAAAAAATCAAACATTATTCAGTCAGTACTGTTTTATGTTGCCAAGCAAAAGAAAGAGAGGAGCCACTGGAATCACGTATCCAGATTTTTCACAATTTCAGACAACACTGAAAATGTCTTTGGTTTCATAGATGAATGACTTGAACTGTTCTTGCCCTCAAGGCAAATCTGTGAAATATCAAGAAGGAATGATGCCTTGAAGACGCATTGATGGGTATAATGAGGAGATCACTGTGTGATTACTGGCACTTGTGCTGTTGAAACAAAGCAGTACTATTATAATAATAACAGCATCACCTGAAGCAGATGAGTTAGGGAGGTAATTGCCTTTTTATTGTACTGTGTTCTTCTCTGAGGGAAGGAATATTTTTTATATTATTGTGATATCTTAACTGAAGTTATTTGCTAGTTGGTGCTAGTTAAATTTAGATTTATAAAAGCTTTTTTATATTTTAAACGTGCCTGCCTTCATGGCACCATCTGCTGGTAATTCGTGGGTCTTGTAGGCTGCTGCTGGATTTCCTTGGCATCTTCTAGAGGAGTGTAAAGACCTGGTGGTATTCATTGTAACTTGGTTGTGTTATAGAGCTGTAATACCATTTCTTTAACTAAACCTCCATTTAGTATCCATTCATCCTGACAGAATCTGCTTTCTGAAGGTAAGTCTTATTCACATTGTGAAACCGTTAAAAGGAACAGGAATTGATGTTACAAAGACAGGCTGAGAGAGTTGGGCTTGTTCAACCTGGAAAAGAAAAGGCTCAGGGGAAACCTTAGAGCAGCTTCCAGTGCCTAAAGGGAGCCTACAGGAAATCTGGAGAGGGACTTTTTACAAGGGCATGTAGTGATAAGACAAAGGGGAATGGCTTCAAGCTGACAGAGGGTAGATTTAGATTAGACATTAAGAAGAAATTCTTTACCATGAGAGTGCTGAGGCACTGGCACAGGTTGCCCAGAGAAGTTGTGGCTGCCCCATCTCTGGAAGTCTTTAAGGCCAGGTTGGATGGGTCTTTGAGTAACCTGGTCTAGTGGAAGGTGTCCCTCCCTATGGCACAGGGGGTGGAACTAGGTGATCTTTAAGGTCCTTTCCAACTCAAACCATTCTATGATTCCATGAATGTTTGCCTTATGGGGACAGGTGTGTAGGCTTGGCCTCTTAAGTTTCTTGTAAGGTTATCCATAGCTTTGTGGCTCTGTGAAGAAAGAGGCTGTACTTTACCAAATCTGAACAAAATGTATTAAACAGGTTTTGTGTTGAACTTGTCAGGTTTTCAATTATGGGTTTTGTTCAATATTTTATTGCATCTCTTCCTGGCTCAAATATGATTAATTTATTTCTCAAACATGAGTGAATTTGACAGGGAAATTTTTAAATGTTCATGTAAGAGATTATTTTAAAACTGAATTATGTTGAAGATGTCAATATCTTTGTAATTTTATGAGTGGGTTCTAGCCTTGGACATGTATGTAGGAACATTGTGGAAATCCACTCAGGAAAGTTTATTTTACCTTTTTAATCATAGCCTGGTTTTGAATATCCTGTCTCTCTAAAAAGAACCCAAACAACTCTTCTATTCCTATCCACAAACTTATGTAAATGCTTTGAAGGATTTAATATTAAAATATTTGTTGAAATATTTGTTGAAAACTTGTCTGTTTCTAGAAAAAGAAGTCTTAACTCAGCTTTAAGATACAATGGCATCAAAATGTTTCCTAATATATATATATACACAAAGCAGTTAATGTTCTTTCTAACTTTAAATGTTCCTGAAGACTTTAACACTGCATTAGAGAAATGAAGTACAATTAGAGTGTAGGCTTATGTGAAGCTAGAAAATACAGAAATTTTTGAAATAACTGTAATTGTAAGTAAAATGTTAATTCTCTGCCAAAGAAGGTGATGGAGAAAATTTTGGTTGCTCTTGTCTAAACCATCAGGGTCTCCTACCTCGTGGTGGAGCCCTATGCCCTGGTACTTGCTCCTCTGACTCCCTGCCCAGACAGGAATTTGGGGCTAGTAAACCTGAGGGGTTCAGTTTCTCATGGCACTTCTTCACTAGCCCAGCGTCGCAGTTTTGTAGCTGTGTTGTGTTGCACTGAGCCTCAAGAATGGACTTATCATGTTCAGTCAGAAGTCTGAGCTGGGTAGCTCTGTGCTTCCAGGGATATCCTATGGAACTGGATTGTTCTCAGGTGTCCTAACAGACTCCCTCTCCTCATCATGCAAGATCTTGCACCTCAAGGAAGCTTTATCAACTACATCCATTTAAAGCAAGAAAAAAGAGGGAATTTGTAGGCTAAAATAGAGAACCAGCTGGGAGAATAACTTTGAAGGTCAGCTTGTGAATCCATATAAAATACTTCTATTGACTCTATTGCCATAGTTTTGACAGTTGTATGTTAGATCGTGTGTATTTATTTTACAACACTGCTGTAAAGTAGTGTTGCTATTTTAAAGATGGAATCTCTCTGTTTCAAGGCTAGAGGTGCTTGTTCATGACCAGGTAGGATATCTGAGATGCAGGAGAGAATTGAACTGGCTTCATCTACCAAGGGTTGCACATTAAAATCTTTGCTATAATGTTGTTTCAAACAGAAAGTTTGGTGTGCCACTTTAACTGAGTGAAGTACAGCTGAGCTTCTTGAATACTTTGACATACTGCATTTTTGCAAAAAAGGTTAGCTGTAATTTAGGTACCAGGAAGAGTGATCTTTCAAAAATCTCTTCCCAAATGTCAGTCCCAACAGTGAATTCAGAGGGCTTGAGGTTAAACACAAGTACATTACTTGGCTTTCATTTGCTGTCAAATTTTGAGTGTGTAGGTGGCAAAATCAAACAGCACCTGCCAACTAGTTACTCATTATTGGCTTAGGATGGGGCTCTTAGTCTTGTCCTTCATTTATGTTTAGTTCTGAGACATCTACTTTGTGTATTGTTTTGTACCTGCTTTCAGAATTGCATGAAAAATTATAAAATTTAAAGTTCAAGAAAGTACAGAGTCTTAAAGCAGGATTTCTAATTTAAAATGACTTTGTAATCAACAAAGAAAAATTGCATCTGAAGTCAGTAACAAATGCACAGCTCGGTGGCAAAACTGTATTTAAAAGAGGCAGTGTATCAGCCACTAAATGTTCAGGAGAAACTGAAGAATGGTATTTATAGTTTTTAGACTGACATTTAAAACAAGAGTGTACCCACAAGATATTTATTTGGACCTGTTGTTTGTGTCCTGAACTCTCATCAGAATGTGCAGTCCCATGTGCTTCAAGCAGGCTAGACTCACAAATGTATTGTATGTTTGATGTGATCTTGTTTGAGAGTGTGTCTTAGCTAATAACTGCAAAAAAAGGAATCTGTTACCTGGTAAATACACTTTGCTTGTTCTTGCAACTTCTGATATCATGTGTAAACTTAGTTTATAGTTCCTAGATATTTATTTATATGGGTTCTAACAAACTACTCCCTCTCCTCAGCCCTGTTAGTAATCTATTTTGCAGTCACCTGCTGCAAAGTCATTGTTGTCCCCAGCTTTGTTTTGAACTGTGAATCTAATCTCTATCAAGTCTTAACAATTACCCAACTTCTTTCTTTTTATTGATGTGTTTGTGTCAATTCTATTTGAGTAGTAATATGCCTTGGGAGGTTGGTTTCAATGTATGTTACACAATTAATGCAACTCTGCCTTACCTACCTTCCAGACCAGGAAAGATGTTTGCTTTGTGTGAATGCATTTGCTTATGGTCAAGGTAGGGGCAAGCTTTGCTGAAATCTCCCATGTGTGAATTTGCATTTTGAAAACATCTTTACACAACAATGATTGAAACTGTCAGTTTTTACCCTAGGGAACATTTTTAGCTGTTTTCCTCTTTAGATCAAGTGTCAGATGAGACAGGTACTGTAAAGATCCATTTAAAGTAAGAATGGAGGATTGAAGGAAATCCTTTATGGCACATTAAAGAACCATTTCTGGTAAGTCTCTTCCAGAAGAAGAGGCTTGCCACACAGATTGGTTATCAGCTCTGGGAGCTACAGGAATTGTCTTGAGGCTTAGGTTGACTTGAGCTAGCTAAGTGGAAAACAAAAACCACCTTGGAGCTAAAGCAGGGTGAGAGGTAGCTGTGAGGCTGGTTGGAACTAGATGATCTTGAAGTGCTTTCCAACCCTAACTATTCTATGATTCTATTAATCTCCAAGTGTAATTCATTCCTTATACTTTGCATATTGTTGTAAGACAGATACAAAATTTTATCTCCTATGTAAGATGAAAGGCAGTTTCTTTCATTTTCCTCCTTTACAATGGGTTGACAAAATTACTGGGACATGTATTGGATCACTTGGTGCCAAAGGGCCACCTGAGATAGAAGTGTTGCCAAGACCCTGTGGTGTGCTCCTGTGCTGAGCTGCACAGGCTTGTATGCAGGCTGAGAGCAATAGAGGAGAAAAGTCTCCCATCAGCACATTGTACCCAGAATCATTCTGGCACAGGGCAGTGCAGATGGGAAGAGGTCTGAGGAGAGAAGTTCTGCTAGGAGCCAGGCAGATGCCATATATGTCTTCCTTCATTTCTTTTCTTTCATAAACTATGCCCAATAGTTGGTTTGCCAAAGTGAAGGCTCAGTTTCTGTCAAAGTAGGTCTAGATTAGGGTGAGAAGATTGATAGCTGTATCTCCTGCTGATGCTTTCTTGCTGCCTGATAACCTGTCTTCTAGCAGCTCGCTTCTACGCTGCCAGATATCTTCCTCTGGGAGAAGTCTTTTCATTTTCAGTTCTGTGGAGGAAACAGCCTCATCTATGGTAGTTTTGAAGGAATGTTGTCATGTCTTAAGGTGCGGTTCTGGTTTTTGAACGAAAGCCTAGTGCTCCAAGTACATAAGCACGCACACCAGTTTACATGTGTGAACAGCATTGTGCTTGTTAAATATGAGTATTTCCAGGACTGTTGCCCAATTCTGCAGATACAGCATTCTAAGATTATCTATTTGCTGTCTTTCCATCAAATATATTCATTGCAGGAATCGAAAGCTTTCTTTTTACTATCTGCCAACCATGGAAACTCTGAAAGTCAAACTGTATTCTTTCTAGCTGATGAATCATCACCCTTAACCTTGACTCAGCGATCACAGGGGAACATTTTGGTCATGATTAACATATATTCTTCTGATCAAAAAGCTTCTGTAATACGATGTTACGTTACTCATTATTTCTTTAATAATGCCCATATAGAATCCCACTCATGATCTTTCAGCTACATTATTTCAATGGAGCTAAGGGAATAAAACAGTGGAAAATTTTTTTTAGTCTTTTGAGACAGACAGATCTGACATTAAGTATTTTATGAATGCAGAAGGGATATAACTTTGCAGGCTATAGTTAACTGAAAATAAAAATCATGTATTTCTTCAAGGTGGTGGTTTCTAGTTATGCTGAGATATGATGCTTTGTCTAGAGGGGAAAATATATGTGAGTGTGTACTGAAAGTGAGAAGAATACTCCTGAAGATTATATTCTTCATTATTAATATAACTTTTGGATATATTGTGATTATTTATAACTATAAGAAGGAAAGTATGTTTTGCATCAAAGGCAATTTTGCCAGTTAACAGCATGTTCAGGCTAAGATAATTGATTGAACATTCTTTTAGTACTTTGCCCCTATCAAACCTGTTGCTTGGATACCACTTTCTCTGAAATATTATGTACCTAGCTGAAAATTAAATAGCAAGGAAAAAGGTTTTAGCAGCTATTTTCTTTAATTTCCGTAAACTCTGTATAAAAAAAATAATAATTTCCGAAGAGTCAAAGAATTAGGTTTTCTGGCAGCAAAATGCTGACAGGAACAGCTGGGAAATGCAACTCATGCACAACCTGAATTCAAACCTGTGTTTTCTAGGTATGTATATTCTTGCACAGAAGCTTTTCCTTCCTCTCCCAAGAAAATTTGACTTGAGACACAACGAACAGATTCTCAAATTGTAAACATCCTAAAATAACTGGATAATGCATCCAGGTAAGTGTCTTTCTAGTGAGAATGGTTTGCTTCCCTGCTCAGTTTTAATCAATATGTATGTAATGTGAAAGTGTGAGGTAGTGTTTGTGATTTGAGAATTTTGTATAATGAAATGTTTTTTGGTTTCCATCTAAATGTCAGGTATTCTACTGAGTTATATCATGCCATGAAGTGCTGTGATTTCTTTAAGCTGTAAGCTGCTATTTTATCTACACAAAAGATTCTTGGAAATGCCAGAGGTGTCTTGATGTAGAAGCTTAGATTTGTCTGCAGGACTCATTTCATGATTCACCCTTCCAGCAGGTTTGGAAAACCTCCGTGTTTATCTGTCTTGCTTTGCTTCACTTTGACATAAGTGAGAGGTAGGGCTGGAGATGAAAGGTCTTGTTGGCTCAGCAAGCAGTGTCTTTAGGACCATCTCCTTCTGGGATCATCTTACCAATTAAGTCCAGGGCTTAAGTTATGTTGACATTGTTACCTGAAAGCTGAAGGCTTTCCAGTGAAGGTGCAAGCTCTGATCAGAGAAGTCATCTGTTTACAGGGAAGATGGCAGTTCCAATGAAGACATAATGTTTTGATCTAAATTAGGCAAAGAGATATTTGTTAGAGATTTGCCCCAATGAGGATGACTTTTTCAGCCTGGTGGAAGGCAAGGAAAATCTCCTGTTCCTTGTGATCCTTTTACTTGAGGCTTATTGTCCTGCCCTAGGCCACAGACACTATACTCCTCCCCAAGAGGGACAGGCATGACTGCCAAGGGCTTTCTGAATCTTATGTTAAGAGAGCCAGTGAGAGAAAGAAAGCCTCATTCAAGTAGACACACATGCTCCTCTTATCAGGGCGGAGTGGAAGCTCTTGTGCCAAGTCAGTGGCTGTGGACGACATCAGCAGTGGGATTATACCTGTGAAGTTTGGAGGGGGTGACCACAGCCTTCTTCAGCACCCCAGCTGCCTGGTCATGTGCAAGTGATGCAAACTGCATATCTCCCCTTCTACTTTTAGGTGCACATAGGGCCTGTGCCATGCAGGCAATTGATTTCCCAGCATGATACTGACTCAAGCAGACTCTTTGTAAACCACAGGCTGTATCTTGGGAAGTAGCACATGCTGCAGTAAGTGAAAAGTTAGGACTTTGGTGGAGCTCATTGCTTCAGTGGGTGATGAGGCAGAGCTGCAAGGATAGCTGTGGTCCAGTTGTCTTAGGTTTCAGTTCCTCTCTGCTTCCTGTTGTCATAAAACCAAGCAGAAGCAGAGGGGAGGTTCTTACACAGAGTTGGACCACAGGCATCTTCTAATCTGGATTTGGGGATTTGCCCAGGATCTCTAATGCAAAGGGAATGTTTTGTCGTTTTATGTTTGTAGCCAAGCCAGTCAGCAGCACTGTCAAAGTGACTCACAGCAGTGCTGAGATTGTGACTCACTGCTGTGTCCTTTCTGGAAAGACACTAATCCTCCTTTCCTGCTGCTTGGGCTCTTTTGGGAACCACAACATTAAGCACTGAAAGGCACATTTATTAAATGACACATGCTGGGATTGGGTTTTGTTTGTAACAGTGAGGAAGTCCTTTGTGGCCTCTCTGCTGTTGACTAGACGCTGACACATCTGGCACCCAGGCACCAGAGGATGGAGAGATTTGGGCATTTGTTTCACTGGTTAGATCTGGGTGTCAAGCCTGTTTCATTCAGTGGGTCTTTGGGCTGGATTCAAGAGTTTTTCTTAACTACCAACATCTGTCAAATGGCAACTCCCTAAATCCACCCTTCCTGGCCATGCTATTTTAAGGTGCTTTCATTTTAAATAATAATAATAATTCAAAACCCTTTAAGATTTTTCTCTGAGTAATTTGTCCTCAAAGGACTTGGAAGTCCTCAAGTTTCTTCCTGACCTGTGACAGGATGTGGTGTATCCACCAGGCATCATCCAGACCTTCACCACACAGGCAGTCTGGTCAAAAGTCTTTAGGATTACTTGTGGAGCAGGAGGAACTCTACCCTATGAATGTACTAAGTAGTCTGGTAACCCTACCCCAGTTAATTATTGGTGTAGCTCCTGCCTTAAAGCATGACATTTCTGTTTTAAACCAACAGTTGGTTTGTTGTGGTCTCTTGGAGCCTTAGCCAGCGTGGGAGTCATCTTGCATGTTCTTCATGTCTTCAGACATTTGCAGAGGATATCTTTATCTAAGCTAATCTTGCTGGGCTCCAATTAGTCAGTGGGGAGAATCAGGCATTGCAGGGTATGATTTATTAGACATGCTTTAGCTCTCTACCTTAGTAGAAAAGTTGTACCCTGGAGGTGCCTGTTTCTCTCAGTACATTGTAAAGTAGTTCACAGGCAAAAACATAAACAGAAGGGTCTATACTGAGTCAGATGAACAACATCCACAGCATTTATTTAATGAACATACACTCCAGGTAAAATTTATCCATGCAAATGCCACTTAGAATTCCTTACCGGGCCTTGGCCTTTGCATGATTTTGTTTTGTTTGTTTGTTCATTTGGGCTTTTTTAACTTTAATTAAAAGTGTTGTCTTTTCCTTTTTTAGCCAGCAGGGTTGTGCATGTGTGGCTTCTTCTTTCTTGAGGGAAGCTACACATTTGTACAACTGTCCTGCACTGCTGTGGCTGCACTGATTCACTTGGACTGGGCAGTGTTTCTAGCTCTGTTAAAAAGTCGTGAAAGGATTTGAAACAACACATCTATGAAACTTTAAATTCATTTTCCCTTACTAAGGGTGAAGCCTTCAGGCTGCATGGCAGTTGTGAAGAGGGTACTTACATACAGTCAGAAAAGGAGCCCTTTGCCTCATTCTCTGGAGGGGCAACATGGTGTTTCCTTCATTATACTCAGAGTTCCTTTGAGTCAGTGCTTTCACTGTCCTATACGTATTCCCCCTTGCCTTCCTTTCCATGTCTTTCTGTTTCACCTTTAATGATGCTTTCTGTCCCGTCTGCCAATGCTGAAAGTGCCAACACAGCTTCTGATAGTCCCTGTCTTCAACTAGACCCATGCTTGTAAGTATGGCTGTGTATTTCACATCCTTTTGCTGTAGGTATCTACACACCCTAATTAATACAGAGGAATAACTTTTGTCTTAAGCTTTATTAGGGCATGAGAGTGTGCAAGTTTCAACAATTTCTGTTCCTAAAATATTGAAGGGATGTGAAGCTGAATCCTTTCTAATAAGGACAATGGGTTTGTAATGTTTTCTTTGTATGTTAAAAATGTATTCAGAAAAATTCCTTGTGTCTTGTAACTGTTATGCTTATACTTGGCATTTCAGAGCTATGTTGTAGTTCCTGTCACCTTTTCTTAACTAAGGTTTAGTTTGTTGGAAAAAGTAGAAGTCTTGGAAGAAAAATTGTGCAAATCTGATACAAATTTTTCAGGGTGGGAGGGATCTTCTGTTTGTGCTTGCTGCTGGAGTTTTTGACTATTGTTATCGCAGTGAATACTGATGAAATTCAAAACTGCTCTTTTTTTTTTTATTAACAAATATCTGTCTTTTATAAAACAGAGGCTCCCAAGTGGTAGTAAAGCAAAAGAAGTCTCAGCAACTGTCTCATTAGGTAAGCTTTCTACTGTTAAAGGAAAATGTATAAAATAGAAATCAATGTAATTTTTTAAAAAATGTGATCTCCCTAAAATATTAAATAATGATGTAGTTGAAAAGCAGGGAAATTACAAGATTCCATGATGGTGTCAGATTGGTATTTTACTGAAGTACTATGTGTCCCTGCTTCCTTTGACAGATGAAATACGAGGCTGGGCATGGTGCCAGGTAGAGATGGACACGGCATCCTGTTAGCCTGAGTAAAAGCTCATGAGGCCATGCTTCCTACCAGAGTTTCATATGGACTATGCTTTCATGTGAAAGAGACAAAAGATGGTGTAACAGATATTGGACTTCTAGTCATTAGCAATTTTCACCTTTGATGGCATGAGGCAGTCCATCTCACAGAAACACATAAGTTTACTCAAATTCCCACGCTGCCCATATGCCTGTATTTCAAATTTTGATACCTGATTAACTGGTGGAATATGCTTACTGTAACAGTAGCAGTGAGAAGTATTTAACTGCACCTTATGCAGTCAAAGCCCACAGTTTTTAATCTGCAAAACTCATCTGCTCAGGAGCTCCCACAAACTACAAAGATTCAGAAGATTCTCATGTTAAGTTTTGCAAGTGTTCACTTTTTGCATTGGGGAAATTGGCATTTCACTGGAAATTTGGAAATGGAAGGGGAGGTTGTTCCATTGCCTTCCTTCCCCACTGTCCCCCCCCTTTTTTTTTTCTTGCATGCTCAGTTTGACTGGACATAATGAGTTCATGGGTACTGGTTGCTTTTGCTTGAGTTCATCACTTAACACTCAAAGCACTCCTATAGGTTCTAGAAATTTTAGGTTCAGTTTCTTTCTCTGAGAATTATTAGTGTTGCCTTATCTAATCTGTAAGTGCATTTTGTGAGAAAAGTCTCTGTACTGAATCTTAACTTTAAAAGGAAGAATTTGGACCTGTGACTCCCAAAGCTGGCAATGTTCCGTTGCAGCTGGAAATCATGCATCATTCAATGCACAGGTTTTAATGTCTGGGTTATTTTTTCCTGCCTCAGATATGTTCAGGACTACCAATTTGAAAAAGTAAGATCTATCTGGGGCTGAGGGGAAACCCTTCCTTCCCTTTAGGAGGCAGCTGCAAATCTAGAACTGGCAGCATATCCTCTAGTGGAAGGCTTTTTAATTTTGAAACAATAAATAATGTCTATAATAAATGTCTAGGGCTGGAAGAGGACTCTGCTGCTGGAGCTGCCACTTTCATGAGCTTTTAAATATGCTGAGAATTACAGATTTATATAAAATAATCTATGCTGTCATTGTAATACACTACGTTTTCCTCCTCTCAAAAATTTCCCTATTACCAACAAATGAACAACAAAATTCTGGCAACAAAATTCAGAGCTGTTGGGTTTCTTCTCTGGTTTGGTTTTCATGTGGGACATTTCTCTTGTACTTGTAACTGACCCTTCTGTGCAGAAAGGTGCTATAATCTGCTGGCTCAGTTGTTGGCTTAGAACCAAGAAAAGCTGGGTTCTCTTCCTGCAGGTTTGCCAGCTATTACATCAAAGAAATGGCAGCAGCAAAACCCAAAAGTGATGACTCTCAAAGCAGAAAAAATCAGGATATAAATTAATTTGCTCATCTTTGATACCAAGCTTTCCTTCAACACCTACCCTAATGCCTGCGTTATGATGAGGGTTGTATGTGTTATGTACGTAGCAAGGCTGTGTCAAAGCAGAGTTGTGTTAAGAGCAGTTTTTCTTTGTTTTGGAAGTCTGTTTCTTGCCATACAAAATCTAATCATGCTCTTCTCTGCAGGAGTGGTTTAGCCAATTCCTCTGTATCTTTTCACATGGAAATGTTCCTTGCATTTATATTGCCTAGCAGTGGTGTAGATAATATGGTGGAAAATGCAGCAGGAGAAGCAGCCTCCTCTTACCTGCCATCCACATCTGCTGAACTACATATTCTCCTTCTTCACATTTAAAACTTATTTTTCAGTGTTTTTCAGATACTTCTCTTGCTTCCCACATAAATTCCAATAGTATGATCAGATGTCTAGTTCATTTCTCTTGACACACTTTATAGCCCTAATCTGAAATGTTAACACCAGCTACAAAAGAATCATATGCTTGTTGTGTAAATTACTACAATGAGATAGCCAAAGCATTATCTCATGCTATCCTATAAGTTACAATGCTTGTGGCTGCTAAAATGCTCCCTTAAGATCCTTGGGATCTCAGGGCTTTTTGACCATGCCCTGAGATGGGCAAAGAGAATCCTCTCTAGATAAGAGTGTGTATGCATGCATGATCAAGATGGATGGCGTACTCTGAACCAGTTACTGGGGGCTGATGAAAACCAGTTTCTTTAATGGAAAAGGCAGAAAATCAGGTTAATCTGTGGATTTCTGGCAGTTCAAACCACTGCCACTTCCTCATGTAGGAAATCCTGTGTTTAGAGTGGAGGCTAATTTAAGACCAAAAGTATGTACCTTGGTTGCATATTCATCCAGAAAGATGAACGTATCAGCCATATAAGACATTCCCAAAGAGGAAGAATTATATAAATGGTTTTTAGGAGGAAGAAAGTGATCATGTTGGTGTAAGCCCAGATGAACAAATAGCTGTAGCTGAAAATCCTGCAAGCTTCAGTGGCTGTTCTGCCTGTTGACAGTATGAGCAGAACAGGGGTCACAGGCAGTGACTGTCTATGAAGAAAAGCAAAAGGTTTATGCCCTGAGAATCTCAATCTAAACCTCACTTTGATAAACTCTTGAAGACTAAGTGCTAGGTTGTGCCTAGAAAACCTGGATTATATACCTGTCAGTGGCCTGACGTTTCATTTGTGTGTGTGTGTGCTTCTGTATTTGTAAAAGGAGACCTCCTTTATCAAACTTTCTAAGATTCACAGATGGAAGGTGCCATGTAAAAGTTGCGTTGTTCTTTTCCCTACTTGTTATTTCCCCTTCCGACCTCTCATCCCCTCCCACAAGGCCTGGGTGAAAATAGAAGCTTGAGTTTGTGTGCTGAAGTTGTAGTTTTGTTTTGTTTTGTTTTCCTAACCGCTTTCACATGCAATGAAGTTTTACTGCCAGCTGCTCTCCATGGTTGGTCCCCATGGAGCCTAGGCTCCCGTTTGTTGTTAAACTCATAACAGTTGGTTAGTTTAATTTTTTGCAAATGTAAATTTATCAGGTTTGGATTTCCACCAGTTCTCTTTAGCCAGCCAGAAGTGGGCAAGGGAGTAAGCACTGATGCGTAAGAAGGGCTTGTCAGAATCTCAGATTCCTGTAGTGGTAGAAATGGCCAAGTTTATGGTCATTCTCACATTCTTTCTGTATTGAAATGAAATCTCTTGAAATTTTAATTTCCCACTGAGCAGGAATATGAAATTTCATTTAATTAACAGAAGAAAGATTTTATTTCAAAAATTTAAATAGGAAAGGACAGGGCTCCCCATGATGATCACAGCAGGGAGTCCTTGGGCCCAGACATGCTCACCAGGGAGGCCAGCAAGCCAGCAGGAAACCAGCTAGGTTTCCCTGGGAAGCATGTCTGGTTGCTGTTAGAAGATTTGATGCAATCAATCTGTTCCTGCAGAATATATATGCATATTTTTCAGGAACTGGCATTTTCCTATGGAAAAACATTTTACTGAGTTAAAATTGGAGATTAGTGACTGTGCTTTCCAGTCAATCCTAGCTGCATTGGTGAGAAAGCCACATGTACATTGTAAATATATGTAAATATATGACAACCTAGCATACAGTTAGGCAGCCACACCAGACCTCCAAAATGGGGCCTATGAATGACCCAAAAGTCTCTTTAAATACTTTTGCCTGGTTATCTGTCAAACTAAAACTAGCACTGGAATGAACAGACCACCAGGATACTTCCCTACTTTCATGGGAAGGCTGTGTGGAAATTGGCCATGAGACAAAGCAGAAACCAGCTATAGTGAGAACATCCATTCCTTATCTTTTCGTAGTTTCAACAAATCAACGAGATAGCTATGAGTCCTGTGCATTTCCATGTAGGATTTGTTCTTTTGAAAGAATCTTCTGATTGTGTGCTTGATACCATGGTACCTATAGCTGGAAGACTTGAGGAGCTAGGCATCTGCTCTGGATTTAAGGGTTGGTTATTGGTTCCAGATCAGAGTCCTGAGCACTGCCTGCACATTCTGCAGCCTATGATATATTGGGACATTCCAGAGACCCAACCATATTTCAGAGGCCAGTGGACAAGCTGCTGTGGTGCTGGCATTGGCAGCCTGTGCTGGTGATGGACCAGTGCCCACCTCAAGGGGGACAGAGCAGTGGTGAAAAGGAGGGACTAGGACTCAGTGGGGCAGTGTAACTTCTGGTTAGCTGCACCAGATCTTCCATGGGGGATTCCAGAGGAAAGCACGTGGGAGGGTTTAGGTGAAATTGGGGCAGAAACAGAGTGTCTGGCCCCAGGCACAAGAACACAGCTGACGCAATTTCTCCTGTGGTATGGTGGCATGTGTAACAATGGCCTGTGGGTCTGGTGTGCTATTCAGTGTCTGGGAACCTAAACTTGAACCAAAAAAAAAAGATGCATTTTCACACGTGCTGTTAAACAGAGATGGTCTTTTGAGGGAGTTTGTAGATGGGTATTTTCTTATCCTGTACTTCATCAGGAAACTCTCTGTGAGAACAAAAATGTGTGGCAATGCAGGAAAGTGATTAACTGCTGAGTGAGCTGAGGAGGCTCTGCAGCATTTTCTACTGTTACACTCATCAAATCATGCTGTTACTGCTGCTGTGGGCTCCTCTAATGGAAAACTGGGTTTATGTATTTGTGCCTTCCTCTGCACCAGATTGCCATTACTTAGAGCCATGGATCCATTGCTTCCAGCTCCATTTTGCAGGCAGGGAAGAGGAGCTGTGGTGGAGTTCGAGGTTGATACATGGCCTTGCTTGGTAGGGTAAATATGGGCTGGCAGAGTAAAGCTAGAGGTCTTTGTGTGCAGATGTGGTGAGGACACTGATCCCCTGGGAAGACAGCAGTGCCACTGCTTGCTGTGAAGGTTTTAGTTTTCATAACTGCATGAAATCATCTAGTTTCTCTGTCAGGCAGAAAAGATTCCTTGGCTTTCTGAATTTTTTACACATGGAAAGCTGTCATTCTCATTGTCCTGGCTGGCAAGAACTGTATATAGTCCTCATCTGGATAGTAGTTTATATTTTAGTGGAAACAGTTCTTTTGGAAATATCACCTCCCATGGCACTGAGCCTCACTAGTGACTCAGTGCTGAGTCAGAAGAGAGAGTGCCATTTGCTGGATCAGCCACAGAGCTGTGGTACAAGCTGATGTTTTCCTTGTCTGCCTCCATCAGGATAGTGACCAGACATGTAGATCTACTCAGCTTGCTAGGGAAGATGAGATCACAGCTAAAGAGGCAAAAGTCACATTAGGTTGTATTTGCAATGAGAAAAAAAAAGTCCATTTTTCATAAACTTGCTTGTTTGTACAGGATGTAAAGGGAGGTATGATACAGGGCACCCGGGTTTGGAGTTCTCTGGATGCTTCTTTTGGAATTTTCCAAAGGAAAATAATAATTCACACTTCAAAAATGAGAATACACAAGTATACTTTCTAGTCTTTCAGTTGAACTATTATGCTAATATTCTCTTTGGCTCTGATTCTGGTGTATTCCCTGCATGAGTCTCCTTCACAATTGTAGTTTTTGTTTTTTTTGTGGACTTGTTTATTTTTAAAGTTACCATCATATTAGCTGCAGTTGTCATAGGGGATAGAGGAAGGTGCTAAAATTATTTCATGACTATGTAAGAGTCAGACTATTATTCACCTTTCTAATATAAAAATCATATACTGACTTAGGGGGAAGACACAATACGGAAATACCACATTAAAAGAAAGGAATGATCCTGAAAAAGGTTGAATTTTAAGTTGAATTTCACAAAGCAATTTTTTTTTTTTTTCAGATCTGTTATTCTGCAAAGTATTTATCTGGAAAGGGGACTGAAAGAAGATACTTAACACAACATTTGACTGCACCTGCATGGAGTGTACTCCTTCAGTAACCATGCAAGTATTCATGTACCTCTCATTGCTGGTGTCTGTGATCACAGTCAGAAGAGCTGAATATTTGCTTGTTATGCATTTAATTCAATGATAAATTTACACAGGGGCAACTTCTCATTCAGTTACTCATCTGGTTTTGATACTGGGCTGCTACATAGTGGCCTCCTTCATAAACCTGTAGAATGGGAGAATGGAGAGAGGGTGTCAAGTGGAAAAGAGGAATGAGCAATTAAAAACTTCATTATTCAGCTTATGGTATCTGTTAATTCTTCACTGTCTGACAAAGCACAATTAAATTTTGTGCAATCCAAAACACAAGAAACAAAAGCGCAGTAAAAAAATACAGGAAATTCCCCAGTTAACTAACAAGGCTCCTTTAAGAAATTTAGACAGGAGTTTCTATTAAAGTAGAAGAGTTTCCTCTGAAATACTATTATCTGCTTTCTTTTCATTGCTACCTTTTTTTTCATCTCTACATACAAAGGACTTTGAATTTCTTCCTTTTAGATGAGCTCAGGTTAGAAGGAAAGGTCACAGGTGGGTGTATTGGAATGAATGTTTCATCACTTCAGGCTCAAGCTCGATGTTCAAATTGGTTGTTTGGTTTTGTACCAGTTGTTAATGGTAGTGCAGCCCCTCTGTTGTGCTGATCTGTGTGCCCAGCTGTACCCTGTGCTTGTGTGTGTCCTGACTCCCTGCTCAGCAGTACAAGGCATTGCTCCCGACCCACACCAGGATGGCTGCTAAGGCGTTTTCTCAATTTGCCTGTGCACATGGCCCCTTCTCATCTAGCTGTCCCATGATCTACAACCTGGTGCTTAGGAGATGACTTGCCTGAATAGTCTTCTCCCTCATCTCCTTCCTATCTGGATCCGCCAGGGAGGATGAGAGTCCCCCTCAAACTGATGCTCCACTAATGAGAAGAAATCCAATTTTCCAGCTTGAGAAATCATCTTGTGCAGAATCATTTTTGACCTTTTGTGAGGCAGTTGAGAAATCCTGTTTTGATCCAGACCTGGAACATATGTGATTTTAAATTCCAGCTAGAACGTTCCTTTATACATGTTCTGCCCTTGTAAGATACCCAGGAGGGAGGTGGGAATGGGACTTATTTCATGCCTGAGGAATCTACCTGGATCAGTACTTTGCAATTATGATAAAATGTGTAGTTTTTTGCTACCCTATAGGTTGAGATTTTGACACCCTATCTGCCTCCCTTGTTCCTGTACGCATGTAACCTACTGCAGGTGGTTAGCCTTGGAGACTACGGCTTCGGTTCGGTTCGTGTATAGCTGCCCATGACAGCCTTCTGTGAGAAATTATCTGAGATGATAGAAAGTCTTTATGATCTTCCATATGACAGTGGGTGGCAGCCTGATTTTCTGACATGCACTTTATACATAGGGATCCCTTAAGTGAAAGGTAGTACTAAGGAAGTTTGGACATCAGTAGTGTATGTACCTCCAGTCAGACTAGGTACATACCAAGCTCCTAGAGTTGACTGTGGCACTTCAATCCTAAATTAATGTCAAGTCAGGAAGCAGAGAGGTAGGAAAATGAACTGTCCATGAGAAAAAAAAATTTAAACCTTAAAAATAGTTTAATTTAATTGTCTGTGATAGAAATGTTCTGCACCTATTATAAGAATAAGCATCCTGTGCCTTTTAATTTGTCATGGTGTAAAGAGTCTGATGCTGTTTACAGTACGTGGATGTGAAATACATTTCTGCAAAAGCTCTAGGATCTTCACTTTTAACATATGCACATTAGTGCTATTAATAGAGCAGTGAGTGTTTACTATTGAAATTATGACTTCTTTGTCATTGTGCTTAGAAGGCTGGTTTTATTTTGTCATAAGTACAAATGCAGGCAGAGATGAGTAAGTGACTGAGGCAGCTGTTGCAGGCAAAACAGCCCCCGCTCAGGGAATTTTTATTTAATCTAGTTTATTATGAACTAACATAAACATCAGATCACACCATTTCTGGTGTTGAGAAAAAGGAGGACAAAACCAATTAAATAAACACTTACCAAACAACTTTCCTCCTCCTTCTCCAGGCTCAGCGGAAGCCAAATACCTATTGTCCCTCCTTTCCAGTCTCACCTCCCTGTATTCTCACATTGGTTATACTCAACCCACTCCAGTCCCTGCAGTAAGGTAGGGAGTACAAGGTTGTGGGAGGGCTGGGAGCATGTGCATAATCATTACTTTTGGCTGCTCTTTGGCTCTTCAGGTTTTTCTGCTGTTCTCAGTGTCCCTGCTCAGCACAGGTCACCCATGGACTGTATTTCCTCAGGGGTGACCCTGCTAGAGGTAAGAAGAAATTAACTTTTACTGATCATCATTCAGAGAAACAAGTGACTGGATATAATGAATGAGAGACAGATAACTGAAGCTGTCGTAAAGGGACTTGGGGCACCTGCTTCCCAGATATGCATTTTCAATAAAAGCAGCCACTTTCTGCAGCCTGATATGTGTCTCTTAATGGTTTGTTTATCTGAGAAAGTGAGAACAGGATAATTTTAAGAGAAGAAGTCCATACTGGGCAAGTATTTACACTGCAGATCCCAAAAGGAAGTATACAGAGAACTCCAAATCTCATATTTAACTCAATGAGGTTTTTCAGTGGTCCTCCTCATGAAAATACCAATGCAATTAGCTGGAAAAGTTGGCATATATTATTATGTTTTGAGCTTTTTTTTGGTTTGTTGGGGTTTTTCTTGTTTGTTTGCTTTTGTGTTTGTGGTTTTTTGTTTGTTTGTTTTGGGTTGTGGGTTGTGGTTTTCGTTGGATTGTTTTTTGGTTTTTTTTTTCCCTTGTAAAATCTGAATTTTCTATGTGGAAATTTGCCCATGCAGTATCTCTCTCAAGAAATTTCATTAGGAGTTTAAAAAACATATTTCTGTTTCAGATACTGTTTCAAAAGTAAACAGAAATGAAAAGAAATTGCATATTTCGCTTGAAATTTGATTTAATCTTTCATATTTATTCTGTCAGTAAAATTGTGATGAAACTTTCAGCACAGAGACCAGGTGGTTTTCCTTGTATCTCATGTAATTTAGGTAAATGATAACTAAAACTACTTTGTGATCAGATGAACGTTTGTATTCCTGGCTGAAAAGACTGTGAAACAGCCACTATCAGCTCCACCAAGATGTGCTGGTTGCAGTGTGGGTACAGTCTTGATCTTCAGTAAATTAAGAAAACCAGTCTCATTTGCATCCTGGCAAAGTAGGGACCATCATGCAATAAATTGCTGCCTCTCACCTGAGGCATGGTCGCTTTGAGCTGAGGAAGAATGGTGTTTAGTACCTCTGGAACAGTGTCATGACAGACAGTTTGACTTTGCACTTCAGCTGTCAGTAAATAATGTGTTAAACAAATATTATAGATTTTGAAGCTGCAGTGCTGTCCTTCCTCATAGTCTGTCCTTCAGTTGTTCCTATGCAGTAATTTGTGCAAGTTTGAGCAGGTTTCTTACTTTTCTAAGAAGTATGTTTTTCTTGCATTACTTACCATTCCTATGTTGCCCTTAATGACATCTAGCTTCTTTGTCCAACTGGAAATGGGGCTATTCTAGACAGAATTTTGAGAAATACAACTTAAAAAACCCCAACCTTAACTGACACTACAATGTAGTATGCATTCAGTGTCACCAGTGTCACAAAATGTTCCTCTGATGAATTTTATTCAATCTAACTAATGTCTGTGTTGCTGTCCCAACCCCTTTGCCATCAGTCGCAGTGATTTAATCAATTTAGAAATCAGGTGAGTGCTGGTGGAATCAACTGGTCAGAACAAGCAAAAGTAAATGTGGAGCTGCAAACTAGATACAACATCTATAAAGATGTACATCATAGCTAATGGCTTTTTATGATCCTTGTGACTTCAGAGATATTGACAGGTGAGTTTCAGCTTGTTCAGATTTATGAAGCAATATCACCTAATTTATTTAGCTTGAGGCATTTCTGAAAGAAGGAATGCAAGTGTTAGCTAATAGTTTGTTTTTTTTTTATATAAGATGCATCCTGTTGCATAATGCATAAGTGCCATCCTTTGTAATACTACTTTTTATAAAAATACCAGTATTTTTCACAGCATGTTGCTGTTACTCTCATGTCCCTCATTTTTGCAAAGAAGCCCACGCCTGTTTAATGTAGAGAATGGCTCTAGAGAACTTCATTTCAGGGGATCTCAGCAGTGGGCTTTTGCAGTGGTACAAAATGGAGACAACAACAATATTTTATCTAAAGGTAAACGTACATGGGCAAGACCCATTTTAACTGGCTGGATGTCATTATGGATGCAGACATCCAAAGGGACCCAACTGAATTAAGTAAATCACCTCACCACATTTTTTTCTTTAAAACCTTAATTATCATCATTCCTAGATTGTTCCCCACCCACCATCTCCTTTAAGAACTTCAGAGCAAAGATGATCCTGCTTGCAGTGATGGCAATCCATGTCTTGTTCTTGAATTTACTAAAATCTCTTTTCTATTTTGCTGCAGATTATTACTGGTACTGGTTATGTCCTTCAGAGTGTACCAAGCAATCTGAGTAGTTTAGGGAATACAGGAGTAATTTACACTTCATAATGAAAATGAAACTCTTTAAAATTTAGTATTGGGAGTCTTCAAGTGGGACTTCTGCTGGACTCCCTACAAGATGGTCCTGCCCCAGGGAGAAAATGTAGATGAGTATAAGCATGCAAGTAAGGTGTTTCCACATTTGGTTATCAATTGACCATAAAATGTGGAAAAAACTTACAAAAAGGAATGGTAAGAGTGCTTTTAGGACTGAAATTTTACAATTGGTGAGAACCATGTTGTTTTGCATCCTGGCAAATCACAATGCAACTTTAGTTTTTTTTTTCTTCCTTAACCAATCTGCTTGTTCGTTGCCTCACGTTTGCCTTATATGAGAAAAAAATAAGTGTGTGGGGTATGGTGGTGTTTCTGTTTAATTTTTGTGACGTTAAAAGCAGGTGTTTTGGAACTAATTTGTTGTTATCTAGAAGGTGTGACAGTGAGCTTCTGAGCAAGACAAGGAGAAAAAGAAGGTTGTACTTCTTTGAATGAAGTCCTTATTTATAAAGGCAACCAGAGGGGTTAAATAAAGGCTAGGATTTATTCACGTAGGAAAGTAAATTATGCATGTTAATACATACAAAAGAAAAGGAAAAGGAGAAGAGCCATGTAGCAGTGAAAGTGTGAGATGTCTCTGTAAAGACTGTTTTTTAATTTTGTACAAATATGGCACAGTGTTGACAGCTCTCATGACTTCATGCAATACATGTGATGACAGAACTTTGTGTTGTGTGACTGTATTTTAGCATGCATTTATACAAGAAAAAGATAAACACTCAGGTTTTCTTGAAATTATGAAACATAAGGGCTCCAAATTAAATACCAAATAAAAATAGCCCACATTTCCTTCCAAACTGTTTTGCTTTGCAAACCATGTTCCAGTCTAGGGGAAGCTGGTCTCCATCACCCAGCCTGGGCAGGCAGTTGTACGTGCCAAGGGAAGGATATTTTTCTGTCTGTTTTGTGTGAGGCAATTCCTCTGGTTTTAATGGCATTCCTCCTCCTGACCAGTGAGATTAGTATTCGAGACCCAAGCATCCAATTGTGAAATGGCGACATGGTAAGGATATTGCAGCCTGATTGCTTGTAGTTAATCAATATAGTAATTCTGTATCTTACACATTCATCTCTTCTGCAGTACTAGCTAGTGTAGGAATGAGAAGGAAGGGGAGAAAAGCACCCCTTGGGTAAGAAAGTGAAGTTTCATATTTTGTGGTGCTGCTGAAGAGCTTCCTGGTACTCTGCTGGCGACAGAATGATAATTTGCTACTTCTAAATGTAGGAGTAAAAATGCTATTAATGGTGGGCTGTTATGTTAATTTGTTAATTATTTAATGGTTTCTAATAGGTGTTCCTACAGGAGGAAAAAAAAAAAGGGATTTAGATCCAGCTATGTTTGTTCATAAATATTGAAGAGAGGAGGATTTCTACCTGGATGTATGTTTCTAAATGGATGGACTTTCTAAGAACCTGATTTATGGAGAAAAGGTGCTGATAACAGACTTCTTTAAGCTTTTTCCTTTTGGGAACCCAAAATCGCTAATTCCTTTTTAATCCTACCTGTTGATTTCTTTATTTCTGTTGGCCTTTTTTGAAAAGAGAACATAAAATAACTCAAGTACTCTGTGCGTTAGTGTTCCTAAATGATTGAATTCTGCATTTAATTCATGAAAAATTAGGGTAAAAAGCTCTTACTGATCAGCATTCATTTAAACAAATTCCTGGAAATAATGGAGGCCAGATGAGGGAGAGAGAAAATTGAAACTATATGAAAAGTGGCTTTCTGGGGCAGCTGCTTTCGCAGATGCATGTGTTCAGTAGAAGCAGCCGTGTTCTATAACCTAGTTTATACTTCTTACAGGTTATCTGTTTGGGAAGTAGAAAGTAGGTTAATTTAAAAAGGAAAAGCCTATGCTGAGGAAGCTAAAGTCTGTTCTTGCATTCCTATTGTGTGTGGCAACCCGCCTTTTGGTCTTAAAGATTTGGCTGATCTAGAAATGTGTTATGCAAATGGGTAGCTTGAATCTGTGGGGACAGAGGAATTCTTTTGGGGTTCAGGCAACTGGAGTGGGTTGTATGATTCCTGCACAAGGGGATACAGGGTAGCTGTATACTGAAGAAGCACAGAAAAATACATATGTGGTTAGGAAGTTTTACAGATTCAGGTAGGAGAATTAATGTTAGGTTTTCAAAAATACTGAAGACAGTTTGGGTACCTCAGTTCGTTATCTGGTGCTAAATTCTTGCGCAGCATATGATGCTCTTTATGTTGCAAGAAAAAATACTGGCACCAAAGCATGCTCCTACCTTTCTTTAGTGTTTTAAATTTCACTATTAGTTTTTTTTTTATAATATTCTGCTGAACTGAGCTGTATCTTTGAACAGCAGTGTTAATGAAGTTATCCCTGAAGTGTATTCTGGCTCCAGATATATGCTACATTCATTAAGATCACAGTGCATTCTTGAAATAAATGAAGTAGGTTTTCTAGAAGTCTACTTGCTGAAGAAACGTATTATGCATTGACAGCTAGCTTTACCAGTCAGATTTGTGTTGTTCATATACTGCTTTGTTTGTCTTACTGTGCTCCTATTGTTTTATAAAATAAATTGCAGATGTCTGAAGCTAAAAACTTCCCAAATACATATTGATATGCAGGGAAATTTAGGAAAGAAACCATTTTGGGAACTCACTGCTGTTATATCATTGAAGAAAACCAATTTGACATCTTTAATGAAATTAGACTGTCTGAAGGTAGAGAACAGCTCATGTTTATGATGCGGAAGCATGGGATAAGCTGTCCAAAAATTGAGGTTACAAATTGTTTTGCAGATAAGAGTCAAGAAGAAAACGCCCTCTTTTTTCCCTCTCCATATCCTACAGGACACTATAGAACGATTAGAACTGGGGAGGGGGAAAGGTGGGGGGGGAGCAGTGAATTAGTCCTTTCATTGAAACATCTGGAATTGGTCAATATCTGAGGCAGGAGATCCTCTTAGAACAGAGTATGAGGGATTTCCATGGTGGAACAAAACAGCTTTTATTCTTTCCTTTCTCTTGTTCTCAGCTCTCTGTTAAATGAAAGATTTTAAGACCAGAAACATAGAAAAAGTGTGTCTGTGCTTAGGGAAGATTGTCCTGGGTTCAGCAGTAGCAGTCATTTTTATTCCTTCTTTGTAGCTGGTGCAGTGCTGTGTTTTGACTTTCGGGCTGGGAGTTGTGTTGATAGTACCTATGTTTGTAGTTACTGCTCAAATGTTTGGTTTGTCCAAGGCCTTTTTCTGAGCTCATGCTCTAGCAGGGAGGAGGGGAGGCCAGGAGGAAGCAGAGACAGGACACCTGACCCAGGCTAGCCAAAGAGGTATTCCATACCATAGCACATCATACCCAGGATGTAACTGAGAGTTACCCAGAAGGGCTAGTGCTTGGGGGATTGGTGGAGGTATCGGTTGGTGCTCAGTTGGGCAGGGTGGGGTGAGTTATCAGTCAGGGGCTGGTGAGGTGTTGTATTCTCTTCACTTGTTATTTGCTTTATCATTATTATTATTATTATTGGTTGTAGCAGTAGTGATTTGTATTATACCTTAGCTATTAAACTGTTCTTATCTCAACCAGTGGGAGCTACATTCTTTGGGTTCTCCTCCCCAGCTCTCCAGGATTTGGGGGAGAAAGGGGGGGAGTGAGTGAATGAGCTGTGCAGCTTGGTTTAAACCATGACAAAGATTTAAAGTAAGAACTTCAGCCAAAATAAATATTATAAACCAGACAAGGATTTGTTTATTCAGGGTGGGATGGAAGAATAAAATACATACTGAGGGACGTGAGACCATTTGATCTTTCAGATACTTGGGATTAACATTAGTAATGGCAAAATAGAGTGGAAGTTTCTTCCAGAGAGTAGAAAAGCAGGGAAAAGATGGAAGTGTCTTAGAATCATAGAATAGTTAGGGTTGGAAAGGACCTTAAGATCATCTAGTTCCAACCCCCCTGCCATGGGCAGGGACATCTTACACTAAACCATGTCACCCAAGGCTTCATCCAATCTGACGTTGAACACTGCCAGGGATGGAGCATTCACAACCTCCCTGGGCAACCCATTCCAGTACCTCACCACCCTTACAGTAAAGAATTTCTTCCTTATATCCAATCTAAACCTCCCTTGTTTAAATTTTAACCCATTATCGCTTCTCCTGTCACTACAGTCCCTAATGAATAGTCCCTCCCCAGCATCACTTAGGCCCCCTTCAGATACTGGAAGGTTGCTATGAGGTCTCCATGCAGCCTTCTCTTCTCCAGGCTGAACAGCCCCAACTTTCTCAGCCTGTCTTCATATGGGAGGTGCTCCAGTCCTCTGATCATCCTCATGGCCCTCCTCTGGACTTGTTCCAACAGTTCCATATCCTTTTTATGTTGAGGACACCAGAACTGCACAAAAAACTCCAAGTGAGATCTCACGAGAGCAGAGTAGAGGGGCAGGATCACCTCCTTTGACCTGGTGGTCACACTCCTTTGGATGTAGCCCAGGATACAGTTGGCTTTCTGGGCTGTGAGTGCACACTGCCGGCTTATGTTCATTTTCTCATTGGCCTCTTGGAAGGGTGTTTCCCCAAACATAAGTTAAAAATGGTGAATAAACGACAGATACTTGCTTATTACTTGGAACCAACATTTCTTTTTGTCTTTATTTCTCTGTAGTGGGTTTCAAAATGAATGTATTTGAAAGTGCTAATTTTTATAGACCCTCCTATTTTCTCACTATGAAAGTTAATTTGGAGCAGAATACCTGAAACTTCTCAAGTGTCAAGCAAGTCAGACCTGTACATGAGAAACTCCTCAACTGTGGTAATTTTACATGGATTATTTGGCTTCCATTTATTATGATTTTTGCATGCTTTTCTGATGAGTCCAAACAGAAGAGGTTGAGTCTATGACAACACTCTCTTCCACTAGAAAGAAACTGGTCTTTGTAGAGATACACCAATATGAAAATTTTCCTGCAGGAAAATGGTTTGTCTTGATCTTTTTCCATCAAGGCTAAGTGGGAGGAAGCAAGCTGAATCTGCCTCAGCTGACTTTCTGACTGAAACCTGCATACCAGACTTAAGGAATTTATTAAATACAACTTGTGTGGTATATACTAT
Organism: Melopsittacus undulatus; assembly: GCF_012275295.1. Taxonomy (NCBI): domain Eukaryota; kingdom Metazoa; phylum Chordata; class Aves; order Psittaciformes; family Psittaculidae; genus Melopsittacus; species Melopsittacus undulatus. The sequence goes on along the minus strand of NC_047528.1, from coordinate 88,168,964 downwards.
ACTTTTAAGCTTCCTGCCTATCTCCTGCCAAAAGCAATATAATTTGGTGTACTGTATTTCTCAGACTTCCCTGCCCCCTTCTCTTTAATGTATCTGTATTTGACAGTGGCATTATTTTGTAAATATATGTATGTGCTTAGCACAAACTAAACTAGAACTGGCTGCATTGGAGAAGCTGGAGTTCTCGTTATACATCTATTAAAAGCTTTTTTTTTTTCCCCTAAAAAGTTATGAAAATATTTTTCTGCTGAAGCTTACTGTATGTGGTTTTAGTGGGGAATTGTCTTGATTTTCTTTAGGTTTGCTAAATAACATTTCATTTGTATTGAAATTGTCATGTTAGATGCAACCTGATTCTTTTTATGAATATCCTGTTCTCAAACATCTATCACCATGTTTATTATAAATTACTATTATCAAATTAAGCTGTTACAATTTAAAAATGTCAAAAAAGTTTTTTTTCTTTCATACATAAAGTAAATATTATGACAGCTGTCATACCCCAGCCGTCTTCATAATCCTTATTCTGGGATTTCATATTTGTGAGATTTTTTTGCCTACAGGTTTGATTTCATGGACATAAGGCTGCCTGGGTGTCTGATTGCTGCTGACTCCCTGGGCTTATTACTATTGGGCTGAGCACAACACCAGCCTATAAAAATGTCTGTTTGGGAGCTGACTAGGGCCAGGGCAAGAAAGTTGGTGCCTGTCTTCAAGACCATGAGGATATAAACACAAAATTCTCACAAACTTCTGAATCATTAGAGCATTTACTCTGAAACTCTTTATAATACATGCACACAGCAGCACCTGTACCCTTTGCATTGGTCCAGGGATTTCTGTTTATTAACACAGTTTTTGTGAACCACGGTCAAACTTCCAGCTAGGATGTTTGCTTGAGATACAGATGTAAGACTTGACTAATATCAAGTCACCTAAGGCTACAGCCTGTCTTTCTCTTTGAAGCTTTGGTTAAAACATTTTAGGAAAGACAAATAGTCCTCTAAAGAGTTACTTGATCCTCTAGAGACCAACTGATGTGATATCAAGAAAGGTCAGCTAGCTGCAATTACTGTTTACCAGTTCAGGAGAGAGTGAAGTCAAATCTGTTTATTAATCACTTTCAGTGCTTCAGTGAAGGGCTTTTATTTTGATACATGTGAGAATTGCTATAGAAATTAAAGAGTATTTTATATTCTCAGAGATATTTCAAGTCTCCATACATACGTAAAGCAGCAATTTGTCTATTTCCAGGTGTGATCTTGTTAGATGTGATGGAGACTTCTGTTCACACTTGTAAGAAAACTGGTAATTTCAAAATTGCTGAAGAGCCAGGAAACGAGTTCAGAATAGAGCAAACAACACCCCTGAAGTAGTACAGTGGCTATTTCAAAACTGCAGCTAAAAGTAAATTCCTATTCTGATGGAAGTATCCAACCTAGTTGGTCTCAATCTTTGGGGCAAGAAAGGATGCAGAGAATTAAAAGCTACAGCGGCTTAAAGCCAGAAACAGCTTATGAAGCGCAGCTAGTGGATGTGGTTTGTTACAATGCTTTAATGTTAAAAAAGGCTAAAATTCCTTTAGAAATCATCTATAATCTCTTTACATTACCACTAACACTCTGCAGCACTTAGCTAATAATTAGGAGTTCCTCTGGTTTTTGCTATATGAATAATTTCATAGAATCACAGAATAGTTAGGGTTGGAAAGGGCCTTAAGATCATCTAGTTCCAATTCCCCTGCCATGGGCAGGGACACCTCACATTAAACCATGCCACCTAAGACCTTGTCCAACCTGGCCTTGAACACCATCAGGGATGGAGCATTCACAACTTCCTTGGGCAACCCATTCCAGTACCTTACCAGCCTTACAGTAAAGAACTTCTTCCTATCCAATCTAAACTTCCCCTGTGTAAGTTTTAACCCGTTACCCCTTGTCTTTTCACTACAGTCTCTAATGAAGAATCCCTCCCCAGCATCCTTCTAGGCCTTGGTTTAAATGCAGATACCTCAAGTAGGTCTGAATGATTTAACTGGAATCAGCAAATTAACTAGACTATTTAATCTTCTCAGACACATTTATATAGCTATAGGAACTGTGGCACAGGAATTTTGAATGTTAATTGGAGATCTGTAAATATGAAAGTTCTTCTCACTTCTGTAAAGGTCAGCAAAACAAATGGTACAATACACATCACTTGAAAAAAGTGTCAGAAGTGAAAAAATAGTATTGAAATGAATAAATATGTGAAGAAATTAAATGAAATGGATACATGATTTGCTCTGGGACAAGGGATGGACACCTAGTGGGATCTATATGAGGAAGTCTATTGAAAATGGGGAGATTAATTAGCCTTCTCAGTCTAGGTTTTAAATAGACAATTGCTCTGTAACAGCACACTTTTTTTTTTCCTTTTTTATTGCATGTGTGGCCATTGGTCAGCCAGCATTTTTAATGAATAACAGTATATATTGCACACTTGAAAGAATGGGTTGTGGAGCGCAAATAAAGAAAACCTTACAATTGCAGTCTAAGGGTAAAATATATTATAACTGGTAAGTGTTGCAAATCCCACCACTTTTCCATTGGCACTAAAACAGGTGGGCTTGACAACTGCAAAAAATAACTAAATTGAATGATTGTTTAAGCATGTACTTTGAAGTAGTTCTTATTCTTTCACTTAAAGAAAAAATAACTTTCTCTGATTGTCCTCTGATGGGTCCCTTAATGCTACATTTCTCACTATTTTCCTCTTTTAATGTGGTTTTTTTTTTTTTTAACTTGTGGGGGGTTGTTTTGGGGGGGTTTTGGAGATTATTTTTTTTTTCTTTTTTTTTCTTGCTTGTTTCTGTTTTCTTCTTTTAGCCTTTCTTCCATGCAGCCACTTCTGAGCCACTTTCCTCTTTCACTGGCCCCCAGAGTCAGCAGCATTTGTAGGTCAGCTCTGCTTTGGGCAAACTGGTAAGGGATCACTGTAGGTAGGAGAGCTGGCTGCTTTTGTCTGGAAGGAAGTGCTGCAACCACTCTATGAGAGCAGCTTACATTCTCACCTGAGGGGCTATGAGGGGTTATATCAGTTCTGTTGAGCTGCCTGTGGATTCAGAGTCCTATATATAGCCAAAGTGCTCTTAACCAGAACAAGTGCTTGACTTTGCTTATTTGAAGTCTAAGACTTTGAGGCCATCTGCCCTGAGTGAATCTTCAGATGTCATTATTAAAATATCAGCAAGGGATATCACTCAAGACTGGAGTGCCCTTGTTCTAGTTTCTGTGCAAAGACAGACAAAGAAATATTCCCTGCCCCAAGGAACGAAGTGGGTAAGACAAAGCAAACAGAAGCACCTGGAAGGGAAGGAACTTGGTTGCAGTCACTCAGTGAATCAATCCTTGGAAGACCTTGAGGCCTCTTGAGTTTTATGTAGTTGATTTTTTAAACGAAATGCAATGGTGACTTGAAATTGTATCCACAATGTCAAAAATACCCTTTTTATTTCTGGTTATTGGGCCATCGCTGGAAATACACTTTCTGCTGTTATAAAGGGATGTCTCTGACCTGCTGCAGTCCATAATCTCTATCACCTGCCTCTCTTCCCTCACCTACCCTGTGGCCTAGGCAAGGTGTGAAATAGAGTATTTGTTGCCTTGTATCAATAAGCCATTTAACACAGACAAGTGAACTCCAAAGTGGGGAAAAAGTGAGATACCTTACAGTGACCTAATTTATGAGATGGTAACTCTTCCGCAGACCAGAAATTTGGTCAATTTTCTTTAACAATGAACAGATGAAAATCAGTTTACCTAGTGTCACAGATAGGTAAGAGTGATAGAAACAGCAGAAACCACTGATGTACTGTGTTTTGATAATGCTTTTTCATCTGGTTTTCAGTTACCTTTTTTGCATATATGTTTCCTTACCCCACTTCCCATCTCTCGTGGTATTTTGGAGTGCTAGTGTACACCTTTATGTAGGAGGTCTTACTATGGCGAGGGAGTGGAGCTGTAAAGTGCCAACCATTTTGCCTTCTAGTGGAACATGCAGAACTTTCTGCATTCAGTGTGGCTGTGTTGCCTGATCTTTCATACTTGGCACTCTCTCTCCTACAATTATGTGAAAAAATAATAATTAGCACATTCAGGAATATACATATATATATTTAAGATTTGGGCCAAGATTTGCACATTTAAACTTAGGTTTTTAAAGCAATATTCTTTACAGTTATGAAGTTCCTGTGATCCTTTATAGTTATTAAGTATTTTGGGGCCCCACTTGTGGAATGGGAAAGCCATCACAGCCTGAAATGACAGCAGCCATTCGCAAAGCTCAAGGCAGTAGTGCAGATTCAGGGACTGAATATGTGTCCATACACCACACCAGTCCAGAAGCACAGACAGCGAATTGCATCCTGTAAGCGATATCAGCCTGCACTGCCCCAGGACTCTCAACAGGACTAATGAGACTAGAGCCGGTACCATGACAAGATGGATATGCTGGTGCCTGTCCCATGTATTGCCCACAAGCTGCCAGGCCAAGGTCCTGTAGCATGCTCCTGCAATGCATGGCAGAGACATGCTGTCAGCCACTCACTCTGTATACTGCTGGCTTTGTTTGGAGTCTGAAAAGGGCATCCTTCCATCTCCAGAGGTTCCCTTGGCCCAGCAAAAATGTGGCATTCCTTGTCCTCCTTACAGCCATTACCAGCTAAAATCAACAGTTTCTATTCTGCAGTAAAAACAGACTTTGAGAATCACTTTATGTAAGTAGAAATCTTTATGTGTTGTCAACAGTACATAGGTTGTATTATTGCCATGAGGAAGTCAACAATTCTGGAAACAGTTGAGTACTAATGCAAACTAACCCTTAATCAAACACATTTTGGGCTCATTAGCCTCACAGTGGTTGAAGTGGAGTAAGGCATCTGCTTCTAGTTTCTTTCCTAAATCTGTAATAACTATTTTAATGTATGTAATCATGATAGACCCCATATTGTGGCATTCTGTCACATCAGATGACTGGTTCTGCCTGTTCTACAAATAATCCTTCTCCGGTAAAATTATCTACTTTTTCTACATTAGTATGAGGCTCCATCTGCAGAAGTAGCTTCACTGTAAAATGTGTAAGCGACCATTTTTTTAATTTAGTAGCTTTTAGAGGTCTAAGTTAGGGTCAAAGCCCCATTGTACTAAGCACTATACAAATTCACAGTAAGGGAATTCTTGATGGGAAATTTCTCTTATCTAAGTATGCAAGAATAGCTTGATTTAAGTGGTGAAATAGCAGTGCAGAGAAGAAAAGCATTTGCCAAAGTCACATTTCAAGACAGTAGAAGAGATAAAAAATTGAACCACAGTCTTCATACAGTGTCTTATCCAAAAGCCCGATTGTTTTCCATAATTAACTATTAAACAGTAAGATCAGTATTTAAATGAAGAAAAGGAATAAACAGAATTGCACACCTCAAATCACCATTCCTCTTTTTGCAGTACTCTGAGCTTTTCTTTGAAGTTGTCTGCCTGGTATTTGGGCACAGTGCTGACTTGAATGTGGGCTTTCACTCTGCCCAAGTTACAGGCTTTTAAATCTTCCTGTTCTTTCCAGCATGGAGACTTTCAATTGCCTGTTTGCTTCTTTCTGGTGGGAGAACTGACTGCTCTTTTGTTTGAGGACACACGTACTGCATGGTTTTTCGTGTTGCTGATGCATCTTGTTTCTTTTGATGGTTCCAGCCCAGAGTAGCTGGGTTCTTTTCCCTGTCTTTGGCATTTTCCATAGACTGCCTATGTGCTCAAGCTTGGTGGTTTCCATTTCCCAGTTACCCTCACTTCTAACCCTGTTGTTGTGGCTGCCTGCTGTTACTCAGCTCGTACCTTTTCCATCCTGTGCTTGCTGATCTGAGAGTTGGACCCAGGTTTCCTATTTTTGTGTAGTGTCCTAGGGGTGGGCCATTTTTTACTGTAGGGAAGTGCTTGTGTCCGGGCCTCTCCTGGTGCTGAATCCTGGCCATTGCTTACATTTGGGACTGCTGCTGTTAAAGGACAAAATCCTGGGATTGCAGTCCTGGGTATGTGTTGCCCCAAATACCCCAGAGAAGGTGCCACAGCCTGGGGATACTGAGTTAAGAAAGATTTCCAATAAGTTATAGTTGGTTCAGGTTAACTGTTCCCTGCCTCTGTGCCTGTCTCTGCCTCTTCTGACCAGAGGAGGTAAATTTAGGCTTTTTTCCCCTGTTGCTTATAGACAGGGTATTCTTCACCTTGCTTTTTGTATTGCTTTTTGTAGATGGTGTTTTGTATTGCGATGCCTCACTCTCAGACAGGCACTGGTCCTTTACCCTGTTCTGTGCAAGTGTCTGTGTGTGACATGTGTTTTTCTTGTGACAGTTCAGCTCCTCTTGCCATTTGTGCCTTTCCCTTGCATCCCAGCTGCCTTCCTTATGAACTAGAACCTCTTCTGTTTGCTGAATAAGTGAGCCACAAATGTGCCTTTTTTGCCTAAGGAACCCTTAACATCTCCAAGTTATGAGTTGGTGTGTGAGTTGTTGGGTCAGTGACATGAGCATGCAGCTCATATTTGGCTGCTTAACTTCTTGTTCAAGGCCTCTTTGAAGCCTTAGTCTGTCACAGGTGTCATGGCAGTTCACAGCTGGCTTTGCGTTAATTCCTGGCAAGAGTATATGTCTTTTATATTCTCTCTTCCCAACAAGACAGCAAAAGCTCCACCTTTCTTTTCTCTGCTCTGCTCCCTATTTATAAGCTTGTTTATGGTCTTCATCATCATTACTCATCCTTGAGCAGATTTGTAGACTCAGAAATGTGCGTTTGCTTTGTTTACCTGTTTAATCATAAATTCTGACCAGGTGTGTGGGCTGCCTGGCTGACCATTGGTGCTGTGTTTCTCATATATTTATTGGGGAATAATCAAAGAGACATAGTCTCTGAAACCACATTCACTCCTTACCAGGGAAATTATTTACAGAGATACTGCAGGTACTACTAGCTCTCCATTTGAGCACACACACATGCTGGTTTTGTGGCCTCTTCCATCAGATTATTTAATTTGGGGTTTTACAGTATAGTAGGAAAAATTAAAAGGTCCTTACCTACTATTTTCTGTAGTTCCTTCCTCTCTAAAGCAGAAGAAGGGCTGAAACTACACGGGAATAAACTGGTATGAATGGTGGGTGTGATGGTAGAAACCGGTGCAGGAATACAAAGCAGTGAATGCCATGCAGTGCTGAATAGAGTGTGAAGATTTCTAGGGTGACAGCATTGCCAATGCCTGAACTAGGATCCAAAGGGTTTAGGAAGAAAAAGATCATAATTTCCCTGTGTATTCAGTTTCTTGTCCTGGACTGACAGGTGCTTAACATTGATAGCACTAGTAGGAAATCCCTAACTATGTCCTTCTTCATCTACAGTTGCACATACTATTTCAATTATTGGTCAAGCAACTAAACCAAAATAAACCCCTTTGTGATTACTCTTCTCTTTAAACAAAGATTTTTTTGGGGGTCAGATGCAGAGCAGGGTGATACAGACACCTCCATGAGCACTCTCCTTACACACCGTGAATCTTGAGGGCTTCCTTTGCAAGAAAACATCTCTGGAGAGAGATTGCCTTTTTACAACTCAGGAGACTTAACTACGCTGATCTTTCATGAATGGCATTTTAGGCTGGGTTCTTTTCTGCGTGCATATTTTTGATACTTGTATGACATCTGCTAGTACAGAAAACCAGGTGTGGTGTGACAAATATAAGGAATACATTACTCGACAAATTATATAGTCTTTAAATTCTGTCATAAGAATATAAGATATTGGAGTTAAAAGACAGACTATTTATAAGTTAGATGTTTATATTTTGGTTAGATATTTGTATTTTTTATTTTGGTTAGATGTTTATACTTCATTTAGAATAAATGTTTGAATGTTTTCACAAAATGATGAATTTTGGGTATTCTGTTAAACCCTTTGGTTCTCCCACTTGGTTGCTTCATGAAATGGCCAAAGTTTTCCCATTGCACAATATGATGGGCTTTTCTGTTTCAGCCATGTTGTGCTACACTTCTCCTCAGACAAGTGACATCTTTAGGAAATGACACTCCTAGTTTCTTCAGTGAGCAGATGAAGGTGTTTTAAAGAAAGTTAGCTGCTGTGTGTGTGTTTTTTCATTTGTTTATTTTTTACATGCTGGCTGAGGCTTTAGATGGGCTCTGCTTTGCTGCTTTCCCACCTGGGAACCTGAAACCTGTTTCTAGTCTTCACGCTCTTTTATTGTGTCCATTTCTGTGTGATCATCTGCCTGTGCTTGTTGAACACAACGAGGAAAGCTCTTTTCTGGCAACAGGTGGTGATGGGTCAAGGTCCTATAAGACCACTGCAGCACAGATTTCTGGTGTGATCATCTCTAGGGGAAATGGTGCAGGTGTTTGCCCTGGACATGCTCTGACAACTTACTGCACTGAGAAGTTCCCAGGGTGACTGGCCTGAGCTGCAAGATGCCTCCTCTGCATCCAGTATCCAGGTAGGGTGCAGTGAGGTATGAGATCTCTGTAGCTTTTCTGCTTGGCATGAACTGAACCCCAGGCTTCTTTATTAAACCTTTGTAAAAGCTCTTAAAACACTGCTGATGTCCCGTCCAGTGTGGATGCCATAGGTAGCCTATGTGCATGACACAGCTGATCAGGATCAAAGGAAATCTTTTACAGGAAATGGCCTAGGAATAGGTTTGTCTTGTGTCCCCAGCAGCCCTCAGCTGAAGAGGGTTTTTGCAGAGATGGGCATGTGCTGCTGCTACTCACTGTGCTCATGCACTCACAGGGACCAGGAGCAGTCACCTCAGCGTTTTCTGAAACAGAGCTTCGGTGGCCTGAAATAAAATGCGAAAGAAGCAGTTGCTAATATTATGCAGGAAACCCAAAGTGTAATTGCTGTGACTGACTGGCAGCTGTGAAGGCAAGCATGTTCTGTGGCTGGATGTGTACTCTTGCACAACTTCAAGAATAAATACAAATGGTGGTATAGTTTCACAAAGTGAAAGGAAAGGGAGTTCTATGAAAAGCAAACGAGTCAACCACTAGGCTTTGAGGGGTACATCAGGTGAGAGAGCAGCTAAGGCTGAGGTTCTCAGCTTACAGCACCGGCAGCACAGTTGGACACTAACAAAACATTTTGCTCTGTTTATTATGCTGGCTATGTCAGGCTCTACGTCTCATGCTGGCTCCCCAGTGCATCAGAGGCATCTCCCTGGCACTGCCTTGGCACCAGCCAGGATCCCAGCAGCAATGAAGGGCAGCAGCAGGGGCTGTCCAGGCGAGGGTCCAGAGGATGCAGTTATCCTATTTCAGGGTATGCATTATCTTAGAAGTAAATAGAATAGAATTCATTGTTTACTGTCATTTTTCCTTTTCCTTTCTTATTTTTATTTTTTAATGTGCAATTTACATGTCCTCTGGAGCTAGTCCAAAATGATGAGTGTTTAGTCATTTATTGTCATGCCCACCTGCTATTTTCAAACATTTCAGAAAATTACTGGTTTCACAATGGGATTGCAACATATGTCAGAGAGGGACAGGGACATTAGGATAAAATTGGAGAGGGAGAAAAACATAAATACACCCAGAGCTGTTATTTCATGCAAATATGCAGATGTTTTTTATTATATGAAGACATAGGCAACTGTGCAGAACTTGCTCTCCTCACTCATTTTGTCCTGCTCCTATTTCCCAATTTTGTTTTTTTGTCTGTTTGTTGCATCTTCTTGTAACCAAGAGTGCGTATTATCCTTGAACCACCATCTGTTTACTTTGTATCTGTATGACATACCACCATGGGACCTGGCACTCATGCCCTCTGAATGGTCTGATGACACACATTAATAGTCTGATGCAATAGGGTAAGTTCGGTGGTTCCTTAATACTCCTGAAGGCAGAGTGTGAATAAAAGAAACTCTAGTACAGGGAGCTCTTACCACTTTTCAGACAATAGGAATTGTCACTGGTTTGGAAAAACAGGTGGATGGTAATAAGGCGTTTGCATTGTTGAAGAACGATTCTGTTTGGAGTATACTTGGGAAAAGTATATTTTCTCATGTAATGCACTCTGAAAATATAATCCTTATTTTTCATTTCATCTGAGTGAGAATCTGATCCAGCTATCTTTGTGCTGTAATTGGATTAGCTGCTAAATCGGTTATACACCACCTTTAAAGTGTGGTAGGAATCCCATTTCCCCTGACATTTTTAGCCCATTGACAGCAATTCAGCATGATCTGCTGTAAAGATCTGGCAAACTCAACTTTTCCTCATTGTAGTTTAGAACAGGCCTCTTTAAGCAAGAGCATGTTTCTCAGTCCATATTTCTTGCTTTGTTTTTCATAGCCCAAAACTCAAAGCCACAAAAGAATAATCAGCAATATTAAGGCTTTTTGTTGCCCACATTTTATGTGGTTGTGTATGTCAGCGTTCTCCTTTTCTACGTTGCAGTAGAGCAGAGATAAAGCATATCCAAAATCAGGCTTCATCAATGCAGATCTCTGTAGTGTTTAAAGAAAAAAAAATATTTAACCCGCCATATTTTATGAATGAAAGCTCATTCTATTTGCCCCAACCTTTCCATGTTCTTTAAAAACCCCACAAACAAACGAACAACTCAAACCCTGAAGTTAGGCTATAAAAAGGATGAAGCAGCATTCTGAATGCCTGTTGGAAGAAAAAAATACGACACCACTTGAGGGCAGCAAATACTCAGCTTCTTTGATAAGCTAACGAAAATGTATCTCAAAGAGGCAGGAGACTGTACTTTTATTTTCCATTTATTTACCTTGTAATATTTGACTTGTAATATTAGTCTTGAAGAGTATTGTTTCCAAGTAATTGTACTGATAGAAAAGTCTTTTTTTTTATGACTGCTAAAAGACCAAAAAAAATTATTCTGGGTTTTTATTTTTGCTCTGGAATTCATCAAAAATACAAAGGTGCATGGACTTTTTTTTTGAAAGGTGATAGAGAAGGGGTCTGGCAGCAGAAGCTCATCTTCACCAAATATGTCTTTGGAATATTATATGACAACATTTGTGCAAAATCCTCACTGTAGAAAATACAGAAAAAACATGAACTTAAAAAAAATTGTCAGTCGATATAAATAATAGTGTGAGATCATGTAACTTTCAGATACATAAAGAATGAAGACAGTGTCAAAATACACATTTGAGGATGTCAGATTAAATCTGTACAAGAACCTATAATCTTATCATAGACTTAAGTTCTTGTAGCACTTGATTTGACAACTGTATCTTTTCCTAAAAAATGCACTTTTAAAATTCAGCAAAATGCTAAAACAAAATCCATCATCTGGAACTAAATTTATGCCTTCATGTTCCATTAACAGCTCTAAAATTTAGATGTAAAGCAGAGATCTTTACCAATTACAATAATGGAGTGATCAGCTATGAGGTTATCTGAGAACCTGATGGGGGAGTCCATGTTTTGTTGTTCATCTGATGGTGATGATGGAGAAATACCAGGTTTCAGTCTAGATTTTTATTTTTCTCCTAGTAGTCTCCACAGCTGATCCATTTTGCACCTTTTCTTGTACTAACTGCTGCCTTCTCTATAGCCCTCTCACCCTTATTTGATGTTTCTTTTTATTTATACTGCAGGTTGGGCTGCTCTCCCTCAGCCCCTCACTCCCCTCTTGTTGATAAGACTCCTCCTAGCTCCTTCTCCATGCCAGCTGTGCTCCTCCTCCTCCACCTTGCTGAAGCATCAGGATGGGGTTGGCCAGAGTGCATTGGGAGGCACTTCTGGCTCCAGATCCTCTGCCCAGTGCTGTAGCTTTCTTAGCTTGCTGGAAGATGTCACAAGCAGGGAAACTGTACTCAGCCCCGTCAGCTTTGTGTGTGTGCGTGTGAATATCTTGGAACCTCAGAGCCTTGTACAGCAGAACCTAGGAAAATTTTCACATAGGTTGTAAATATCAGCACTGGTTTCACCCACATCTTGGCTGAACTTTTAATCTCTGGTCAAAAAAACCTCCAGAGTTACAGGAGAGATTTAATTTTATGGTGATATTTATTTTATGTTGAGGTTAGAGAAAAAATTAAGTCAATTTACCATTTTCAGAGGCAAGTGAAATGTATGAGCTAACTAAAAATATATCCACATACAGAAATAAAATTCAAATTCAGCTTAATGCAGTTCAGCACCATAATAGGTAATTTCAGTGTGTGTGAATAAAGTTGGTGAGATTTAATTGAAGGCAGGCTTATGTAATGGAAAATGTAAAAGGCGTCTTACCTGTAGGTATTGTTATTGGTGTTACTTCTGCTCTGTTTCTCTTGTCTGAAGTTGTGTTGTCCTGTGGACATGCAGGAATGTTGAAAGGAGATAAATGGAAGAATGTCTCTTTTTTTCACAGATAAACTACCTCTTGGAAAGAGGTCAGAGTCTTCAAGATTTTGCATCACTTTTACATTTTTAAATTTTCAGTTTTATCCTATCTGAGAGAAAAAAGCTGTCTTTTCAGAGCTGCTTTACATTTGTCCCTCCATCTGAAAGTAAATGGGGACTCCCAGTCTGCTTTTCTAAAAATCAGGTCTTAGGTGTTTCATATGAAGTCTGCAAAAGCTGGTCATTACTCAAATGTTGATTTTTTTTACCCTGTCTTGCCCAGGAAATCTGCTTCAGAGCCAGAAATACAGATTGAATCTCAGGGCTTCCACACCTTTGGTACAGCAACAAGACCATCTGTCACTTCTAATTCCTGCTATGAAAAAGACAATCTAGTTATCTTTGATGGAATAATTCTGTATTTGCAAGCTACATTCTTCTCCACTTCCCCGGTTAGATTTTTCTCCCCTCATACATACTGGAATCTCTGTTTGAAGGTTCAGCCTTGGATGAAGTTAAACCCAAAGAGAGCAGTGCATTTTTAATCACTCTCTTCCCATTAGACATAACACAAACTTGCAAAATGATAATTCCTTTCACCAAAGCAATCTTGATTCAGTTTCAAAAGGAAGAGAAATATGGAAACAGGTGGATTCCTTGCCACTTTAGATTTTGATAAGGATATGCAGAACTTTTGCTCCATTTTAAGCTTGATAGATGTTTTGGAAGATAGAAGATTTATGAGGAGGGGGCTGGATATTTTTTTTCAGCCATGTCTACATCTTAGCTAGCATCTGCATTTCATTCCAAGACTGCTTTTTAATCTACTGGGTTCTCACTCAGCTTTATTTAACTCTCCAAGACAAAGTGCTCTCATATCACCATTGAAAACATGACTAAATTCTCTTTCAGAATGAAGAAACAAATTTAATTTCTTCTTTGGTGAAAACCATATTCATTCTCATCTGGGTAAAGGTATGTTTCCTGAGATCATAATGTATTCAGTCATTCACATACATGCTTTCATGTTGTAAACTACAGGTAAAAAGCACATCATACACTTCCCTCATTTGAGTGGCCTTACTTTTCATGACTGTAAATGAAGGAATGTCTCAGGCAGCTCCTTCCATCCAGTTACTGCTTTTCCCACCCACACATACACAGAATCATAGAATCGTTTAGGTTGGAAGGAACCTCAAAGATCATCTAGTTCCAAACCCCCTGCCATGAGCAGGGACACCTTCCATTAGACCAGCTTGCTCAAAGCCCTATCCAGCCTGGCCCTGAACATTGCCAGGGATGGGGCAGCCACAGCTTCTCTGGACAACCTGTTCCAGAGCCTCACCACCTTCATAGTGAAGAATTTCTTCCTACTGTTTAATCTAAATCTAACCTTTTTAAGTTTAAAAAGATTCACTCTTGTCCTATAACTACATGCTTCTGTGAAAAGTCCCTCTCCAGATTTATTGTAGGCCCCCTTTAGCTATAGGAAGACTGTTATGTCTGCTAAGCCTCCTCTTCTCCAGGTTGAATTCCCTCAGCCTGTCCTCATGAAGCACAAACTCAGTTGTGTTTGTATAGTTGAGGGCATGTGTCCACTGTTAAATTTTAATGAAAATTTGATTGAAATTTTGGGGATTAATGACCACTTAGCAAAAATTCAGCTGATATCTACTCTGTACCAGTTCTTCCAACCTTCTTTCTACAATAAGTAACTAAAAAGGACTGAGGAACTGAAAGCTGTTTCTAGGATACAATGTGCAGCACTTCCTACTCTTGGCTCACTCTAAATTCAGCCTCTCAGCTCTGTCATTTTTTTCTGTCTCTGAATTTAAAATAGTTTTTTGCCACCCAGAAGTAATGTAAAAGCAATAGCATTTGTTCCTGCTCTGGGTAGGATCACCTTGCTACTTTGGTAAAATCACAGGGGCTAATCTTCATGAAGATTTTGGGGTAGGGTAATTTCCAGACATTACTTATCCCAATGTTTGGAAAAACTAACTTTGTGTACATATATGAGTGCACATATGTCCCTATGCAAAGCACTGCTTCTCTGCATTGGCATACCAGCTGGCAGTTCCTGGAAAGCTATCTGGAAAGCCATGGTGTAGCTCTGAAAGCTATTGCAAAGGGGAAATTATGAATGATGTGGCCTCCCTCCTGCCATTCATACCTTTATCTTCCTTCACTTCAGTGCTTGTGCATGGCAGAATGAGCAAAAGATCGTTGCTTATTAGTAATCCTGCTTCGAGGGGAGAACAAAATTCCTTACAGGGCTGCTTTCTTTGGGCAGTCCAACCGAGGGGAAAAAAGGGTCTTTAAACTGTGTCACTGCAGGCTGCTCTAGGTATAAACACTTCGGGTACATTGATCCATTGTGAACTTCTGGAACAGGAACAGGATGCAGGTATAGTGGACAATTATTATAAAACAATTGCTGTTCTATATGCAGCCAGTTTATAGCTTTCTGGCATCCCCAAGATATAGGTGTTGGTTTCATGTTCTTGGCAGCCCTCCACTCTGTAAGTCAAGGTCCCTCTTTTTGACCAGGAGCTTGCAGGACTCTCCCAGGTCAGTGGTAAAAGGCCGATGGGGAAAGGCTACCCTCAAACTTGAAAATGAAAGAGTTTTTCCTTGTCATTCAGGTTTCGGAAACAAAATCCCTCACCAGCATTTTGCACTTGCAGTACATGTTTACTGTGAGATTTAGAAAGCAAATAAACTGTAATCATTAAGAGGAGTTTATTAAATGAAATAAATTTCTCTTTGTGCCATTGACTAAAAAGCAGGCAATTTAGCCTTTCCTAATCATTGGGTTATATCTAGATTTTTCTAAACTGAAATGACAGTTTATACACATAAGGTTTTTTTTTGAAGTATGCATGCAGTTTTCAAGGGTTTCATACAAACAAACTCTTTTACCTCTTTTCTGTCCACAAGTGCCACCACGTGCAAGGGATTGAAAATGATGGTGTAAATCTTGGTGCTACTTATAGTCAGTTACAGAGCCTTGAATACTCAGCACATACCTACGGACAGTGATCTGCCCTGGTGTTTAGTAGAGGGGTATTTTTTCTCAGCCAGTTCAGGCAGGGCAGATATATACATTCACTCCAGGCCCATGTTTGGGATGGTGAAATAAAATAGTTCCCATAGTTATTCCTAGAAGTTAATTAGCTGTGACAGTGGGAAAGTGACAACCTCATGATTCTTGGGTATTTATAACAAGGCTGTCACTTGCTAGGTTAGTCAGGTCATACAGGAGACAAGTGTGTGAAGTCAGGTTTCTGGCAGGACAAAGAGCTGAACCTGCATCGTCGTGCTTCCTTGCCATTGCTTAGATGTTGGCAGAAAGGATGTCTTGGTGTGGTGTTTGTAACACTACACCAGTGTGTGATCTGTATCTTCCAAAAAATGTGGCTTCACTGTGCTGCAGAGCTCTGTCAGTGCACATGCGTTGCCTTCATTACACACCTTTGGAGCTCGATCAGGGTTTATTGAAATTGAGGCATGTTTTCTGCTCCTGTTTTCATGAGTGCAAGGTCAGATTTCCAGGAGCAAAGCAGAGCTGTGGCACAGGGAGGTCACAGAGGATGTGAAGAAGTGCTGTGATGCCACCCCTTGATGTGCACAGTCTGCTGTGGTGGATGCTACAGCATGCACCGCACCCACACCGTAGTGCCCTTCTGCCACTGTGTACTGGTTGCTCCATGGATGACACAGACAACTGGTTTGGGGTCTTTTGCCTCTACTTTGTGTATTTAGCAAGCAGCACCATTACTATGCTGTTTCAGGGCTTACCCTAACTAAGGAATTTCCTAATGCAGAAGGAGATGTTAGAATTCATTTGACTTCTTTTTACCATGTAATCAAAGACTTAATATGCTAGATGTGTTCGCTGTACACTGGTAACAGCACAGCTGAGCATGACATTTTATTAATACCTAGAGAACTGCTCAGGTCCAGAAAGGCTGCTGGGAATATTCCTGAGAGCATTTTTTTTTTTGAGTTAAAAGAGCAAAACAGTCACACCAGTGGAAAAAAGCTCTCAAACTACACATTTTGTGCAAATCGCAGGTATTTTATTGGTAATGATAGGCTAACCTGGAATAGATTATTTCCAAAATCTCTCTCATTCAGAGTACCATTTATTAATATTGCCACTGCTCAGAAACAGAGTTATCTCACACTGAGAAATAGGAGTTATCATTGTGATAAGAGTACGGAAGTTATTTCATTTTTGTCTGTCTGTCATTTCAGCACTTCAGTTTTAGTAGGAAAAACTATCATACAACTTTAGCATGATCTCGAGAGTGTCATTTCTCCATGAAAATTTCCTGCCCATAAATAATGTGCCAACTTTTGTAGTGAGTTTGTCATCTGCCCAATATTCTTCAGAGAAAGCAGCTGACTGTTGGCTTCCCTAATTATTTCTTTTAATATTGTTTCCTCAGAGCTAGCTTGAAGGGGGAACAAACCCCAGCTATATATAAATAATGAACTAAACCCAGACATCTCTGTCAAAAAAAATGTAAAGCTTTGGAACAAACAGAAATAGTTTAATGCAAATTTCTCTCTCTTAAAACTGGCAAGATTTTAGTAAGCATTTTTTGAGCAAGATTTTATTCCACTGAAAAGTAAGACACTGCTTTTTTTTTGCACTGCTACAGACCCCCACTGGAGAGCAAAGCTTGGAAAATGCCAAGCATCTCATACCTACTGTGACAATGGGCAGCCGTATCAACACACACAAACCCATATTTAACTGAACTGTTCAATTGAATTCTAATCTTCAGCTAATCACTAAGCTTAAAAAAAATTATCTCCCTATTCATGTTTTATTTAAAAAAAAAAAACCTTTATGATGTAATGCAAGTGAATGAACGGATGGGAGACTCAAGCACAATGTGCTATGTACAAAGCTAAATGAACTATGGGGTTCACATTTTGTCAAATGTTTACCCCATGGAACTCTCTGTTAAAAAGAGCCCTTAAATGCACATTGGGAAGTCATTGAAGGCTGTTTTTAGGGCTCCTCAGGATAGATAGGTGATCGAGAGGTGTGTGTGTGTGTTTTGTGTTATGACACCCCAGGGAGAAAGAACTCCAAGCCTCCATAAGCCCCAAAACTCCACGAAATTACAATAGGAAAAACACCAGTGGTCACCTCTTTGCATGTAGTAGGTATACTTTGTGCTCAAAACAGGATTACATCCTCCTGAACAAAGTGTATCTGTGTGTTGTAAGGGATAGGGAGTGCTTTCACTTTTCCTACCTCAAGACTACATGCCATCTCTGAATCTGTACATCACACTTAGCATCTTCTGTGTGACTGGCAGTAGCCAAATTAATTTCTTCTCAGTATTTCTTAATGGGAGATACCCCCTGACTTCTTTGGGCGTATAATTTGAAGTTAATAAGGGAGAAAATGTGGGGTTAAAACACACAGTGCCTAAGTCAAGACTTATAACACAGTACCTTATCATCCTGTGTGTCCATGAATGGGTACCCTGCCTCAGCTTTACCAAGAAGGAACTGATGTTTCTGATAAAAGCCATATCAGCAGAGAGGATGCCTACATGTTCCAGAACCAAAGCACAATTTCATATGAGGATTGTGTGGAGCAAGTGTGAAGAACAAAACATTTGTGTACAGCTAGTTCTCAAGCACAGCCCCTCAGGTCCCTCACACACCAGAAAAGCATCTGAAAACCAGAAACATCTTCTCTGGACCTCCTTACTGAGTTTCAGGTACTTACCATTTATCTGGGACTCAGTCCATCTTTTTTGCAGACCTGAACATAAGGGCAGTCTGATCTGTGCTAGTGTTTGGTTGGGGCATGCTCTCTAAGTATGATAGATCCTCTTTGCTGATTTTAAGAAATTCCTTGCAAGTGGCTCATTCTCATTCTGTTTTTCTACCCTGCACAGCAAGGCTGGGCATATCCTTCATTTAACCTGACAGTGAGAAGTACTGGCATGTAGTTTTAACTGAAGTGACTCTCCCTGACCCAGGTTTTATGCTTGCATGGAAACCCTGTCAGCAAAAATAATTTTCCAGTGTCTTTCCATTTGTTCTGTTATTATACTGTGTCTTCAAATCTCCACCTTTTCAGTGTGAATAGGTCAATGTGACCTTCTTACCAAATGATTACTGAAGACTACAGCTAACAAAGTGTTCTAGGGGGCTATCAAATGTCTCCAAGGTAAGGCATGCATAAAACATGAACACACAGTCATAAATAACCAGGCTACTCTTCGTTTATTTTAAAATAATGACTGTTGTTTAACTGGCTTGAAAGGGTTACTCTTTCACCCCTAGCTTGTTCTGAGTACCGTGGGAAAATGACATGAGCACTGTTTAGTTTAAGGGATGTAGTCATGCAAAACCTTTGCTGTACTTGTGGAGGAAGCTGGAGTGTTTCAAGAAATAATGAAGGTGTGAATCATCAGAATTCTGAATTGTCTGATAAGAAAATCTTTTAATCTCTTGTAGTAATGTAAGGACTCCAATTGCCGCAATTCTCTTTATAAATTGTGCAATAAAATATGAAATAAACCATTGCAAAAGAATCAAGGATTATCAGCAGTCTCTTCCTTTGATATCACTGTTTCTGAACGGTGTTCTTTAAAGGCTTTTGCTTGTTAGTTTAGTTTTAAGAGAAAAGTAAACTAATTAGTTTATTTTTTTTTTCACTTTATGGTCTGTTCTTGGCATGCTTAGAAAACATTTGAGCTCAAGCAGTTCATTTACAGTTGTGTCAGTTAACAGGAGGGATTTTTATTTTTCAAAACCAACTTAAGGATAAAACCCAGGATGGGATACTGCTTTAATTAAAAGTATATGCAAAGGATGAGAAAGATGAGGAGTTTGGTTGCTTACTTCTCCCTCATTTTTTTTTTTTGGTGCATTTTAAATGGCTTTCAAAATCTACCAAAAAAATCTTCAGTTTTATATGTATAATCAGTCAAAAACTCCCTCAAGAGTTCCCTCCTGAAAAATATGATTTCTCATTGTTTCTGGAATTTGGCTTCATGTTCTCAATGTGATTTTACAAGATGACATTTATGGTCTTTTACCAAGATTTTATGTTTTTATTTATACAAAAAACACACAATGCAGTGGGATGTAAAGAAAGTGAAGAGCTTGGGAAGATTTAGGCTTTTGAGGTTCCTTTCATAATCAAGAAACATGTAAAAAAATGTAAATTGCTAAAATTGGAAAAAAACTAGCTTTGATATATGACTCTTCTCATAATTTACAGTAAGACTTTGATTACAGTTTTATCATTTCATTTATCACTTCCTAGGCAGCAGCCTAAGAAGAGATTGGCTAGAGAAGAAATCAAATGTTTATCTGCCGCTACCTTTGCCTGTGGACGGTAAAAAGGTATCTACAATATATGACAAGTCCTGCCATAAAAGATCAGAATACTGAAGCTAGATAGGAAGAATGAACTACAGCCATAAAGAATAAAGTTAAAAATGTTTCTGTTGTGATTTACTTGCCAGCTCCTAGTTCAGGCTGTGGTGTGTCCTGGCAGCCTGCCCCAGGTGAAAGCTACAGAACAAGGTGAAGCTCTTTGCTGGATGCTTGTGAGCATCCTCCACACACACCATTTTCAAAAAGCTGCAAGAAAGAGGTAAAGCAGTTTTTGAAAACAGCATTTGCTTTTTGATTTTGATTTTCTTTTTGATTGACTTTTTTATCACTGGAATGCATTTTACAAATATTTTCTGAATGTGTGAAAAAATGTGAAAAATCACATTAATGGTAATTTTACTTATGGTGCTTCAATGTATTTGGTCTACTTACTCTCCAAAGGAAGTTATTAGGCAAAATATCTTTTAATGTAGATTAAAGATATGTGATATGCTCTGGCTAATTTTCTAGATTATCTGGAGCTTTCTCTGCCATCTCCCTCACTGCATACAGCTGTTTTCAGCCAGTAATTGGCTTGGGAAAGAGCATACAGTACAATAACTGTTCTGGTGTCAAAGCTGAGTGATTCCTTTCCACAGATAATTCCTGAAGTGGCTTATGAAGATACCAAAATAAAGTTACTTGAGAGCTTGTTTAGCCCCAGTTGCTTCACTTGCTGGGCTTTGGATGCTGGAGGGAAGAAACCAAGTGACTGCAAGGTGGTGATGGGTGAGTGGAGACCAGGTCAGTTGCTAGGGGCACAGGGAGGCCACTTCTGCCCAAGGTCCTGGGCACATCTGTGTCTTCTGGGTCTCAGAAATAGGGCCTGTGGTAGGCTCAGGGTATTGTGTCCCTGGAGGACGAGAGAGGTCTTGAAGGTGAGCTGAGACCCCTTTGTAGCTGAATAAGGGGATCTTGGTAGGTGATGAAGGCACACCTTCAGGAAGAGGTAAGAGGTCATGACAAGGAGTAGGTGAAAGACAGCATCTAGCTGGTTTATGTGCACTTCATAGACTGAGATGGAGGACTTGATGGGCCTGAACTCTTCTCACAGCCTCCTGATGTGTTGAGATGGGAAGCATGGTGATGGACCTGGAAGGGGAAGAGGGAGCTGCTCAGGGTTAAGCCTCTGCCTTGTGGTGAGGCCAGCTGCCCCTGTCTGCAGCTCTGATGCAGTAGTGAGTTCACCTTGCTGTTCTGCTCTGGATGCATTCATGTGCTTGGGGTCCCCATCATGTGAAGTGAAGGAGCTGTGTTGCTTCAAAATGATATGGATTCCTGTGAAAATGTGTGATATATTCTACCTACAATGGGTTTTAAATATGGTCTGATTCAGATATCATCTAATACAGCATTTTGGAGTGTGTGTGAATGGCTTGGTTTCCCCTCAAGTTTCTTTAAATATGAGACAATTGCACAACAATCTAGAGATAACCTAGTGTAGAAAAAAAAAATAAATAAATAGAGATGCTTCTGTTATTCCCTTGCCACTTTTACTTCCTTTCTTTTTCTTAGAAACCACCAGTTATTTCCCTGCAGAGCTGTGAAGCTAACAGGAAACTAGAACACCCCAGCCAAGCAAAGTTTCTTCTGCAGAACTACAGGAGATCACGCCCTGTAGGAACGTTAATGAGTAACTCAGACTTTTGTATGTCAGGATAAAGGGAATTATTTGCTTCCTAGCACACTAGAAGCATTCCTAAAACCTTTTAGGAAAGAATGTAATGTATTTAGTGTAAAATGAAGCTGGAAAAAAGTTACAAAAAGCTGTACTATCAGTCCCAGATTTGATACATGAGACACTCAGCAACTGCAGGTTTCTTGCTTCTTTATTCCACTGCAAATGGGTGCAGAGGACTTCAGAAAATACCTTTCTTTTCTCACTTTCTCATCAGGCTCTCCCTGGAAAACACGGGTCAGCTAATGTGTTATGAGCCAAGCTGGTGCTAGTCTATGGTCTTGCTCACCACCAGGCAGAAAGGGCAGCACAGCCCTCTCTTATCCACCTCTGAGAGGACTTTAGTGGCTCAGTGCCCACTGCAATTTCCCTGCCTCCCTCTCCTGTCCATAGTGGCTGCTTCTATGCATACTCCGAGATTTTATATATATATATTTTTTTTTTTCAATTTCTGCATTTTAATTATGCATCCCCCATTCCAAAAGGCTGCATGTTTTGAGATAAGGGAATGTTTCCACAGGTCATGCTGGTTTCTCTTCCTCTGGATTCCTCTATTAACAGAAACCTACTGGTTTCCAGAAGGAAATTGTCTTGATTTCTTTATAGCCTCAATCTGTTCATACTGAAGCCACTGGAAAACCTTCTGTTTATTTTTCAGGGATACAAAATTAAGCCAAATGCCATCAGGCAGTGATCAGCACATATACTGAATGGTGAGCAAGACCTGGGGAGCCTAGTTAAGTTATTACATTTAGAGCTACTTTTAAATTCGTCACTAAATAGGTTTGGGTTTGTTTTTTGCCAGAAATACTAGCTCATTGAAATAGAAACTTGTTGTGGCAGTGTGTCAATTTCAGTTATCCAGAAGGTTATTTTTGGGTCCCAGGTGAAATTTTGTGGGGAGAAAAGGAAGCAGAGAAGCACTGTTTATCTGTGATATTATACTGAGCAAATGTGGCTACAGTGGCTGTTGGGCTAGAATAGCTTGCAATTTTCTGAACACATTTGGGTAGATGGATTTTGCCTTTGGTTTCCAGCATCTAATATGAAAGGCAACTGAAAGAGGTCTAGAAGGCTGTTGGACTGGGTGATCTTTAAAAGGTCCTTTCCAACCCAAACCATTCAATTACTCTATGAAGTATGCATGTTTGCAATGTGAAATTACTAAATGTTTCTATTTGCATCTGGTTATGAAAAATAATGTTGAAGGGGAGAGGGCCATCAACCTGGGGAAGGCAGAAATATCATTTAATCCCAGTCTTTTTGTAAGGAGTTGTTACAATGAAGTGTAACACTCTCTGTCACAGGTCACAGTGTTAGTTCAATGCTCAGAAAGTACTTAGAGGCATCACAGAAGAAGACCTTGTCAAAAGGTACACACAGAAACTGCTTTTAGTTCAGAAAATTGCTGGAAACCAGGAGAGTATGTTGAAGTAATACCATGCTACCTTTACCTTGTTATTACACCTTTCTCTAGGTACATGGTCACTGTCTAAGCCAGGATGCTGGGCTGAATGCATATTTAGTTCAGTCTGATACAGCTGGGCTTTTTATGTTATTCTGAAGAAAGTTTACATGAAGGCACAAGAGAAAATCATTCCTGCCTCCCCTTCAGCTGTGCCTCATCTCTGCAATTAGTACTGTGAGTTTGTAGCTGCATTGGCTTTTGCAGCTGAGAGCTTCCACAAGGCTCTGAAGGTGTTAGTGAAGGAAAAATGACAGAGATGTGAGAAGTGCTGAGGCTGGAACAAGACCAAATACTTATTGATATTCCACTGGTTTTGATCCATCACTGACAGTAAACTGAACTCAGAGGTCCACATTATTAAAGACATTCAAATACTTAAAGCTCAGTGAAACCTCTGGGAGTAAAATGTTTGAATATTTTTATAATCTGCATCACAATAAAGACAATAAATAGTATTTGTGTTAAATCAGAGGAGTTATTTGGTTGGTATTTGGACCTGTGGGAATACAGGAAAGTAATAGGTTCTCTCAAAATGCTTGAAAGATCACATAGCTATCTTACATTTGAAACATCGCTGTCAGCTTACCTCACTATTGTGTTGCATTGTGTTGATGTCACAGGCAGTACACAAGCATAAAAGTGAAGTAACTAATGACAAATACTTCCACTATTCTTGTATTCAAAAAAAAAAAAAGGAAGATTTGTCCCGTGTTTTGGTTACAGTTTTTTTTATAGTTAAGACATATTAAAAAAAAATTATTAATATTAAATGAGCAAGTCTATCCAACAGTATAAATATGAAGTTCTAGGTTTTTTACTTAAATCCTGAGTCCAGCACATTTGTATCCATGGTGATAGTCAGACTCTTGATCTGATTCCTTTTCAAGTCAGTGTTGTGATTCTTAGTGATTTTGAAACTGCTTTTCAGTAATTCTAAAAATTAATGGTTAGGCATTGGCTCAGTTTTTTCAGCATGCATGCACCCGTTATTAAGTAACAATCTACAGCAACAAACCCTTTCATTGTGGTTTGGGTTCCCGTGTTGTGTCTGTAGGGATAGGATAATCTGTTTGAGCAAAACCTGGTGATAGTGCACCAAAACTTTCTACATGCTTTATTGTGAAATATAACGGTCAAGCTCTTTTTTTGTAAAGACTGCTAGCTCAGTATAGCTTTAGTAGGAGTGAGCAGTAAGAATGAGGGAGTGGGGCGATAAATCAGAGGAACGCTTGCTTCAGTAGAGATATCTCTCGCACTAATTTGCTCTTGGTAAAATACTTAAGGTTTGTTTATCATTCTATGTTTTCTGTGGGCGTGCAGCCTGGAATTTTTTTTTGGAAAAAGACCTGCAAACATAAAGCGAAACCATGGGACTATAGCAAGAAGGCAGTTTATATAGATAGGGATCCCCATGTGTATGTTGAAGAGGCAAGGAGTGAGGAAGGCAGGTGGTGGTAGTGCAGGTACAGCAGGGTGAGCAGAAAAAAATACTATGGAAAGCAAGTGAGTCAAAGTTTTGGCAGCTGGCAAGTGGGGAATATTTGGTTGGCTACCCCATGCAATGGAGACATGGAGCATTACATCAAATAGACCATGCATGTTGGACATGCATGTGGGAAAATCGGTGCGTGACAGCTACAGCTCTTCCTCTTGGTATCTAGAATCTTTTCCCAAAGCTTGGGCTGAATTAAATTAATACACATCTAATAGAAAACTTGAAAATCTTCCTGGTATTCATCAGGAACTGCAGGCTTCCAGAAGCCCTGTATTGCTAAGTTTAGCCTGAACAAAATGTGGAAGTACTCCAGAGATCTGCTGAACTGTACTCTTGAACAAAAGTGAAGCTTAAAAAAGCTTTAACAAACATTTGTGCTTTTCAAATGCTTATCTAGAGCTCCCACCTCCTCTTTAGCTGTATAGATTGAGTATGAGGAGCAAGGAGCCTGCACTGTGAATATTCCCCCTTCCTCCCTTCCCATCCCCCCCCATCCCGAGAAGGCACTTGGATGAAATGGTTCTTGACTGGAAAAGCCCTCTGAAGGGTCTGACTGGCTCTTCATGGGTGGCTTGTAGTTAACATACATTAACAGTGACTTACAGTTAACCTGGAGTTTTTTGTTTCTGTGATTTGAGTGAGGCTTCTAAAGTTTCAAGTACACAGCCTAATGTTTTCTCTGTTCCTTCTTCAAGTGAATGTGCAAAATGTTCAACTGAGGCTGTTCTTCATACTTGGCCAGAGTCAGTGATGACAGAATATGGCCCATTTTTTAAACTGAGATTTGTAAACACAAAAATATTCACAAATCAAGTGCAGTCAGAAGATTCCTCACACTCTTGCCCTGAATGGTCTCCAGATTCTATGAGAAATACTAGTGGTATATGACCATGGTTTTTTAGTTCATTCAAGGGAATGCCAAATTATAATCACTGTCTGCCAGCTTCACAAATGACTAGAAATTATTCTTAAATAAGAGAACAGAGTCAGTGCTATCAAGGTAGAAGGTACCTTATACATTTTATGCTACTTCTGTTGCACAATGAGATGCAAAAATATCTCTTTTTTACAAACAATTTGACTGATTGAAGAGATGCTTTTAAAATTTGACACTTCAGTTGGTGGTGTTGCAAGATCTTCTGGGGGATATGATCAGAGTTTAAAATGAATTTGGTCAGACAGAGAGATATATAGTGAATTAGTCAGAGATGAATAGGTGAATAAACAAAAGGATGTTCAGTGTACCAACTGTGACATCTAGGAAATGGGATATAAATACCAGGTGGTTAGTGTCTGCGAAGCAGCAGTATAGCAGAGGAAGATTTAGAGATAGGAGTGAAACAGCAGTATGTATTAGTCAGCAACATGGTATTGCAAAAAATGTAAATGTCACCCTAGGGTGAAGTTGAGTTTTAAATAATTTGGTTGTCTTAGAAGTCCTTTACCAGTATTTCTGCATTAAATGCCTTGTTTAAGGCCGATGGCCACTTAATCTTAGCATAGCTGCTCCATTTATTTTTGCAAAGACAACTCATTCGTCATAGCTAGTAAACAGAAACACTCAGCCAGATAGGTTGGTTTATGACAGCCAGCTGAAAGCCATCTCCATATCTGTTCCGAATTAGTTAACACAGGCCAATGTAACAGTTTATAAAGCTCATGTGTAGCGTGGAGTGCCTTTTCTCCTTGAGCTTGCTCTATGACAGTGAATTCTATATTGGAAAGAGACATGGTGTTGCAGAGGACATCCCAGGGAGCCTTCCTTGAACTCTTGTAGTCTACACAGGAGCCCAAGGTAACCCACCCAAGCTAACATATTTTTTTTGTGGCTGCATCTATCCAAATGACTTGACTGACATAAATTAATGATGAGTACATGTTTTGTATGTTGAAATCATCTGAATTCTGAACTTTATTATCAGCAATGTGGACCAGCTAACGATGGTCTTGCACACGGAGTCTGCTTTTTCTTTATTCTTAAAGCACAGGGAATACAGGCATCTTTCTTAGTTTCCCAGGGCTTTCTTTATCTGTATGTAACTCTCTAGCTGGTACACATATAAACAGAAAAAGCTTCTTACTTGTTTACTGTGTATTGCACAGATGTGCCTGTAGTTTAGCTTTTCATTTTAACTTCTCAAAGCTTGGTTTAAGCCCTCCTACATTAGCTGCAAACAATCAACCCATGACAGTTATGAATGCAGAGATGATTTGACAGCCATGTCACATTTAAGATATGATGGTGTATCATTTGCCTGAATTGGTGCTAGAAGTGGAGTTGCATACCTAGCTGGAGCTATATTACTTTCAGCAAATGCAAGCAGAGAGGACAACAAGATGGCTGGTGGCAGGGTTAGCTAACATGACCTGTGAAGAAGACTGAAAGATTTAGAGTTGTTCAGTCTAGAGAAGAGACACCAAAGGGGGAGCAGACAAAGTTTTAAAATATGAAGACCTTTTTATAAAAGAGATGGTGATCAGTGGTTGTCTACAGCTAGTGGAGAAAGGACAGGAAAATCTAGCAGGTTGGTTGACAGCAAAGGAAAATTTAAGGTGGTTTTCAGTAGAGGGAGAACAGCTTGTATAATGAAAGGTGGAATAAGATTAACTTTGCAGTCCAGGATCCCTCTCAATTCTAACCTCTTCCTTAGGAGTTTCACAAACTTCTTTAGGTATAACTTATTAATATTTAGCTCTGATTCATCAAAGGAGGACTGTGCTAGATGACGTTATTGAAGTCCCTTAAGGGGGCTTCATATTTCTATGACTCCATTTCTCTTGCTTGCAGTACTGCTGTATGTCTTGTAGATTTGTGCACACTGTAAAATGTTCCCTTTGCTAATCTGAATGCATCATTAAAATTAAGCAAAGCATGAAGAAGCAGGCTAGCTGTGTGAAACATTCAAAATCAGTAGCTACTATGTCTTGTCTGTCAGTGGATGCCCTCTGTGTTGCAGCCTCTGCTCACTGCTTTGCTTGCAGAAAAAAGTTTATCTTGTCTGGAAATACCTTCATATTTGAAGTTTATAAGCTGAGCAGATGTACGCACATCCTCATACTATGAAGTAATTGGTAAGGTTGGACTAGAATCTATCATTAACTATCTGCATTTTGAAGTTGCTGAGTGGGTTAATTGTAGAATTGTATCTCCCTCTGAGACTGGACCTTCTCTGCAGCTGTACCTAAATGTGCCTGGCAATGTCGGTTTGTTGTTTTTTTTTCTCCTTCTTTCTTCCTCTCTCTCATGCAAACATATACACAGCTAAACAACACATGAGAAAACAGGTGGAAATAATTGGGATAAAACAATCTAATGTAAAATCATTATCAACAGCCTTGGCCTCTGCAAAGATTTAAAAGCATTTCTGACTGACTTACCTGACAAAGCCCCATCACTCCAAATCTTGTTCCTGGTGTTTTTACCCTAGTAACCTGGAAGATGTCTCCCAGAGAGACTATTGTGCTTGTTTTTCCTACCAGCCTACCAGTAGTGCACAAATTACATAGACCTGCAAGTGCTATGGCACTTCTGTTCTAAACCATTGCCTGAAGTGAAGAACAGGACTTAACGCATAGTCCCCAAAGAAAGTCAAATGCAGCAGTGGGTAGCTTTTGAGATGTATGGGGTTCACGGTCAGTTCCAGCACAGATGTTGTGCCTGGGCTGTGGCACATGACTGTCAGCAAGGTTGTGCTGCCTGGGGGCCTATGGGGTGAAACCCATGCCCAGCTGTGGGGATAAATGAGCCAAGCATAGCAGCTGAGGCCAATGTCCCTGGTCTGTCCTTGAGCCCCATCTCACAATGGAACAGCAAACCCTGCCAGGAGCTGCTGTCATTTCCTGCCTCCAAGCCATTCCTGGGGTTTCCCAGGCTTGCCAAGGTACAAGAAGTGTGTCTTGTGGTTTTTCTTCCTTACAAGAGAAATGTGAGATTTCTCTGACCTTTGGAGAAAATTATAGCTTCTCCACAGCTCATTGGAATATTCTTGGGATCTGTCTTTTGGACTGATCTTTCCAAGATCAATCAAGTTTCTTCTCTGGAATTCAGTCCTTCCAATCTGCTAGTTTTCTCTTCAATTAACTCTTGAGCACTTTATTATTACACTTGTCTGAGCTCAATAGCTATGGAAAATTCTCTGGATATTTTAAGTAAATTGCAAATTATTTTTCCTTATACTCTGGAATAAGCCTGCATTATCTTGTAACCCAGGATTTCTTCTATTTTCCCCAAAAGCATGTTTAATATTTATTGAAATCTTCTGTTGATTAAATGCTCTGAATAGTGTATCCAGAAGACTAATCGATAATTTAAATGCACTCAGACATATTAGCTGCTTACTGGTTACACAGAGAAATAATGAACTTGCTATATGAGAAGGTAAAATTCATGAATAATTCATAGCCATTAATTTATTCAGTTTTTGCCTTTTGAATTGATTTGGCAATTATTCTTGTACTGCACATCATTTACAAATGCTTGGATATAAATATTTACAGTTGCAAATTTGTGGTCAAATCATTTCCATTCTCTGATTGAATGGCTTCTTTAGAACACCAAGTAGTACAAATTGTGAATTTTACTGTTAAAAATACAGCTCAGTAGAATGGGGGTGCTTAAATAATCAAATGAAGTGGATACATACTGACTGTAAATATGGTCAGGCTAATGTCTTTCAAATTGGAATAAGTATTTGCAGGCAGGTTTTTCTTCATCACTTATTGCAGCAAGAACAAGGGAAAGATCTTGTGTATTATGCTGCCACGAACAACAAAGATTAATGTGTTTTGGCACTGATATTTTTATTGTTTATTCAGCTCCTCTTTTTCCTTTGTTTGCAACTTGTTGGTTTTGTTTCCTGGTTGTTTTTTTTTTCCTACTGATTGTGTTCTACATTTTTCAAGGATGATTGCAGCATTCACGAAAATGAGAATTCGCTCTAAATGTGGGTGACCGGCAAAAAACCCCTTGTTTCTCTTAACCCCATGGTGAGGCTGTGTAGCTAGAGGATCCACAAGCAGAATAGTATGCATCTGTGAGGGAATTGATGGTCAGAGAGAAGGGGTTAATCCACAGTGGCTTACTTCAGTCAAAGGACACTTGCGTCCTAAACACTCCATGTACCTACTGATGAAAGAGAGACTTCTCTAGAGGATGATTCAGAACAAGAGTGTGATTTTAAGAGCTCTGAATCACTCTGCTAGTCTCCATTTCCTACTAGTTGCCCTGATTGATGAGTCAGGATTTATGCAGAATGAATGAATTTCACCTTTTATGAATAAATGATAGCATAGTAATAATTTAAAGTGCTTGATTTGAGACTAAAGAGCTAGTGAAAGCATTAAGGTGTATTATAGAATTATAGAATAATAGAACAGTTAAGGTTGGAAAGGACCTTAAGATCATCTAGTTCCAACCCCCCTGCCATGGGCAGGAACACCTCACACTAAAATTATGTTATATACACCTGTTTATCTCACTGAACAATTAGAAGAAACTTGCAAAAATCCAGCCAAAAGCATTTATTTTGTTTAGTACATTGCAGTAATTCAAAGTCACTTAATGTGATTTACAGTTTTCTTGAAGCATTTTAGAAAATTATTTTTCCAAAGTTTCTTCACTTTGAAATGCTTCTACAGAAGCACTTGAGGTTGAAAGAAAAGTTAATCCATTTACAGATAGCAGGTTCAGAAAAGAACAAAACCTATGAAATGATGAATAGTTTATTCTAAAGTAATAAACATTAACTCATTAACATCCCAAGCAATCCTAAAGCAGAACTAAGTATTTGGTTGTAAACACATATGAGAAATGAGAGTGGATGCTCAGGTGGTCTTAAAGCCAGGCCAGTGGTAGCCTTAGGACCCCAGTGTAGGGATGTAAGAGATGCTCAAAGGAGCTTTGCTCACTGTGTGTACTTCATTAATAGGTGTGAAACCACATTCAATTTTTTAATGGCTATTCCTATACTTAGAAGAAGTGCTGTTGCTCAGAGCAGACCTTCATGACCATAGTAAAAGTGCTGAAGCAGCTGCTCTCAGTTCTTCACTGCTGCTGTTAGTGGAACAGCATCACAGCACTGTGTGAGCACCTACAATCTGAGTAACTGTTGGATCACCTTGCTGAGGTGCACATGACACCCAGGAAGGAAACTCCTGACTGACAGCCTCCATATAGACACAGGACCTGCTGTAAGTGTTGTCCACAGCCTTGCTCTTCTTCGTGGACCCTGTATGTCTTTTTCTGTGTGGTACTGGAGATGCACAGTTGTCCTGGGTTCAGCAGTAGCAGTCATTTTTCTCTCTCTTAGTAGCTGGTGCAGTGCTGTATTTTTGACTTCAGTCTGGGAACAGTGCTGGTAACACCAGTGATTTTAGTTGCTGCTAAGTAATGCTTATTCTGATCAAGGACTTTTTCAGTCTCATGCTGTGCCAGTGAGGTGGGGCACAGGAGGCTGTGAGGAAGCAGAGACAGGACACCTGACCCAAACTAGCCAAAGGGGTACTCCATACCACAGCATATCATGCCAGCATATAAACTTGGGGCAGTTACCTGTAAGATCCAGATCACTGCTCAGGTTGGGCTGGGTATCAGTTGGCAGGCAGTGAGTAGTTGTGTTCTCTTCCCTTGTTATTTCCCTTATCATTATTATTATTGGTGGTAGCAGTAGTGGTTTTGTATTATACCTTAGTTACTGGACTGTTCTTATCTCAATCCGTGGGAATTAGATCCTTTCAAGTCCCCTGTCCATCAGTCTGGGAGTGGGGTAGTGAAGAAGGAGGGGAGTGAGTGAGTGGCTGCATGGTTCTGAGTTACCATCTGGGCTTAAACCACAACAGTGGTGCTGCAAATGGCATTCTTCTTGTACATCGGTGTCTTGGCACAACCACTGCTAATGGCTCTGAATTGAAATTAGGCCACTAATGAATGATTCTGTAGGTGTTGTGTAGTGCATCTGTGTCTGGTGGCCCCCAGCAGGAGACTCAGGATAGATGTGCCACTCAGGACATCCAGCTGCCAGGGGTTGCTCTGCAGGGACCTCCTGCCCCAGGCACCTACCTGCAGGTGGTCCCACTTCTAATGCTAGCTCCCTGATGCCATCTGCCAGCTTTATCCCAGTGCCTTTGTCAACTCTGTATTCTCTGGGAGCCTCCAAATACCTTCCAAGCACCTAAAAATAACTGTTTTAAATATGATTACTATCATGGGCAAAGTCCATATGGGGTTTGCTCCAGTTCAGCAGTGAGGTCCTGAGGGCTGTGTGCACTGCGTGTGTGTTCTGCTTCCCTTGGTTCACCAACATGAACTGAAAAGAGCGGAGGCCAAAGGCGTGTTGCACTGAAGTGAGAAACTTCTTGCTGGTGGGTATTGTGACAGTATAAAGGATACTTGAACTTGGTTTCCTGCTCATAATATGGTATATTGTGGGGTAGTGTGCCTGTGATTAATTCTTCCCCCCTGGGTGAACAAACAGAAATGATGTTTACTTCTTACTGTAGTGCTAAAACCCTTTAGTAGTCTCTTCACATTTTTATCTGAAAAGTAGGAACAAAATTCTGCTGTCAGTAAAACGAATTGTCAGAACAACTGCATGTACTGAGTTTAATTTCATTTAATATTTAATGACTAGCCAGCTTTTCCTGGGATAATGATTTCACAAGAAGAGAAAGATCAGAGCAGACCTCCTGCTAGTGTAGCACAGTTACAGCAGGAACTGCAGAAATGCAGGGTCAATCCAGCAGAATGAGATTCTGCCATGTGTTGTTATCATGAACAGCACTTCACTCCTTGAGGGTCTGCACTTGGCTCAGTAGGACTGCTGTAGAGGAAAGGACACATTCAGTATGCGTTGAGGCACAGAGTTTGACCCTAATTGCAAATTGCTCCCTCCCTTGGAAAGAATAAACTGGACATGGTTCAAGGCAACCTCTACATCTTCTGCATTTTATGAGAGGGGTGGGCTGTCTCCTCCCAGATCTCATATGCCACAAGGCTGTGCTGTCCAGCCCTTTCTAGTCACATAAATTCCTCACTCAACCATGTCGTTGTGATGTTATAACAAAGACTTCTAAACAATTACTTCCACAATATATTTGGAACAGCAATCTGCCGCATTTCTGTATGGCAAACACTGATAAAAACATTTGACCATCAAATAGTACCTGCGTGGTTTTGACATCGATGTCAAAAGTAGTGTTTCTACATTCAGCAGGTTAACAGATGTAGGAATTGGTGGTCCACACAGCAGAATGGGCACTGATCTGTTCCACTCTGTAGTGCTAACAGTCTTGTTAGTTCTTGTCTTTAGCATCCTCAGATGCATTCCTCTGAATTTTGAGAGTTAGAAGAACCATGAGATACAAGGAAGGAACAAGAAGACCCACAGCATATGTGCAGTCTGCAAGCAAACAGTACTGCCTGTGCTAACCCTAATCCATGTGTATAAAGATGGTCTGAGAAGCTAATTATGACAGGCAAAAAAAAAAAAAAAAAGGACTATAGGAATTTGTTCTAAATGCAGTTGGCAGAATGACTGAAACTCAGTCCCTGAAGGGACATATGCTCCAGGATATGTAGCTTTCCTGACACAAAGTGAGTGGACTGATTAGGTGGATTCAAGGACTGCAGAGTAATTTTCTACCCACAGCCATCACAACACTTGTAATTCTTCCTCTTTTTTCCTTTTCCTGTTTTTTTTTGTGTGTTTTGTTTTGTTTTCTGTTTTGGTTTATTTTTTGCCATTGGATAATGACCAGCTCTAGATCGATTTGTTTATTTGGGGTCGACTAGATTTTTTTTGATGGTGGATGAATTAACTGATAGTGTCATCAGTGCCTTGTGAACCCAAGGATATATTCACAGGCTGTTAGCAAAAGCACTGCCTGATGTCTGTCATCTCTGCTGAGCAGGCATTGCGCCCTTCTCCCCAAGCAATCAGGATGGCTTGAGGCTCATTAAATGTTTTATTTTTCAACCTGTGGTTAATTTGCCCTCTTACTTTGCAGCTTCTCCTTACCAGCCTGCACTCTTCTGTGGATATATTCCACTTTCAGATCTTTCAGTTTGCCAAGCACAAGGCACAGTGAGAAGCAGTGGCACAGATTTTAGCGGATGTAGCTAATTTCTCCTGGCTGGCATTAAGGGGCAAATCACTGAAGATTTGTACCTGTTCATTTGAAATAAATCCCAAAAGAGCTGTGAAGACATGGGGGAGATGGTTTCCGGGTATTGCTTTTCCTTGCCTACAAGATGCCAATAGGGGGAGTTTCAGCTCTGCCTCAGATTTATGCTTCTGACAGTATCCTTCTTTCTTGATATTGATCATGAGGGATAAAAGTTATTTATTTTCCCACATTTCAATAACATTTCTTAACGCCTCTTTCCTTTAAAGAAACACTTCTGTAGCTCCTCTATAGATTGAAAATGAAGGCACAGTTCATATCTCTTGTTGAAATCCTTTAAAAAAGAGACCAGTGGTGGAATGGTTCCACACCTTGCTTTGCTAGAGTGAAAGAAAACTAATTGGCCTCTGAGATGAATCAAAACCAGATTTTATAAAACTATCTCAAATTCTGCCTTCCCCCTGAAAACCCTCATGAGTGATGCATAGTTGACTTCTCTTGCTCATTTTGTATAAACTACGATTTGAATGATAAGATCTTAAAACCAAAAATCTGCCTCTGGCCTATCAGGTTAAACCATTTAATTCATAACCAGATAGAAAACAAATGTATAAAAAAAAATCTCCCTTTTATTTATTTATTTCTTTAAAGGGGGAGGTAAATGAGGAAGAGCTTCACTTGTGAGGAAGCAGAATGACATCTTATGAAAATGAGGCTTTGTCCTTAGAAGACAGATATAAACCATGCTTGTGTAGAAATGAATGGAGGAAGACTTTTTAGAGACACATTTTGTCTCTTTATAAATAGGACAGACTACGCCTGTGCAGTGCTGCAGTCAGTTCTGCCAGGTCACAGCAAATTGCAGTTTTTTTGTGTGAAGTTTCTCATTTATTTCTTTTGTTTTTTGTTTTTTTTTTTAATTGTCTTCAAAGAACAAGAACTACATCTTTTCTGTAATATAAGCATGATATTTTCAGTTGCTATTGAAGAAGGTACCTTCCATGTATTGAGCCTCTAGGGTTCACTCAAGTTGCATTTCAAGCACTTTTTTTTCTGCCATTCAGACCAGATTTCAGCTCCTGAATCTCCTTCATTTTTTGGGTGCGAAAACATGAACAGATTAAATCCAAAGCTCTTTAGGAGAAAACTGAAATTTCCCAAGTCTTCCAATGAGAGCTGAAACTAGCTTCTCTTTTCAAAAGCCTTAGTACCTCTGGCTCTGAACTTCAAAACTATAGCTACTTTCAATTATAATGTCTCAGCTGACAGGGTCCAGAGCTGTGATCTTGTCAACAGAGGCCAGGGTGGAAGAAATCTCCCCTAGGCAGTTTGTCCTCTCTGGGGGAATCCTGAAAAATGGACTTCATCCCAGCCTGTAGTAGGAGTATTTTTTGAGGGATTAAAAAGTCTTCAGCTTCCACTTGGCATTTGAATTTTGCATTCACAAGCTGTGTCTTTCTCTTTATACCCACACAGAGGAAGGCCACGCTCTGTGTAATGTACAAAAAACATGTTAAGTAAAGTTGTGTGTGTATATATAAAAAATCCTGTTATTGCCTACTTCAGAAATGCTAATTAAAATTCATGTCTATATCAGTGATGTTTATTATTTCACTCAGTCCAGTTTTGCAGTCAGTTAAAACTCTTTAATTAGTAGCTATCAGCAATTTGGTGAGTGGGTTGCTGGAGTGGAAAAGGTTAATGCTGTATCGGGACTGGGGGATGGGGGGGGGGGAAGGGAGTCAACTTACTGCTGTAGGAAGTAGGACATTCTTCTTGATTTGATGAAATTATGTTGGAGAGAAATCCACTGTGTCTTGATATTGACATAATTGAGTTGCATATGCTGAAATGGCCCTCTGTAATGGTCTGATCCTGCACACGTACCAAAGGGCAAGGATGGCCTAGTGCAGCTTGCCGAGATGGTCTGTCTATTCCTATGCCAGCAGTGCAGTGAGAAGGGGTGAATGGTTCTAGGGGTATTAGGAGGGGTGCCAGATCAGTCAGGGTTGGCAGGTTTTACTGGGACAGTTGCAGTACTGTGATAATACATCTGCCTGGGCCTGGCTCTTGAGTAAGAAAAGGCGAGTAAAAGTAATTCCCAAGGCTACTGAAGTAGGTCATCTCCATCACTGACTGTGACCCAAATATCTCCCATGAGAATGAAGCCTCATTTTACACCCTAGCCAAGCAGTGTAAAGATAGAGCTGGAAACCCTGTTTCTCCTGTGTATGAACTACTGGCTAAAGCTCAGGTTGGTTGTTAGACCACTGGCAGAGAGTGAAAGAGAGGAAAGGCATGTGGATGTAAGGAGGGTGTTTAGATCAAGAACTAAGAAAGACTGTGTCACAGGATTAAGGCAGCTATGCAAGCTTGCACAGCTATTTCTGCTTGTGCTGTCCTCACACCTTCTCTGAGGGAAGGTTTTTGTCCCAAATGCAAGGACTGTTTGTACATTGCAGGGTACATTGCAGTGCACTACATAGCCATGGCTTCTGGCCACATGTCTGCTTGTGTGGATCTGCTGATTTTACCATGCTAGTATATTCCCTGCTTTTCTCGAGAAGGAAACCTGGGCAGGGAAGTATCCGAGGTGCAGCAAATACTCTGGTTGGAATGTCTATAGGATAAGCCCTCAAGGTCCATGGGGCAGCATGCAGCCAGAGGTCACGCCAGGGGATGAGGACTGTGAGTGCCTTGGTGCCCAGTGACTTTGAGGCAGTGCTCTTATAGCTGCAAGAATGGGCTCTGAGGGCTATAATATGTAATTGTGGCATCTGGGCTGTGTTTGGGAAGTGTATAGAATGTTATGGCTACAGTAGGACATGGGACACATTTTCTGTGCCTTTGATCAAGAAGACAAAATTGGTGGTGGTGTGCTAGTAAACACCATATAAAGCAGTGAGGATTATGATGGTGTTTTAAACAAGATAACCAAGTCAATGGGTAGGCTGCTGAGTGCACCATATGCACAGCTAACTTTATGTATAACTAACCAAAATTCTTGTGAAAGAGTAAGTAAGAAAACTGTAGTTAACTTATAATATGAAGGTGGACTTTTGAGATAAGTACATTAGAAACTCTTTATTGGTAAATGAAATATCAATGGAAAATGGCTATCTGTGACTTCCGGACAGGCTTACAAGGACATTATATAAAACAGTGTGCTTTTCTGGAGTAAGGCCAAGAGGCTGTCAAGGATCATATATCTTTTAGTGAAAAGTGATATGAAATCTCACTGTTTCTAAAGAGAAAAGGGATACTTATGGAGGGAAATGGAAATATCTGTAGAAGAATTGTTGTTTCTGAGAGCCACGTGTTTAAAACACAAAATCCCATGAAACCTTGCAAGGAATGGGAGAGGAATGAAAGGCAATGGCTTAGAACAAAACAAAACAACAACAAAAAAAACCAGCAAGAGTGAGAGTTGTGTCTACCATGTGCTTAAGAACAATAGCACTGAGTCAAAACCTGTTGGACTCAGTTGGGAACACTGTGGTTTAGCTAGCTCAACTGAGCTGAACTGGAATGCTCTTTTTGTCTTCCAACAAGCCTGTAAAAGTTGGCAGAGATTGAATCAGCTGTTCAAGCCCTGCTGAACAGCCCTCTGAGTTCAGCTCTTATATCTAGTTAGGGGCCCAGCAGAAAAATTAAGGGTCAAGCAGGCTGTAGGCTTAGCCAGCAGTTGTGTTTGAGAGGTGTGAAGATTCAGACTTCTTTTCTGCATGGAAGGAAAGTGTTACCTCAGGAAGATGCATCCTCATGCACTCCTCTCTTCTGGAGGGGCTTTCTTTATAAATAGAAACATGAGCAGTAACTTAGGGAATTATTTCATGTTTGTGATGTTATACAGACTAACTTAGTTCTTTGTCTAGGGGCAGATGTCTAAGGTGATTTCGGTCTAAGATGGAGCTATCATAATTTGGTCCTGTACTTTGCTCCCTCTCTCCTTGCCACCACTTCAGCATTTCTCTGATCTTGTCATGAGCCAGTTCATGGAGCTAAACTGATTGAAGACTACTGCTTTTTTCCTGCAGTTACTTTTTACCTGGTTTAACTCCCTGAACCAGCTCACGACAGGGTCATAGCAAGGCCTAGTACTGGCATGCAAGAGCTAGCTGGAATTTGTGGCTGGGGTGAGAAAGAAATGGCAGAACTTGGATAAGTTGTGCTCTTGGGAAACCTCACCCTGCAGCAGTTTACCCTTCCTCCTGCTCCATTACACCCGCCTATAGACCTTTGGTCCCCCTATATCAAATTTTATGTGAGTATGGATTCTTTAACTGCAAATGTTTTGTAGTACGTCTGCATACTGCTAAACCTGCTTTCATCTCGGTGAAACTGCGCTCAGAAAGGCTGGACTTTGCACTCATAAGCATAATGTGTCCACCTGTGTTTGTGAAATGTTATGGGTCCCAGTTTGGAATGCTTAAATTCCACCTCCCATATGGCTTACACTCAGGTCAAGGTAATGAAGGCATATAGAGAGGTAAAAAGATACCCTGCAGTGCATCTGGAGTGATGCTAACTTAATTTGGGCATATACTGGAAAGGCAAACAGGATCGTGTCAGTATCTCTGTCTTATCCTATGCTGGCTGGTCCCAAGGAGAGAAGGTCTTACGATCCCCAACCCTACAGGCTTTTTTCTATGCCCTCCCCTTAGTTGTTTTGTGGTCCACCATATGCTAAGCATTCAGTGTTTGGGGAGGGAAGGATAAAGGCATGGAGACACTGACCACATGCGCAAAAAGGGCGTCTGCTGAATCTTGATAACAGCACTCAGCCTCTGGGCATAGGTATGTTATGCAGTGACTTCCATTTTATATTAGGAAGATGGCTAGGTATAAAAAACCCAACCAAACAATAGAGCTAAGTATGTTAATGATTTGCTCCTGCCTTCTCCTTTAGGGGATCCAAATGCGTCAATGAAAATGTGCACTTTGGGATTACTAGTAGGAAACAGTGCTTCAGAGCATGGTCTCAAACAGTGTCTCCTGGGAACCTGCCTTATCAAACAACGCTGATTCCTTCAGTTCAAAGAAAGTCAAAGTATTTTCAAAATTTGGCATGTAAGCCATAGTTGAGGTGCTGTACAGATATTGAGCAATTGTAGCTGAGCATAGGAAGTGGCCTGCAAAATGATGAAAGCTGGGGAGAAGTCCCAACAAATAATTTATCTCCTAAGTGTGGGTTCCGCATTCTCAGAAAGCCTGAGAGCCAGCCTGTAATTTCACCTTTTCTGACAGTTTGACTTCTATTTCCACTTGTCTGCCATTGTCATTATTTTAAGCCTTCATCTCTCATCTGTTTGCCTTAGCAATTTCTGTTAACTCTAGCCCAACCTGCATGTTTTAGCTACTAACGGTTTCAAATGGAGGACTTGACCTTCCTTCCTTGATGTTTTCTCAGTGTTCCTTTGTTTGTGAGTATGGGATGCGGGAAATATTTTTTTTTTCCCCTCAGAGTGAGGCTGTACTTACCTGAGGGCTGAAAAAATGAACATTGTAATTCAAGGCAATAGCACATAGCAGTGAAGAATGTAAATGGTGCTTTTTACTTAGCCTGATTTCTTGCAGTGCCTTTTCACCAGGAACAGACAAATGACTATTCCCATAATTAAAAGGAATACACCTGGAGAATTAGCTGTATAACAAATGCCCCAGAAGCTGAAACTTCAGCTGATTGTACATTCAGTCCCTACAGACCAAAAATGCAGGAGTAAAATTCCAGTTTAGAGCTCCTGCTTTCAGATGGTAGCATGAGCTGTGGTACCAGGACCATTTAAAGAACATATTTTTATTACATCAATTACCTTTTTCAAGTGCATGCCTTAAAGTGACATTTAATGGGAGCAAAAATAAATTCTGAAACATGATAGCATTCATTTTATGTAGATTATCCATGGTCAGAAGAGGAAGTAATGATTTGATAAGGGTTTCAAATTCTAATATATCTGGAAAGGGAAGAAAATAGCTCCCACAATGGAGTTATCTATGGCTGTTCTTGGTCATATGGGAAATACGTAACATCTATCCCCATAGGTGCTAAGACAAAATCTAGAGTAGCTCTATGCCTTTATGTGTGACCAAACTGGCTGGATTTTTCTTCCACTCAGAAGATACTTATCTTGCTTTTCAGTCTTAGAATATAACCAGTGCTGAATCTCAGAGAACAGGGTTGAAA
Organism: Melopsittacus undulatus; assembly: GCF_012275295.1. Classification (NCBI taxonomy): domain Eukaryota; kingdom Metazoa; phylum Chordata; class Aves; order Psittaciformes; family Psittaculidae; genus Melopsittacus; species Melopsittacus undulatus. Next base: position 88,129,209 of record NC_047528.1, on the reverse strand, counting down.
ACTAATAAGATTCTTTTCCATGTTATACAGATTTGGACACCCTTTTGTGAATAAAATGACATGGCAAAGTGTGAAGTAACAAAAGAATTGTAAGCAGGGGCCAGAATGTGGAAAATCAAAACTATCTACAGCTGAATAATGCTCTTATTAGAAATGAAGGGCAAACAGAAATATAATTTATTGTTGCCTCTCTATGTGGCTTCAGAGATCACATAACCCAAAGTAAAAAATGGCATGCATGTGTTCCTTAAGATATTCTTCAGATGGAAGGTCTATATATCAAAACCTTATTTCCTGGTAATGAATTTTAAATAAGTGCCCAGGGCATCAGGTCACTGATGTTTCCACTTTGCAAACTGGGTGGGCTATGAAAGCCCCTAGAGCCCTTCAAAGGCGCCTTAAAAAAGATCCCTAGCTTTAACTGACCAAACTTTTAAAGAAAAATACCTGAAACAATTAGGAGAATGAAAACCAGGAGGTCAGATTACTTGGCCCATGGCTGAGGATTTACATAAATAGGCCTAACCTTTGACTTGAAAATAAAAGGTAAGTACAGAGCCCTGACAGAACAGCAGGTCATTGGTATTTACTCTGTAAAGTACTGCCTCTGATGCTATGACAAAAATGCCAGGAATTCCACTGATCACTGTGTGCTGATAGGGCTCAAAGGTATGCAGCCAGCTAACAGAAACCCAGCCTACCTGACTGATCGAAACTGCATTACTCCCACGCATTTATAACCTGCAATCTGCGACCGTGGGAAAGTGTGCAAGGCCTTAGACTAATTCTTAAGGGAAAAAAAATGGATAAAATTGATGTCTTTTAACAGTTTTTTTTTTTTTTTTTTTTTTTAGTTTTTTGAGGTTTGGGCAACATACAATAAAACTAGCAAAAGGTCTTGGAGTGAGCATCTTAAGATGTTTTCTTCCCTGTGTGTACTGCTGTTCAAGAGACTCCAGAATTCTGGGGTTGCATGTGCAAGCTGAGGTTGGTTCCACATGCAGCATTATGGGACCTTATCAAAGATAATCTGTGCTTAGTCTGTAAGTGTCTAAATGGTAGCAAGCTGTAGAAAGCCAGTCGCTGGCTCAATTTTTAACTGATGGAACTCCTCACAGTGAACCTACAGAAGTTGTATGCTGTGTGTTTGTGCTATGTTTTGTTGAGCAATGGCTTTGTGCTCACAGGTCAGAGAGGAAGAGGTGAACCCAAAGGGTTTTTTTTTTTTATTTTTCTGTCTAGCATGATAACAAAGATGTTTTAGGTATTTTTTCTTTTCTACATGGATAGCAGAGGAAAGAATACCCCTGTGAAAGCAGAAACAATAAATGCAAAGTTATGATGTTCATGTTTTATAGAGAGATTTGGTTTGCTGTTTGAGACACAAGCACACGCTAAGTATCCTGCAGGCTGTTTCAAACTTGTTTCTCTAATTAATCAAAAGTGATCCATTACAGAAAACCTGCAGGAATGTCAGAGATGGATGCTTCTGCTGTACTGTTTTTGACTTGCTTGTTGCAACAGAGGGGGAAGCTGTTAGTGCCTGTCTAGTAAATTATTGAAGGATGGTGTAAGAGGGCCTGCTGCCTTCCTCTTGAAGGGCCAGGGAGCCTGGGGCTACCCAGCCCCATGCTGCTTTCCCTGTCTGCTAGGCTGCTGTAGGATTTTGGAGGGAGGTGGTAGAACACCCCACAACTGGGGACTGATCAGTGGAGAAGGCAGGCTGGCCCCATGCCCTGGGTGTTGCTTGGCCAAGTCCTGTGGCTGGGAAACTGGGCAGGTGATGATGAAGCATGAGAACTGGTGGCCACTTGAGGATGGTCAAGCAAGGTGTTCTCGTGAGGATCCAGTTGTCAGCCTCCCTGTGCCCAGTGAGTTTGGTGCTGTGTAAGGAGAAACCCAGGCCAGCACTTCTCTCTGACTAGCATGGCACATCTCCCTTCCCCCTCTGGCCAACAGGCACAAACACAAGATGTAATTCTGAAAGGAAATTAAAACCATTTGAAGGACCTCCAGTCTCTGGAAGGTGTTTATTGGTGACCTTGAGGTCCTTTGGTGTTAGTTCTAGTGTTTCTGCTTGCCATGCTCAGCTGCCTGCCCTGATGGACCCTGCCTGCCCTAGGGCTTCCTGAGCAGAGCAATAGCCAAGTGTTCACTCCTGTGAGTCAGTTCTGTGATCCCACCTTGCAAAGTGTAGACCAGTCTGCTTTTGCCTCCATTTGCAGTGGTGCTCTGTTGTCCTGGCATTATTTCACTGATGCACTGGACTCAGAGGCAATGGGGCAGAGCTGTTACCTGTCAAGTCCCATACTGCACTACAAACTGCTTGATGTCTTGCATGCTGAGCTGTGGCTATTTGCCCTGCTCTGTCAGGCTGAGTGCATCTGGCAGAAACGAATTTGCTACGTGTTAACTATGGGTTTAGCAGCACTGAGGCTGTCTCAGGGAATTGAGGGCAAGAGTTCATAAACCAACCATTTCCAAGAGGGGTAATCTCAGTCCTGTCCAGGACAGGGAGCTGCCACTGGTGATAACTCTGCCTTGCAAAATTATTTGAGTGAATCCCTGATTCATAGTAAGTAAGGAGTACTTCTGTCTTGCTTGGGGGTGAAGAATGGAGAGTTGGAGGCCAAGACAATTTCCCATGGCCTTGCTTTCTCATCTCTGGCAGCATTTTGTATCTGCTGTGAATCTTAAGAGCTCCTACAGTGCTGATCTTCACATGAGCCTGTTCTGAAACACCTCTGGACCCTCTTGATTTTTCAGTCCCTAACTTTTGTAATTGCTACTTAACCAATTTTTCCCCTAATCTTTGCCCCATGTCTTTGAACACAGCTCCATCTAGTACTGAGTGCTCTCCCTTACCTCGGAGGCAGTGCCCAGACATCAAGGTTTCTGGTACTAGGAGTCTGGGAGACTGTCTTCAGCTGGCTCTGTGATAAATGTTTTCCATATTTCATTCTGATGTTGAAATACTTTTTTTTTCTTCCCTTCTACTGTTGTAGAGTTGGGGTTATAAAGTTTGCTTTGGTTTTGACAAAACAGTTTCCTAAGTACAGTTTGCTTAAAGACTTCCTTCATAGCCAAAGAATGGTGCACATCCCATCAGCATAGTGTTGCAGCTTCAGGTCCATTCACATGCAAAAAGGCAAGAGTGCCTGCATTCCCTTTGCCTCCAGAGAAATCATATCTGTTATTTATTCCTCCATTCATCCACTTCCTTTAGTGTCTAATTAGAGTAAGACCATTCCAGTAAATCCCAGATCACTCCAGCTTCCCTTCTTTTGCCTATAGATTTTCCCTCAGATCTAGCAGGATCACAATTTAGACCACAGGTTTGGGTACCTACATCCATTTGGAAGTTAAGATGCTTCCTTTGCTTGGGTTGGTTGCCTGCTCCTTTCCAGGCACATTCTGTCCCTGGCTCCAGCAGAGGACTCCCTTGAATGGTACCATCCATCTGGGTTGCTCTTGCATATGTTCTCCAAGCATTTGTAAACTCTCCTCCAGCTGCCTCGTGGAACCCAGGCTTGTTAGGTTGCTTCCTACTGTACAGAAGAGCTATTTCATATATTCATTGATAGCAGGGAAACATAAACATTCAAAAGCAAAACATCACTCGAAGTCATAAGGAGGGAAGAATGCATCTGTAAAATCTTGTGTGGAGAAGCCCATTTTCTCTCATGAAGAGCTCTCAGGCTTGTGTTTTGCTGGAGGTTGCATCAGCTGAAACAGCGGCAGTCAAAAGGCTTTGATTCATTTCATTTATTTTTAACTTTCCCATTGAAATGCCAGAGGAAAAAAAAAAAACAGAGAAGTCGCTTCCTTGAAGAGCCCTTCAGTTCTGAGAGATACCTGCTGCAATCTAGAAATAGGCTTATTCTAGGAACAGCCTGGGCAAGCACTGCCCTGGATACAGTAGTTTGTTCTTTCTCTCTTCATTTTACCGCTGAGCACAGCTGCCTCTTTCAAGGGCTGCTGTCCTGGGTTGGGGTTTTGTTTTTTTTTGTGGGGGATGGGGGAGGAGCTGAGGAGGCTCCAGCTCATGGTAGCAGGGCGCAAGAGCTGGGAGAGCCCCAGTGACGGCAGCCTGGGCTGCATCAGTTGTACCGGTCACAAGGATGCCTGTCATGTGCTGCTGCTCAGACAAAGATCTTTTTCTTTCTGTGCCTGGTGGGTTCTCCATCAATGAGAGAACCTTGTCCTACAAACATGAATCAAACCTCCGTAATTGCGGTGTCACTGATAAAACATGACTTCTTTACCAATTTGTACAAGCACTTTGACCTCTTGCCTTGGTGCAACAGACTTTGGAGATTTTTTCATCTCTAGCTCTTTTTGTGGTTTTGATGGAAGTACTGTAGGAAAGTTTATTTTGGGAATATTTTTGATCTATCTCAGGCAAGAAGCTAAGCTTGTGCACTTCCAGTCAAAACTGCTATGAATTGTCTGAACTGATTGTTAGCTCTAAGTAAAAATTATTCCAGGTTACAGTGTACTTTTTGTTTAAATTTGGGACTATTTTTGCATGAATAATCGGTATTATGTGTTCTTAGTAAAGATGAGAGCAAAATTTCTGCTCCACATGGTTTCCCTTCCTGAAAAAAAAGGAAAAATTTAAGTAAGAACGCTGAAAAAAAAGAAAAAGGAGTAGTGTTGAATAGCATGGCTAAGCAGCTGTGTTATTTTTTTCTTCCCCCAGTTGAATTATTGCTATAACTGTTCTTTCTAAGTTAAGATCTCATTGGGGGAAGGAAGAAAGTTTCTAGGTTTTACAGCAGGAAAATGTTTAACAAGAAGCTAATGTAGGATAATGAAGGGGTCAGGAAAACCACAAGCACTAAGGAATTGTCCAGAAGACTGTATTAAGATAAGAATGCGAATAAAGATAATAAAGAAGAGAAGAACCAGGCAGCAACCATTTGAATTTTAACCTACCTACTCAGTGACAAATACATACCACATCCACCATGGCATATTACCCTGGGCACAGTAATCAGCAGCAGTCATGGTCACTGTCCCAAGTTATCAGGATGCATGAAAATTTCTTGTTTGTACACATGTTCTTCTTTAAAGGGTAATATCTTATAGAATCATAGAACAGTTAGGGTTGGAAAGAACCTTAAGATCATCAAGTTCCAACTCCTACCATGAGCAGGGACATCTCCCACTAAACCATCTTACATGTGACAGGATTTAAAGATTATGAAACACATGGAAACACAACACTGTTTGAAAACAAACAGTAAACAGAGAGAAGCAGGTATTTGTGGAATTCTGGGATTGTACTTTAAGCTTCTAATATTTAAGTCCTACAAAAGGGAAGTATAGCAGAGAAATTAGCTGGGCTACCAGACCAATTAGCTTTGCTGTTGCTTTTCAGTCAATAGGTCACTTCCCTGGGTTAGGGATTGTGCTCTGCCAAACAGCAGGATTTTTTAGCTGGTCCTGTATCAATGAGACAATAATTCCGTTTCTATGGTATCATAAACATAGAAACAAAAGAATAAGACCATAAAATAAGAAATTGCTATACTCTTTGATACTGCAAAATTGCTGTCCTTACTTTTCTTAGAATATTGGATTATTTTTAAAAGAAACTAGAACTTTTGTCAAATATGTTGAAAACCCACCTCAGCAACATATTTTTGCAAGCGATTTTATAGAAGTTAGCTTCTGAATCACATATGAGATGCTGTATACTAACCATGATGGTAGATAATTCATATTTAGTAACTAGATCGCGATTTTGCTGGTTAGCTCCCTTTAGAGTCAGGCTGGGACACTCTGAAGTATTTTGGCCATGGAGATTATTTCATCATACAGAATGTAGGCATCTCTCTGATCTATATAGTTGCATTTGCATTGATATGCCTAACAGTAAAATAACTTGTCAGCTTTAAATACTGTATAAAGTGGACAAAAGTCAGAATTAATACCACTGAGTTCCATGAACAAATCTGTATTGCTGCCATAAATGAAATGAATTCTATTATTCCCTCATAGGATAAAAAGATACTATGATCCTTATTTCAGAGAGAAATGTGGGGTTTTTTTCTACTTCCCAGGATGTAGATATCACAGGCTACAATACCTAAACACTCAGGAAAATGACAGCTTTCCCCTTTCCTTTTGTTCTCAGCAGAAATTAAGTTTTAGCTAGCTACTGATATTTTGGAGGAATTATGTCTGCTCAGTTATGTATTTTTATAATGCTGCAACATTTTATCCCGATTCCTACAGAAATCAGGCTAATACAATCCTGCTCTCTACACTTGTATTTCACTCCCTTCCACACCCCCAAAATCTTTTGAACTTATTGACAAATTTCAACCAATTGATCTCAAAGAAAATCAGGTTCCTACAAGCTCTGTGAAAGTAAACTGCCTGGTAGTGCTGTTGCAGAAAGGTGGGCTGTAGTATGAACAGGCACCGGTTCAGACAGCAGAGAATCCACTTGTAAGAAAATATTTATTTATAAACGCCTGTCCATGGGAAACATTTTATGGAAAGCTTGTTCCTTCCTTGATCTGGAGACAATTGAGTCTGAGGCTCAGGCCTTTCAGGAGCCAGGCTTTATAGTACTGATCTCCACAGCACATAGGAATACTGCTTTGCAGTAGCTTTACCACCTTAATTGCATTTAAAGTACGTGTTTCTTAAAACCACTTAATTTTCAAATTTTTTTTTCCTCTTGTAAAGGTCCAATAACTGCCCAATAGCCTATCCCTTAAGACCAAGACTTTATGTTGTCCATCACCCTGGAAGTCAACTCTTGACCTTTATCACTGTCACTTTTCTCCATGGGTTCTCTGAGTTTAAAGTTACAGAATTGCCAAAACAGATACCAGAGTGCAGAAGGCTGAAAAGTGACTGGGACAAACCTCCAGGGACAAAGTTAATCTGTTGGAGCATTTCCTCTGTGTACTTTGAAACCTCTCAATTTAACTTGATCAAAGCGTGAGCCGACGCGTTTCAGCTCCCTTACTGAACAAACAAATTTACTGCTTATCATTGTTGCCACCTCAGTCTTTAATTTACTTTACTTAGTAAGCCAGTACATGTTAAATGAACAACCTGGTTATTACACATACTAGGTTGTGGCCTCAAAAATAGGCTACAGTTTACCTGACATTAAATTACATAGCACATTACAGACCCTCTCCTTCCCTACAATCCCAGTGTAAAAGGAAGCATAGGCCATCTTTAGCCAGAGTGGACAACACTGTTTGAGAGCACTGTATCCATCAGTATCTATTGGGTTTTTTTTAATATCCTGGGCTTCCTCATTTCTTTAAGTACTGTAGGGCATAGGTGGACTGAGAAAATGAATGGTGGTGTTTTCAGAATGCATTAATTAACTCATTAACACATTTTGCACATATGGATCAAGAGATCATTTTAAACATTACTTTTACTGTTTATGGTAACAACTAAAACTTTTTTTTAATGTCCTGATAGCTTTTGAATTTGTTTCAAAGAATTCAATTTTAATTACTTGTTTTTAATGAAAAAAAGTATTTACCCAAGTTAATAATAACAATAGTAAAGATTGCTGTGAGGTGTTTCATGAAGGGAGCATGGCCAGATACCCCAGCTAGTAGAATACAGTGACATACAGTGGTTGTCTTTGGTTCCAAACCAAAACAATCTCACAAGTGTTTAGAAACCATACCCAAAATATTGTAATTGTTTTCCACTTACTTAAAGCTACTGGTCCATATTTTCCATCTTATGTGGCCTTTCTTATTCTCAGGGAAATTGAGTCCAAGTTCTTTAATTTCCTTGGTTCATCAGTAGCATAACCCTGTGTAACCAAAACTGGTGTGGTACTTGAGGCTGCTTCTCTTTCAGGAGCCACCTGCAAGAGGAGGGACAAATGCAACCCATTTGGTGACATTTGTCCTCAGTTCTTGAATGCTTTTCTTGTGTGATTGCAGAACCCCTGAACTAGGAAATTACGGCTGTGCCTCCAAGTTTTATGTTTCTGGATCTATAATGCAAACATTGAAATATCCAGGGTTAGAGAAAGTAATCAGTCAATAAACCAGCCTCCCAAACCAGCCTTCCTCACAGAACAGCACAAAAACGATCTCTATGTGATATAGATACATACAGATAGAAACTATTCTTTAGCATTCCGAACTGTGGTTGCCTTTGTTAACTGGCAGCTTTTTTCCTTCTTTCAAGCAAAAATATTTTCTTCAAACATTCTGCAAGCTCAGATATTAACCATAATTGGTTTTTATTCTACTTCTGTGTCATCGCACATTGAAAATGCAAAATGCTTAGACAATGTAAGTTATGAGAGGAATTTTCAAGAAAAGTGCGGCAACACATCTCCTCTTAGAATTAATGGGACATGTGTGATGCTATCCTGCACAGCTTGGTAAATGTCACTCAGAGACTTCAGAGCATCTAGGTAAGAAATGACAGGAAAGTCAGCCACATATGGCAGTATCTGTTGATACAAATCAACCTCCACATGCAATTCACCTAATAAATGTATAGTCTTTTCCCATAATAACCACAGACTAGGAATAGTTGAGTTTAGGGTTTTGTGATGCTTGCAGATGATATCTTAGTTTTGTTGGCATAAAAAACTATTTCAAATCCACAATATTTCTTTACAATTTGGACTAGCATTGATTATTTTCTTCCTCTGATGTTATTAACAAGTTAGATGACTTATTTTTCCACCTGAATGACGCCTGTGCCAGACATAGAAAACTGCTTGTCTGAAAGATGAGTTAACACAAGTGAATGTCTGTCCTGGGTTTAGCAGTAGCATTCAATTTTTCTCCTTCTTAGCAGCTGGTGCAGTACTGTGTTTTGACTTTCAGCCTGGGAACAGAGCTGATAACACCAATGTTTTTAGTTGTTGCTAAATAACGTTTACTCTGACCAAGGACTTTGTGAGTCTCATGCTCTGCCAGGGAGGAGGGGAGGCTGGGAGGAAGCAGAGACAGGACACCTGACCCAAGCTAGCCAAAGAGGTATTCCGTACCACAGCACATCATGCCCGGGGAGGTAACTGGGAGTTACCCAGAAGGGCTCACTCTCTTCTGCATTGGGCTCGTTTTGGCAGGTGGTATTATATTCTCTTCCCTTGCTATTTCCCTTATCATTATTATTATTGGTGGTAGCAGTAGTGATTTGTGTTATACCTTAGTAACTGCAATGCTCTTATCTCAACCCATGGGAGTTACATTCTTTCGATTCTCCTCCCTCTGGGAGCTGGGGGGAGGGGGGGGTGGGGTAGAGAAAGAAAGAGGGGTGAGAGAGAGACTGTGTGGTTGGATTTAAACCACGACAGTGTCCTATATTTTTTGTAATGAATTAGCTGTAAGTATTGAGATATTCCACAATCTATCAGTTTGCCACCCTGCTTTTAAATTTGTCAAAGGAAACCGTAGCGTAACTGGTTCTGCCATTTCCAAGAACAAATATAGACAACAGAGCCATATGAAAAATGTTCCCATGCTGTTCCGAGATAAAGCAGATCTTTAGATGTATTCTCCAAATACGGAAAAGAGCAAGTTTTCTGGACTAGAAGGCATCCTGGTACTTGTGCTTCACACTGGGACTATTGAGGAAGTGGGTTTAAACCCTTTGGTGGCTTGAAGTGGGTTTCTCATTTGCTATGAGGGATTCCCCTGTCCCCGCTCCAGTGTCTGCTTTATGATGGGTCTCCTTAAATATCTGTGGCCATATAGAATCATAGCTAGGTTTGGAAAGGACCTTAAGATCATCTATTTCCAACCCCCCTGCCATGGGCAGGGACACCTCACACTAAACCATGTCACCCAAGGCTTCATCCAACCTGGCCTTGAACACCACCAGAGATGGAGCATTCACAACCTCCCTGGGCAACCCATTCCAGTGCCTCACTATCCTAACAGTAAAGAATTTCTTCCTTATATCCAATCTAAACCTCCCTTGTTTAAGTTTTAACCTGTTATCACTTGTCCTGTCACTACAGTCCCTAATGAATAGTCCCTCCCCAGCATCCCTATAGGCCCCCTTCAGATACTGGAAGGCTGCTATGAGCTCTCCACACAGCCTTCTCTTCTCCAGGCTGAACAGCCCCAACTTTCTCAGCCTGTCTTCATATGGGAGGTGCTCCAGTCCCCTGATCATCCTCATGGCCCTCCTCTGGACTTGTTCCAACAGTTCCATGTCCTTTTTATGTTAAGAACACCAGAACTGCACACAATACTCCAAGTGAGATCTCACAAGAGCAGAGTAGAGGGGCAGGATCATCTCCTTCGATCTGGTGGTCACACTCCTTTTGATGCAGCCCAGGATACATTTGGCTTTCTGGGCTGCAAGTGCACACTGAAACCGCCTCATGTTCATTTTCTCATCGACCAACACCCCGAAGTCCTTCTCCGCAGGGCTGCTCTGAATCTCTTCTCTGCCCAACCTGTAGATGTGCCTGGGATTGCTCTCACCCAGGTTTAGGACCTTGCACTTGTCATGGTTAAGCTTCATGAGGTTGGCATCAGCCCACCTCACAAACGTGTCAAGGTCCCTCTGCATGGCATTCCTTCCCTCCAGCGTATCAATGGAACCACACAGCTTGGTGTCATCGGCAAACTTGCTGAGGGCACACTCAATCCCACTGTCCATGTCACCGAGAAAGACGTTGAACAAGACCAGTTCCAACACCAATCCCTGAAGGACACCACTCGTTACTGGTCTCCAGCCGGACACTGAGCCATTGACCAGAACTCTTTGAGTGCGACCATACAGCCAGTTCTTTATCCACCGAGTGGTCCACCTATCAAATTGATGACACTCCAATTTAGAGACAACAATGTCATGTGGGACAGTGTTGAATGCTTTGCACAAGTCCAGGTAGATGACATCAACTGCCCTACCCCTGTCCATCAGTTCTGTAGTCTCATCATAGAAGGCCACCAAATTGGTCAGGCAGGATTTCCCCCTAGTAAAGCCATGCTGGCTGTCACCAAGCATCTTGTTGTTTTTCATGTGCCCTAGCATGCCTTCCAGGAGAATCTGCTCCAAGACTTTGCCAGGCACAGAGGTGAGACTGACTGGTCTGTAATTCCCCAGGTCATCCATTTTCCCCTTCTTGAAAATGGGTTGTATTTACCCCGTTTCTAGTCACTGGGAACTTCACCTGACTGCCACGATTTCTCAAATATGATTGACAGTGGCTTAGCAACTTCATTTGCCAGCACCTTCAGGACCTGTAGATGGATTTCATCAGGTCCCATGGACTTATGCATGTTCAGGTTCTTAAGATGGTCTGGAACCAGATCCTCTCCCACAGTGGGTCCAAGGTCTTCATTCTCATAGTCCCTGCAGCTCCCTTCCAAGACTTCGGTGGTGCGGTCAGAGCATTTGCCACTGAAGACTGAGGCAAAGAAGTCATTAAGAACCTCATCCTTCTCCAAATCCAGGGTAGCCAGTTCTCCTGATAGCTTCCGGAGGGGGACCATGTTGTCCCTAGTCTGTCTTTTATTTGCAATGAACCTATAGAATCCCTTTCTGTTATCTTTAACATCCCTAGCCAAACTTAATTCTAACCGAGCCTTAGCTTTCTTAACCTGGTCTCTACCTTCCCAGACAACAACCCTGTATTCTTCCCAGGCCACCTCTCCTACCCTCCATCTTTTAGAAGCCTCTTTTTTCCTTTCAAGTTTCCTCAGCAGTTCCTTATCCATCCAAGGAGGTCTCCTGGTCCTCCTGCTGCACTTCATTCTAGTTGGGATGCAACACTCCTGACCTTGTAGTAGATGATCCCTGAATATCAACCAACACTCTTGGGGCCCCCTGCCCTCTAGGGCTCTATCCCACGGAACCTTACTAAGCAGGTTCCTGAAGAGGCCAAAGTTTGCTCTCTTGAAGTGCAGGGCAGTGAGCTTGCTGCACACTCTTCTCACTGTCCTGAAGATCTTGAATTCGACCATCTCATTATTGCTGTAACCAAGGCTGCCCTGGAGCATCACATTTCCAACCAGCCCTTCCCTGTTGGTGAGCACAAGGTCAAGAATGGCACTTCCCCTTGTCAGCTCCTCTATTACTTGCAGAAGGAAGTTGTCTCCCACACAATCGAGGAACCTCCTGGACTGTTCATGCTGGGTTGTACCGTCACTCTAGCAGATATTAGGTTGGTTGAAGTCCCCCATGAGAACAAAGGCCTGTGTATGTGAGGCTGTTACTATCTGGCTATAGAGTGCTTCATCCACAGAGTCCTCTTGATCAGGCGGTCTGGAAGAGATCCTCACAGTAATGTCTCCCATCACTGTTCTTCCTTTAACCTTGACCCACAAATTCTCTATTGACTGCTCACTTGTCCCCAGACAGAGTTCCATGCTCTCCAGCCTAACCTTAACATAAATAGCAACTCCCCCTCCCTGTCTGCCAGGCCTGTCTTTTCTAAAAAGCCTGTAACTTTCCATTCCAGCACTCCAGTCATAGGAGCCATTCCACCATGTTTCTGTGATGCCGATTATATCATACCCCTGTAGACATGCACAGATCTCTAACTCCTCTTGTTTGTTCCTCATGCTACGGGCATTTGTATAGAGGCATCTGAGTCAAGCTCCCGACAAAGCCAGCTCGTTGGCTGGAGTGGCTGGAATATCTTTACATTGCTCTGAGCATTTATTATAAGTGCTGGCAACTGACTGGGAGTGTTGGGATGGAATGATGCTCCCCTCCCCCAACACAACTAGTTTAAAGCTGCCTTGACCAGCCTGGAAAGCCTCCTACCAAAACCACTCTTCCCATTCTTTGTCAGACCAACTCCACCAGCCCCCAGTAGACCAGGGCTACTAACTTGGGTCCTGTGTTTAAGATACCCAAAGCCCTGACTATGGCACCACTGCTCTAACCATTTATTAACCTGGCCAATCCTCCTAACCTATTTTAGGTCCTCCCCTTTATCCTGGAGAACTGATGAAATGACTACCTGAGCTCCAAAGCCACTAACCACCTCTCCCAGGGCACTGTAGTCCTCTATATTCTTCAGGCTCCTGTTACTGTTATATATATCACTAACACCCACATGGATCACTAGAAACGGGTAATAGTCGGTGGGACTTATTGGAGCAGGCAGCCTCTCTGCAACATCCCTGGTAGGCAGCACACCTCCCTTGAGACTGGGTCAGGCCAACAGATGGGTGCCTCTGCTTCTTTCAGAGTCCGCTACTACTACGACCCACAGCTTTTTCCTGGCAGCACCAGTAGAGATCTTTAGCAGTGCACCAGCCGGTTGGTTGTTCATGGTGTGTGTTTCCTCATTAGCCCCCTGCAGGACAGCAAAGTGGTTCTGGGTGGGGACAACAGATTTAGGAAAAAGCCCCTTGCTTTTAATTGTCCTTTTCCTCCTTTTTTCTTTGTGGTTTTTGTTTGGTTTTTTGGGGGGTTTTTTTTTTTTGGTATCTATTTCCCAGCTTCCCAGGTTAGCAGCCTCTTTCTTTTCTCCATGAGCTACAACAGACACTTGCGGCCCCTGCACAGTTCAGGCCCGGAGCAAGCAGCCCAGCTCCCTCTCAGCTCCCCTGACACCCCTCAGCTACTGACAGTGCCCCGCAGCTCAGCCCCTGCTGCAGGAAGGCCTCCACCAGGGCACCGAGTGCAGCCCTGCCCATGGCGCACCCTCCCCTCACGACTCCAGTGCAGGCACTTTCTGCCCCCCGAGCTCCCCGCTGCAGCCTCCGCTCCCATCGGCTCTGTCTGGTGCCGGCGCTGGCGCTGCCACCGCCGGGGCAGCCGGGGCAGCCGGGGCAGCCGGGGCAGCCGGAGCAGAGCTCCCAGAGCAGAGCTCCCAGAGCGGGCCCGCGCTCACCCACCCAACCAAACTTCCTTGTCACGCTCCCTGAGGCAGTTTTTCACGCAGTCAGGGCTGGTGCAGCCCCTCCTGGCTCCGCCCCCTGTGAGTCAGCTGCTCGCGTCAGCTGAGCTGCCTGCTCGTGGGAGAGGTCTGTCGAGGACTTCAGGGCACTTCGGTGACTCTGGCCGCTTTGAGTTGAGGCTCCTGGGGGCTGAGCTTCCCCCTGCTCAGGTGTTGAAGGCGTCTTCTCTCAAGCTACTCACCTCAGCAGTAAGTTGCTTGCACTCCTCTAAAATATGTTGTCTGTGTTGGAATGGGTTTGAACACTCTTCTGGGATGAGGGAGGCTCAGATGCATGTTCCAGGTCCAAGAGCTTTTTACTTATAAAATGTGGAAACTATTCCAATGGGCACGCATTTTGTAACAAGAAATAATTTGTAAAAATTTTCATAGTAGCTCTAGAGAATAAGAAGTAGAAGAACTGGTTCCTTGGGCTGCTCTGTGGACTTGGACCTTCTCATTCAGTCTTCAGTAAAGCTTCATCCCTGTGGCTCCTCTTCTCAGCTCAGCTGTTCATGGCACAAATAATCACAGAAAACCACAGTTAATGCTGTCTGAAGCATGCTACTAATTGCTGCAAATTGGCAAAAATGCACTTATAGGTATTCTTGACTGCGCTGAAGCAGCCAAACAGTCTGGGACTCTTAAATTAAGAGTAGGGCTGTGTGGAGGGCAGCACTCCAGAAGTAATGTATCCTATGTGGGGAGCCCTTACACTATCTGTGGGGATTTTTTAATGGAGAATGGAAACAAAATGTTTTAAATCCCCCATAAAGGAGTGGTCATCAGCTGCTCATCTGTACTGGAAATTCTCCATCAATGGTAGTCTGGTTTGATGGCTGGGAAGTAGAGAAACCCTGCACCCCTGGCTGCTGAAGGAGTGAGAGCCAGGATTTGGGGCCTTCTATGGTTCTCAGTTCTCCTCTGCTGGATGGATATTACTTAAACTTTTCTAGACAGTTTTATGCGTGGGCGAAGGCAAAAGAGAAAATAGTCAAGAAAAAAAATAATCTAGTTATTTCTGTGATTAAGGCATATGCTAGTCTCTTCTTGGGATAGTGGCTTCATTGTGTGTGCTGCTTTTCGTTTCCTCTACAGGCAGCCAATGTTTCATGTGTCTGCAATTTTCCAACAAAGAGTTACATTAATATCAAATGCCAGTCTTAGTTTTCAAAAATTAATCTTTGCAAAGCATCTATGTCAGGAAAACTGCTGTCCATTAGTAGGAAATCATTCAGAAAAAGGAAGACAATTCACCTATTTATGTAAGAAGCTGCTGTACAATTAAATACACATATTGGTCAGTAGAATAAGTTCTTTTATCTGTTGCTGCAAGGAATCAGTATAAATATGTTTCCTGATAAGAGTTGCTACTGCGTAATTGTATTTTACAAACTGTGTAGTGTGCTATTACTCGGGAAATATATTTACTGATATGCACGTCCCCACTCAGCCTCATGGCTGAAAGGTTTGCTTTTTTTGATATTTATAGTTCTTGCACATTTTTAAATAAGATGATTAAACCCATGAAAGGATGGAAGAGAACACGAAGAGAAAATTGATTCTAGAGCATACAAAACCACTATTAAAATACAGACCAGTTGATTGTTTTTAAACAAATGTTGGTTAGTGGCATTTGAGATTAAACTGCAAGAAAAATATTAAGAGGGATTAATTTATACTGTCAACTCTGCTATTCTGGGCTTCTTCCTTTTGTTAGAATAGATGAGAGTATGACTCCCTCACAGCTGTAAAAAGCCTTGCTTTTCATGGAATTTTGTCCTATTTTAGGGACAATAATATTGTAGAAATTGAGCCCCTTCAGAGCTTGCACAAGCGCTGCTAAATGAATGCCAGTGATATTGAATGCTCAGTAGTTTCTTACCTAAGGATACACTTGTCCTGGGTTTTGGTGGGATTAATATGGGAACACATAGTGTTGTTACAACTCCACCCATGATTCCCTGTGTACTGGGGATGCTGTCATAATAATGAAGGCTATTCAGGTAATTCTTTTCAAGTTTGAGTTTTAATCACTGCAAATCTACCTAAGAGGCCTGTTGGATAGAATTTTTCAGTTAGGCAGGACTGAGCTTATTAAACATTGTCTCAGCCTGAAAATATGTGTATTGGTATACAGGTTTAAGCAAAACCATCTCATTTTAATCTGGGAGATGTGAAAAGACCATTGTCTAGTTAAACACAAGGGGGGGAAAGTTGTTGCATTTGTATTTCTTTGTTTTGAAGAGCATATTGTTGAACTATCAGAAGCAGAAAAATACTTCAGGATGGGAAGAGAGCCCTCACAAAACATGACTGCATATGTGCACTCCAGTTACAGAGGCTGTGATTTGACTAGTTGTGGGCTGCTAAAAAATCCCACTTTGTCGATGCATGGTATTCATAACAGGGTAAACGATCCCTTTCAGGCTGGAGTGGGATGTCCATCATTCTCATGGTCTGTAGTAAGCAAAGAGGAAAAAACAGTGGGTCATTCCTGAGAGGATGTGGTTCTGGGTTCATGGCCAGGATGGGAGGCAATTCCCGCATCCTGCCTTATCTTTGAGTACTGGAGCCAAGCATGTTGCTCTGCATATCATGTTTTTCTGAAGAGATAAATAGTTTGTACAGCTGTCTTCTCTGCAACAATTTCAGGACAAGGCCTTCCTGGGAGAGCCTAGGGGAAGTTCTTGCTTTTTCTTATTGGAGGTACAATACACAGTCACATGCAGGACAGCCTGAAGTCAAAATGAAATTGAAACCTGATTTAGTTTTGCCTAGTCATTTTGGAGGAGCAATGCAAGCCACTGTCATGTCCTCTATGCTCAGTGCAGGGGGAAAGAGGTGCTGCAGTGTGGTTGGAGCCCTGCCTCAGTTGTCTATGAGATGTCCCAGTGCTGCTTTAGGGAACAGTCATGGTCTAAATGTCCAGTGGGTCTGGACTGAGTCAGAGCTCAGTGTACAAGTGGCACCATTCCTTTTTAACAATGTTTGGTGCAAAAGTTGGCTGTGGTTTACATGTAAGTCAACTACTGACCACAGAAATAATTTATTAGGAATAAGAAAGGCTTCCATCTTATTCTTCTTGCATTTACTAAAATGGAGGGGAGTGCTTTAACAGGGTGGTAGGGTGTCTTCTGATGATGAAAAACTCCATAGAAGGCAGCATACTACAAAGGATGGTCATGCTCTGGTTTAGGATTTAGGTGAGCTTTGTGCTTTTCCATGGCTTTACTGCTAGGTATCTCCCTTTTCTTCTCTGGAAACCACTACCTTTATGTGACTGTGAAATGGGAATAATAATACTTGCCTTTCTTTCTAACTCACTTTGGGATCTACCTGTGGAAAGTATTTGTTGGGACAGTCTAAGTTTCTGATGGCAGTTCAGATTGAGATTAGGTTCTTCAAAGCTGGAAATGATTGTTGGTGATGTTGTCTTTGGTGTGGTTATACCTCCCAGAGTGTGCACATTTTCTCTCCTGCCAATGTTTATAGACAGTGGCACTGCCATGGTTGTTAAGAAAATAGTTTTTCTGGTTTACTCTTTGCAACTTTTTTCACTTTTAGAATGCTTTAGAATATTTAATAGAAGAGGGGTAGACAACCTATAAAAGGGTGCCCTAAGAATATATTTTTAGCAGATGCCAGGAAACGACAATGTTCAGGTTGCACACAGAGTCAGAATTTGGCTCCCTTGTGACAGTACAGTCTCTAATTACATGAACAAATATAATTTTCGAAGTCATATGATATAAAAATATAGACTCTTTAAAACCTTAGACAAACAGGAAAGTCCCACCAATTATGCTATGCTTATGCTGCTTTATTGTCTTGTGGGTATGATACCATTTTCTACAAGAGTTCATTGACAGTACATGGGGTCTGCAAAAGAGTGTAAATGTTCTTAACTGCAGTGCTCTCCTGAACAGGAAAGATGTATTAAAATGTTGAAATCCTTTCTTAAGTCAGGCCCAGGAAGATTGCTAGCAGGGGCCATAGATGGAGAGCAGAGACCCCTGGCTGGGAGGAGAATATGCCCTTAGCTATTAGGAGAGCTGAGCTTGCCTTTTCCAGATTTCTGAAGAGAAATCAGAAGAGAAGTCAGAAGGGATTTCTGAAGAGAAATCTGAAAAAGGCGAGCTGTCCAGCCCAGGCAGAAAACTGGTTTTCTATTTGTGTGAGGCATCTAGCCTGAGCCATCATACTTAGGGAAGAAAAACTGGAAGAAAGGCTCCAGATACTGCAAAATAAGGCTATTAATAAAGTACCTGAAAAGCACAAAAAGGAATTAGGTACCTACTTCAGACAGCTCCTTCAGGGTTCTCCTCACTCTTCTTCCCAGCAGTATTAAATGGAGGAATTTTTTCTTCCAAACAACAGTTTTTCTAGTTGTTAAAGACATTACTGAAGGCTGAGACATTTAAATCCTGTTCTTGCCTGCTCTTAGTGAACTGTATGAACTCAATGCCATAGTATTGGTTCCCTGAATTTCATTTTATTTTTCTATAAGACAGCCTTTTATGTTACATACCTTGCACAGTTTTGTGAAGACACTTTACGTAAAGCCAAAAAGGATTTTCTGGGAAAAAAAAATGGTGTTATCATGATGTATTATAGTTATTATCAGTTACCATTAGAAGAATTGTACTTTTGCACGTGAGCAAAGGAAGAACAAAAGATGCTCATTAGCAGCTTCCTTCCTCAGGCTATGGGCTTCCAAGGTCTCCTCTCCAATAAGCATGTACACAGCTGCAGTCCCACTGCAGCCTAGGCTGATGCAGCGGCCGCTGCTGCAGTGCAGTGCCACCGTCTGCCCCTCTTCCACAGCCCTGCTCTGTCCTCTCCTTTGGCTTGGATGTTCTCTGCTCCTTTGCAGAGCCATTTTGAGGTGTTAACATGGAAGAAAACTACCAGTTACTTTTTTTTTTTTGGGGGGGACAGTTTCTGCTGAAGAACTCTCTGCAGCATGACAAGACACTGTCAGAGAGGCCCTGGAGGTGCTGCAGGAGAGAGGCAGGGCTGTGGGGAAACGGGCAGGGAAGCATAGGTGGCTGCGGTGGCATCCACCTGGCTGAGGCTGCCAAGGAGCTGCACCCTTCCTCTCCAAGCTGGTGCTGATGTGGTAACAGCCACTGTTGAGACTGTCTGGCTCACTATACAGCCCCACAAACACTGATGTTGCCCTATCTGATGAGAAAGTGCAAGGATGAAGAGGAATCATAAGCAAAGGAGAGGAATGAGGATGCTATAAGATGGGACTATAATCAAGAGCAAGTTTCAGAGGGAAATAGGAGTCATAGAGAAAATGTTGCCTCATGTCCCTCAAAACGTTGCCCTTACTCAGATTATTAGGAGAATTTTAGCAAACAGTCTGGAAATAACACTTTCACATTCTAGGAAGTGCCTGGTTTGCTCACCTGTTAAACTTTGCAGGGCATTCTGGTCCCTTTCCCACTTCCTTAGAATGGAAGAAGTCAAATTAATCAAGGTTCAGAGAATGGTAGCAAGGATGAGTGAAGGTACAGAGCAGCTCACCCTCTCCTATAGGGAAAGGTTAAATAGAACAATCCCCTTGAGTCTGGAGAGGAGACCCGGAAACGACAGAGAGGGCCTCTTGGTTTGTGGTGGTTCATGGAATAGTGAGTAGCATGGTCAATGAGAAAGTAAGTGAAAGAAAGAAATGTTTCAGTGTTTCTTGCTAAAAAAGAATGCAGATCCTACAGCCCCTCTGAGCAACCTGTTCCAGTGTTATCAGACTGATTTGAAGCAAATGAAGAAAGTGTTTGTGCATTGACTGGATATGTTTAATTCATTACTTAGGATGCTATAAGCTGCAAAGTCTAATTTGCTTCATAAAATGACCAGAATCCTAGAAGAAAAACACTTTCAGAGCTATTAAAACTGTGAGCACAACAGCTGGCTTGAGAACTTTCTAAGCAGTGACTGAGGCAAGGTGAGAATGTCCTGTGGATCATCATGATTTACTTGTCCTCTTCTCCTCTCTCCCAGTGCACTTACTATTGACCACTGTCAGAAGTGAGGAACTGGCGTTGATGAGCCTTTGGTCCACGCAGCGTGATGGTCTTTGGTCTGATCAGTAGGTACCTAAGCCTGGAAACACATCAAGTAGGGTAAAAATGCATTGGAACCCTTACTGCTGCCTTTAGCTTAACACAAGGACAGCTGCCCAGGCAGGCTTGGACCTATTTCCATCAAGCAGTAAAAGCTGGTTTCATAACATGTATTTTTCTGTCAAACTTTGTGAATAAAACAGTGCAGCAAGATGTCGTGACTAACATCAAGCTTTTTATTCAGGCAGCAGATGAAGTGGGTTAGTTTTAGAAAAGGAGTAGGAGTCAGAAGAACATTCAGCTTAAGCAGACAGACCAACCCTGGTTAAACTGAAGGGAAAAGCAGTGACACTGGGTCTTATATATCTGATGTGAAAGACTAGGAATACAATACTGGATTTATTCTTCAAGTTATACATTATCCCAGAATACTGTGGGTTTATAGTGGTGACATCTGACCACTTGCTATCAAGAGATAACTTGAAAGTGCTGCACGATAGGAAAGCTGTTCCTTTCTTGTTGCAGTTAATTTTATTGACGAGCTTTCAGATACCAAGAAAGAGTCCACAGGTACACAGTGGCAAAATACCATACACAACCAGTCAGAGGAAGATTGAAGGTATGAACAATAAAGCAAATGAATACCCTGCTGCCTCTCTGCACACGTAGCTGCTTATTCAGCCTTCAAAATAAGTAAATCAAAGCAGAGATGTTTGGATTCAGAGATAAGATGATCCCATAGTGCAGGGACCTCTCCCATTTTTTTGATTCAGTGTGACATATCTTGTGGGAGAGGTGGATGTGGGGAATGTTTCTTTCTGCAGGATATCATCTGCTGCATAACCCCCTCACATTCACATCAGACCTCTTCTTTCCCACTTATGAGCTGATAACCTCTTTGTTAGCAGAAACATTAATTGATTGGTTTGGGGGAAAAAAAAAGATATTACATTGAGAAGGAATTCAATGCTTTATTTATAGTTTAGTTGTTGCTTTTCTTCCTTTAAAGTACTTTCACTTCCAGGGGTTGATCATTAAGGAGAGCAATGGTGTGATCACAGACTCTGGGCAAAGTCTTTCTGGTATCTTTGTCTTCTACGTTTTATTTGTGCTGATCCCCATGCAAAGCTCAGCTGCAAAGGGAAGCTCTACATCAGCCAGGGTGGAGGCCTGGGTTCAGGATGGCACAGAGCAGGGGCGCAGCAGGGCTAAGTGGGCAGGGGATGAGCCCAGGGACCTGTGACAGGCACAGTGCCTGTATCTGCAGCTCTCATTTGCGAGGTTTAGTGTACCCAGGCATGCCATGGCTGGGACCTGGTGGACAGCTAGGTGGACTGAGCTCAGCCAGGTGGACTGAGCTCAGCTAGGTGCCATCACAGCCAACAGCTACACCAGATCACACAGTGTCTAAGCCTATTTATGAGCAAAAAGATGCTCTCATTTCCCTATTTTCTGTGCTCTTGCAGGAAGGGAGGAAACAAGATACTGTGCATCCAGTGAGGCTCCATCTCAGACAAGTGACTCTGAAGCCAGTGCCTAGCCTGGTGATGGCAAAGAGAAAGCAAGCCTGCTACCCAGGCTGGCACATAACAGGGATCGGGAGACAGTGAACATGCACATTATTTTGTTTTTGCAGCACATATCTTACCCAAGCCTTTTGTTTTATTTTTGTGATCTCAGTAAGAACAAAAGAAATGGCAAAGCTTTTAGTAAGATCAGTTACTCTAATGACTCACCAAGTGCTACAAAGTCAAAACAGGTTGCTTGTGCTTGAAAGGTATATAACAACCATGTCATTTTTATGGTTACTGTACAAAACACTGCGTATATGCACACAAAGGAACATTTTAAAACCTCATATAGCTTTTATTTTTTTGCAGCTACAGGCTTCTTTCTCCTGGTTTTTATTCATGTGTCATGCTTTGTATTAAGTGTTACTGCTTTAGTAATTAAGCTAATTTCCTCACTACACTCTGCCAGTCAGAGTATTGCTCTTTTGTATTCCTGAAAGAAAGGAAGAATTAAGTTGAGGTACCAGTGGCCCAAACCAGTTCTCTCTGCAGTCCACCAAAGTTCTCCCATTGGTGTTAGGAGGGCAGCTAATTCTGTGAGCACTGGGAAATGAGTAATAACTACATCTCAAATCCAAAAAAGACCTACAAGTCCATCAACCTTCTGTTACATAAAATTATTTTCAACAACAACAATACACCTACATTTCTGTAACGTCTTTTATGCCAAATGAAATCTCACCACCATAGTGTTTCAAGAAAATGTACCTTTTTTTTTGTAATTACACAAAATTTGACAAGAAAAATATCCCTTTCAGTGAAGTCTGACAGAGAAATGAAATTCCAAGGAAATAAGATATCTTGTAATGCAATTAAAGATTTTTACAAAAAAACTTTTGAAGGAGATAAATACTCTCCTTTCTTCTGAACAAGACAGCCATATTAAGATTTTCCAGTAGTTTCTTAACATCTCTACATTCACCCCACCCTCCCACCCCCTTTTTTTTTTTCAAGGAACAGGGAGCTTCCAGAATTATTCAAGCCCCTGGAGGATATAAAAAAATACGAATAGTAGTATGTGATGGAGAATAATTCTTATATATCACATTCCTTTTGCAAGTTAGGGTATGCCTCTGCTACAGTGCCTGTGCAGGTCCTGTGGTGGTTAATCCATG
Organism: Melopsittacus undulatus; assembly: GCF_012275295.1. Classification (NCBI taxonomy): domain Eukaryota; kingdom Metazoa; phylum Chordata; class Aves; order Psittaciformes; family Psittaculidae; genus Melopsittacus; species Melopsittacus undulatus. The sequence goes on along the minus strand of NC_047528.1, from coordinate 88,106,585 downwards.
CCAAGCTCCCACTTCCACAGCAGCACCTCTACCCAGGCCCCCACAGCTGGCATGAAGCTCGCCTGGGCATGCTGGTGTGAGCTGCAGACAGAGGATGCTCTAGACATTCACAAACGGTTTCTGGAGTTGCCTGAAATGGATTCTGAAGGGAGCTTCTCTCATGAATTAAACCAGCAATGCATATAAGAAATAGCTCACATCCTTGTTTTGTCAATATAAAAAGACATGTTACAAAATTCCTGTTAGGACTTGGTAATGGGTAACTGAAATGGTCTTTATCCTCCTCTTTCTCTATGCTGGGGAACTGTGCCAACTGAAGATGGGGATGAAACCCAAGTTGTAACTGCACTCTTCCCTTGCACCACTGGCTTCACAAGGGCACATCTTCTCCCTGGGCTGTGACAGGTGGAGATGCACCACTCCCATGGAGATCTGTGGAGAAAGCCAGCTTCTCTGGCTTTTTTTTCCTACATGGTTCCTGTGTGACCTGTGCAAGCTGTTAGAAAAACGGTGGGAAAGAGTTAAATGTGGTGGCTTATGAAAGTGAATTCCCAGCTTCATGCAGGTATTTCCTGCCTGACAGCTCAAAAATGGTAATTCATAGAACAGGATGCACATTTCTTTCTGCTTTCTGCTCATTAAAAAGTAGGTGCTGACAGACACAGTCTCCAGGGCAGCTGCTCCATGCCTTGCCATGGGTCTAGCCTTGCCTCCAAGCAAGAGGGCTTGGTGCTGGTGAGTACCAGGGCACAACCTAGGGGTCCAGCCACACATGTTTTAGGAGAAAGAGGAAGATGTGTGGATGGCTTTGTGTCCCTCCAGATGTTCACATCCTCATGTGGTCACAGAATCCTTCAACTAAAGCACAGCCACAGAATGGTTTGTGTCATCTAAAGAACTAGTTCCAATCCTTCTTTTCAATTGGGGTTGGAACTAGATGGACCAAGTTGCTCAAAGCCCCATCCAACTTGGCTTTGAGCACTTCCAGCTTCTCTGGGTAACATGTTTCACTGACTCACCACTTTCAGACTGAAGAATTTTTTCCTTATATCTAATCTAAATCTACCCTCTTCATCAGTCTTCAAGTTACAGGAGAAATGTGCTGACCTGTGTCTTGTGCAATGCCATAGGATGGCAGATGTCCCCAGAAGGGAGGAGCTGTTCAGACAGGATGGTAGAAAGGTGGGCTTGCCTGACCTGCACCCCAAACTGTCCCAGCACTGTGCCAGTAACTACTCCAGGATCTTGCAAAGATGGCTTGCATGTAATCGTCCAGGACTACTGAGCTGCTCTACTTCAAGCTTTTAAAATTTGGGTTTCCCCACAGCCAGACCTTTCTCAAGCTGCTTAGATTTTTTTTCTTAGTACACCTACATAATTACTCCAGCACAAAGAGTGGGCTTGTAAAGCAGCAGCATTTTAAAAAACCACAAACTCTGATTTCAAGGCAATCTTTCCCTCCCACTTCCTCCCCCTTCAAGCAGGGGTGTCAGCCGTGCTGTTTCTTTCAAACTTTCTCTGAGTCACCTCATCAGGCAGCTTGTAAATACTTGAATGCATCCATCAATGTCAAGTCAAAGTACGAAAGTAGCAACATATGCTGTCCAATGGAGTTCCTCTTGCTCACATTTGTCTCTTTCTTGGAGGTACAGAGAACTTAGGGGTGACCCTGTCTCCCCATATCATCAACATAGAATCATAGATGTCTTCAAAGATGTTGTCTTATAAGAAGAAGAAGACAGAAGATATAAGATGAGCAGAAGCCAAGAAATCTTATACTCTTCTGACACTCCCACTATTGTATGATCCAGAATGGAATGCCTTCATGCAAGATGCTCCATTCATTTCAAGTCTAAAAACTGGGAATTAGAGACTCTGAGGAGCTGCAATACCAGCAGCTCTTTGAGAATGTACTATTGCTAACCACTTTGGTCAGCCTTATGAACTCTTGCTAGAAAAATAGTATCCTTTTTTCTTACAAGGGTGTAATTTGCTGTGTCATCATTGCATATCAAAATCTACAAAGCAGAATGTGATTCAGAGAGTGCATGGAACACAAAACACCTCCTCAGAAGGCAAAAGTCTCTGCTGAGGAGCAGTAATGCTCCTAAGTATGACTGATAAACATGTGAGATTCATCTGGAGCAAACTGGCAAAATATGGACCCTGTGCCAAGGCTTTGTTCAGTATGGGCCAAAATTCACCAGTTGTCTGCTAGCAGGCTGGTTTATGGTAATAAAATCATTACAGTGAGAAGAAAGGAAAAGTCTTAGAAAGTTTCTGAGTTATTCCCCTCTACATAGCTTGGAAGGAAGGTCTGCTGTCATTGTGGTATTTGCCTAATAAGTATGAAATGGTCAATTCAGGTGGATGAGTATACTCTCAAATATGCATATGTATGCAAAATATGCTCCCCCTCAACCTTCCATCCCAAGTAGGTAGGTTATATGTGACAACTATATTGGCAATCAGGAACTTCAGCTTAGTGCTAACTTATGGAGTAGTCTGGGGGAAAACCAGCTGAGTGAGAAGCCCATTCTTCTGCAAAATGGGAGATAAGGTGTTTTGAAAACTCTCTCTCTGCTAGAGCCCAAAGTGAGAGCCTGGCAGAAGCAGTGCTGTGAAGGGCTTCTCATTCGTATGTTACACTTATAAAACATAAGGCGTTGTGGACTCTCTCTATATTGAGTGGCCTGCCAAAGAAAGACTCTGATCAAGGTGAGTACAGATGGTAGTACTGATCTGTATGCAGTTTTTCCCTACCATGACCAAGGGACATTTCAAGCATTGCTCTTCCCTCTTGTTTCTTAGGGAATGCAAGCTGAGAATCAGGATAATCTCACAGCAAAAATGCTTTCCATCTCACTCCTTTATTTACTTTTTTTTTTTCTTCATTATTTCCTTCCACTCCCAAGTGAAGGAATGTAGGCTGTTTGAAGAGCCGATCTGCTGGGGTGGGGCATTAACTTAATCTGAAGCATTGCTGAATATTTAGTCATGTTCTGTAGGAGTATTAGAATCATACAATTCTTGGATTCCTAACAAACTGTGCACGTGTACACAACCTCCAGAAAGAGAACAAGTGTTTAAAAACAAGGGTCTATACACAATTCTGAAGTAATTTAAATACAAGATATATATATAATTTAAGTTAAAAACATCTTGCAGTACTGCATTACTGACAGCTTAAAGTCAGACACCAACTGTGATGGCACAGATCTGTAAACTGCTTTAGGGGAAAATTGCTAACTGGTATATATCTTATTTTAAAATAAAGATAGCATAGAGGGAAGTTTGAGTTAATTTAAATAGGAGCATGTAATTTATAAACAGAAATTACTTCCCAGTGGTCAGATTGGTCAATCAACAGTGGTTTAGGAAGGTGGCTCTCTTATTTTTAAATCCATTAGCTTGTGCTGTGCCACGTAGGACCTTGCTTTTGTGACAAACATCTTCAAATCAGGATGGTTCCATATGTCTGCTACTATACCTGGGTCAGAACCAAATTTCTCTTCTCTGGAAGACATAGTGATTTTGAAAAAAAACTACCATTTTGGACAAGGATGAACACAAGATTTTAATTGACTGTTTCATCCAATGCTTGCAGAAGTGTTTTCAATACAGAATCACTTCCCCTTGCATTTTTAACTGCCATGAAAATATTTTGTCTTTCCACTGTTCAGACATGGAGTAGGTGTCATTGCAGTGCTGATAAGAGACTGATGGACAAGCTCCTGGAGGCTTGTTAAGGCTGCTGTTAGCTTTCTCTGCCATTCGATCCCTATACTCCCAGATGGAGATCATCAGGGGAAAATTCACTTGATTTTTTTCACAGTAATAGATGTGCATGGGTTGGGTCTTTATTTATTTATTTATTTTTATTTAGAAAAGCATGACTAACTGATTATTAGATTGTTTTAGAAATGGGCCCATTTCTGATCCTGCAGACCCAAACTAGAAATCAAAATCACATGATGTATACTGGCGTAATGTGCAGCCAGAACCGGACCCACTGTTGTCAAAGCAGGTCACAGACACTAGCTTCTCACTTTTTCAGTACCAGATTCATAAGAAGGTAGAAAATATTTGTATGATTAATATATCCTCACTGTGTGCAAAATGAGCTCAAAGGTGTTGCTGGATAACAAAACTGGAATTGGCTGATTTATCCAACTTCCATATATAGTTTTCCGCCTGCAGCTCTGGAGCCATAGTCAATGATATTTAGTCATCTAACTACTTCCTTGATAGGCATAATGAACTAATTAGATGTCTAAGCACTATCAGATATACTTGCCTCTCTGTGCCCACGAAACTGCTCCTTTGCAAGTCTAGATACAAAACTGGAAGTGACTTCAGGCCTTAGTGCTGTGTTCACAATGAGAACGAGGCAAAGAGAGCTGCTGTGTCAAAACTTCCCCTGACTTCCATTGTCAAAGACAAATCGGCTTTCAGGTCTTAATGATTGTTACCCAATTTCCAGTCATTCAGAGTGGTTGAGATGCAGCTCTCCCACAAAGCCACTCAAGCATCATTCACTCTTACATACCATGTTGGCTTCAACACCAAGGTGCATCTCATGCCCTGACTTATCTTTGTACATGTTGTCTATGAATAATTCAGGACATCTCCAGACAAGTTTACTGTTTCATTCCAAGTGAATAAGCACCACTAACAAATCTGATGTGAAAGTGTAGCAAACGACTGCATAGCTAGTGTAAACCATGAAAGGTTTCCATGGACACCCTTTTGCTCTCATAGGCGGTTTTAAGAAAGAAATACAGTATTGGTGTAGCAGGTTAAGGACATAAGGGAAGACAGACTGTTCCAGAAAGCAGCATACATCAATCATGTTTATCTGGTCAGTTGGGCAGGCATGGTTAATGAGTGTTAGGGGCAGTTGGCTTTATAAAAGATGTGCAGTATGCCTGTTCCTACAGTCCTGGGCTGGTCCAAGCTTTGCTGGCATGCTGTGCCGATTAATCGCTCTTGGTGTGATGACTTGTAAAATTCCTCCTGTGACATGCACTGCACTCTTGACATTGCAGGTGTGCCAGCTGCTCAGAGCTCAGGTGCCAAGTCACACTGTGCAGGGCATGGGCGCATACAGATAGAACTATGCCCACATAAAGCCTTGTGGAGTGTAAATGCTTCATTACAATTTTACATTGTTGCTGGGCGTTCATAGTTTGCTGATTTTTTAATCTATTTATTCATTTATTTTACCCAGAAATTTTATCACCCAATTGAGTGGCTTTTGTTAGAAAAAAGCAGAATTTTTGTGACAATGTGTTTGGCAAGGATAACACTCAGCGGATTTCAAGGACGTTTAGACAAGAAACTTTAAGATACATTGTCAATGCTATAACGAGAAATACTATTAACATGTATCTAGATTTTCTCCTTGATTATTTGGTTAATGATCCCAGCCTTGTTAGCTGCTATCCAGCAGCTAGAGATCTGAGATGAAGATGATGAAGAATCATGGATTTCTAAATTAGAAAAGTTCAAAGGTAGGAACAGGCAATAAGGAAATGAAAAGAAAAATCTTTGTGATCATCATCCAAACTCTAGGGGGAAATAACGAAATCTGCTGGGGATATGAGGTACTGTGTCTACTCTCTCCATTCAGCCCTTCAGGTCAAAGGGTTTTCTGAAGTTTCCTTCTTTCAAGAGAGAAAATAAAATGAGCATGAGTTTAGGAATATGGGGGGAAGCCCTAAATGTAAAATGGAAATAGGAGGATTTGGAAAGGTTTTGATATTTGGATTCTCATTTGCCTTAATCAATGGGGAGGAGAACGCAGTCCTCTGGGCAGCATGACTTTACCGTGTCAAAATTTGACATACCTAAATTACTTCACTATTCCTGTTATGTTTGTCCCTTGGACTTTCTATGTAGCCAAAAGATGAGACAGTATTACAGGTGGATTTGAGAATTTGTTGGGATTCAGGGTTTAAACTTTTAAGACATCTTACTCTCATGTATATTTCAGCACAGCTTGCATTTTCTTTCCAGAGTTTTCTGCATGTTCTCCGCACAGAGATTGTCTCCTGCTATGTTAATACATCCTCCATACTCTGATGTGTCCTGCTTTGGGGCAGGGGTGCCCCTCTTGCACAGAGAATAGCTAACTTTTTATTTTTACAACCAGCTTCTAAAGGTCTTAGTTGCCTTTTGTCTGTCATTTAGGTAAGGAATATACAGCAAAGAAGCCTATAAGTCTTTCGAGTTATCTGCCAAGCTAATTGAAAAAAGACTCATTAATTTCTTTTAGGCAATTATTACGTAGTGAATAATGCAGTAAGTCACTACAAGCTCCTGTATAACGTTCCTTTGCCTTATGAATTGTTTCCTAACATGCCTGCAGCAGAGCTGTTTATGTTGTTTCCACTTTGTAATTTTGTGCATGAAGAACTATAATAAGCATAATTAAAACCAAATTGTCCTATCTCTTCTCCTATTTTTCTTCTAGTGACACTTGCCTTCTCTTTATCTTCTTCATTTTCTTGTTTCCTTTCTCTGAAATTTCTTTCTCTTTATATTTTTCTGCTTTGTATTCTGATTCCTTCTCCTTTCGTGTTCTTCTCTGCCTTTTTTTTGTATTCCATGTGTTTTCAGAGACTTCAAAGGGCTTACGCTTTGAATAAGCTGGGGTTTCCAGAGATGACAAGTCTAAGGGCAGAGCCAATAAGATTTGAAGCTGAAACACAGCCATGAAAAAGATCTACAGACTCTTGCAAAACTGGCTTCTACAGACTCATACCTGTGAATGACATGTGAGCAGACTGTCTATGTTGCTTGTATTTTCCATTTAAGGTGATCAGATGTCATCTTTTCAACATTCATTCACCTGTCTTATTTCATATCAACCAGTACGTTTAAGGAGAGAGTTGTTATGATATGGAAAGCGGAACTAGAATTTATTATCTGAAACATTCTTTCTGCATCTGGGTTTGTAAATGCAGTCCTCTGCTAGGGGTCTGGACTTCAGGCTCTCTAGACTTTGTTGTGGGTGACCAAGGGTCAATCAGTTAGTTAATCCTTGGTCTTCTGCTTTCCCATCTGCAAGATAGATATTGACTTCCTTGAAAGTTACTTGGAGACTACAGATAGCAAACATCTTTACTGTGAAAATACTTCTTAAAAATAGTTCTTGACGGGTGTTCAGTCATTGCATGTAGAGCAGATGAAGGATGACCAGTGTGGTGAGGGGTGAAGAGATTCCTGTGAAATCTAGCAGGTAGTCTGAACAGTGTGCAGAAGCCGATGAAAATTACCTAGTAGGGTTTTTTTAATTACTTCATCTTAGGAAAAGCTGTCATATCTCATTACACAGTTTCTGCGTGGGAATAACTGGTTGTTGGAATGATGCTGCCTTAGATAGGCTGTCCATGATGTTATGACAGGAAGCATATCCTTTGTTAGAAAGAGATGACATCCTGACTGTCCTGAACAAATATCAGTTTGCATTTTACTATCTTTCTGAGGTGTCCCTGTAGCATAGGCTCAGAAATTTTGTTTGGTCACTGGTAAAGACTGTAGGATTTGGCTTTTAATGAAGATGATAAAAATTTCACTTTTCTGTCTTTCAGAAATGTCATATTTGCCATTTCAGGAGAATGCTCCTGCTCAGCACAGTTTTTTTTATCCTCATGAATCCAGTTCTGACAGACATAATGTAACATAGATTAATGCTGTCATGATAAAATGCTCTCTCATGCACCTTTGCTCACTTTGCAGTAAAAATAATTGTCCCAAGGCATGGGATGGGATCATATTTTGTTCTTAAAACTTTTCTTTTTTTGGAGAGGCAAGCAGAACACAGGGTATGATATCCGTGATAGAGGAGGGTGATATTTTATGAACAATTAATACAGTAGGTCAGAGGAAGCTTGTTCTTTCATCCATGTATTCAGACAGTTCTGGAGAGTCCTTTGTAAATGTACACATACCTGAGCAGTCTCATAGAATCATTGAATCAACTAGGTTGGAAAAAACTTTCAAGATCATCAGGTCCAGCCTTCATCTGGGAAAAGAAGCCTGTTTTCCAGCAGGCTGTGTGTGATCAGATGTAGATCAGGATGGTCAGAGAGCACAGTATGCAGCCCAGTGGGACATACCACTTCTTCTTTATGATGGTCTCTAGTGGAATACAACTTTATTAAGGAACTCTTCGAGTCCAGTGGTCCACTTGAATTGCATTTTCCTGGATATTTTCCCAAAAGATTGATTTGGTCAAGAAGACAGTCAATCCTTCTTCTCCTCATGGATACATTTAGTTTTATGTACCAAAACATCACTAGGTACAGCTTAGCCTGACTGTCTATCAGAGGGGAATGATAAAGACAAATTAACAATTGGGGCTATCAGACACAACTATGAAGAGGCCTTGAAAAGTACCTAGGCAGCTGCAGAATTAAATCCTATTTTGCCAACAGCTGAAATGGGCCCACTTACAGGAATTACCACCAATTGCTTTTTCAGATACAGAATATCTGCACTTGTAAATTACATCGTACAGGTGGCTCAGTGTAAATACAGATGCCACTATTTTTTTATTTTTGTTTAATACTATAGGCATTTAAAGACTTTCATAGCAACAAATGCAACAGCATTCTTCACCTGACAATTATTTTCTACCCACTTAGTTGGAAGGATCTTTGCTCACTAGAAGGAAAGAATCTGGCTTGCTCCAGATTTTATGGAAATCAGCAGACAGAATTCCCCTTGACTTTGCTGGCTCAGGCCCCTGAAGACCACATACATATGAGTCTTAGCATGGATGTTTCTTGTACATTTCCAGTCCAAAGTGGGGGTCTTGTCAGTGAGGCTGACTACAGGGGTGACCCAGATTTGATCTCATGCCGCGCTAAGGGCAAGGCAGCTCTCTGTTTCCATTTTGATTGTGTCACAGTTGAGCCAGGGCTTGTGTCTGCTTCCTCTCTCACCCCACAAAGGGAAAATGTATGCCAAAATGCTTCCTGTTTTTCACTGCCAGCTGAGTCGCACGCTCAGGGTGAAGCTCATTAAGGTAGTGTGTGGCATTAGAAAACTGACAGCCTTCAATAGTGGAAACAATCATGTTTCAGCATCCTATTCCTGAGTGGACTCAAGTGGAATTCAGGCTGCAGAGCACAATGGGTACAGAAACAAAAACTGAAAAAGGGAAGGCAGTTACATTTAGTGATCTAAACAAACCAGGAGCAATGGTCATCTATTCCATGTAGGAAACATAATGGTTCTTTGCTTCAAAGTAGGAAAAAGAGCCTTGTAGGAATACCAAATGGTACCAAATTGCTTATAGTCAGAGGGGTTTGTCTTCTTTCCCAAAGTATGAAGGAGCTGTCCATTTTGGCAATCCTCTTCTGGCTGATATAGCCAACATGTATTACAAAAATATTATCCTGTTAATTGATCTTCTAAGAAATAAACCATTTCTTGACAAAAGCACGCATCTGTGTCCTTAGCAGACTTTTCTGGGCTTTACTTCCCTCAGATGTGATGTTGTGTCCTCCCTCTTTCTCAGCTACTTTTTCCTAAGCCTTTTCAGTATAAATTGTTTGAATAATGCTTGTCATTTTGTCCTACAAGGGCATATTTTTCTCCCAGAGCCGGTTACAGGGCTGTTATGTCTCACTCCAATCTTACATGTGGAATACAAGACAAAGAAAAGCTGTCTAGTGTTTCAGTCTCTCACCCTTCTTGGTGGCTAAAATAAGATTTCATAATAATGTTTGTGTTTACAATTTCTGCAGTAGTAAGCAGATCAGTATCAATGTGTATGTAGTAAGTTTAAAGAGCTGTTAATAGACAGTTAGATGGCTCAGGAATTTAAAACCTTCATTACTATGTCATTGGTTCAAAGTCAACTCAGTTAACCAGGGATCCCTGATAGCATCAATCTATCCTTCTGAGATGAAGCAGGTATGCTTGCTCAAAACTGGAATTGAAATTCCACAGAAAATGCAGAAATTGCAAATTTTTGATTCCACAGTTTCCTACAAAAATAATGTAGGTTTTAGATATTTTCCAAACAAGTCTCACCAAACAAGGCCAGAGGGTTGAAATGTAAGTTACTGTTTCTCTTGCCTTTTCCACCATCACTGGGAGAAGCCAGAAGTTATCTACAAGTGGTTTCTGCCTTCCAAAGCCAAGTAAGGAGTCCAGAGGTGTTGATTCTTTTCTTGTCTGTGAAAAGTCACTTTGCGCTTATCTGTGTTACTCTCCTAAGGGGGGATTTTCTTCATGAATGGGATTCTGGTAGTGAAAATAGAGAAGATAAGGATGAGGTAAGTCCAGTTTTCCATTGGTGAAATGTTTGGAACAGTGGTTGTGTTTACTCCTACATTAAATAATGAGAAAAAATCATTATCTCTGACTCTGTCAGTATCATTTAGAATGTAGGTAATAATCTAATGTAAACAACAACAAAGGAGGCAATTTTCTTAAACCACAAAACTTGAATATGGAAAATATAGACTTTAATTTCTGAAAAAAAATTCTCTGCCTTTATCTCTTTTTTAAGAGATTGAAGATTTCCAAAGCCACGGCTCTTTCCTCAAGTGACATGGTTTTCGGTTCTTTGTCTTTGAACACTTCATGGTCCAGAATATATTTCTGGGGTTCAGAAAAAGGTGAAAAAGAGGGTTCATATATGCTCTAGAGCGACATATACACATTAATAATTTTGGAAAATTTAAGTGGTTGGGACATCCATAGAGCAAAAAATTACACTTGCAGTCACTGAGAAGCAGAGAAATCTTGGACGTGGATAATTGGGAATGATAAGTCTAAAAGACTTTCCCATAAGCAACTTTACCAATAAGTTAAGATGCTGTAAGATTGTTTCATTATACTTTGTAAATAATGCGATGAAAATGCTGAACTGGTATTCACTTAAAACAGATTGTCCAGGAAAGCCAGACAAGTTCAGGATTTCCTACATACAACATGTAGGTCCTACTTCCTGGAGATGAGAAGTTTTTACTTACATGAATTTTTAGTAAGCAAGCCTTTTTCCCTTAGAAAAGCTCACGGCTAAAGAAAAGCACTAAACCAAATCACTTGTCAATATTCTTTCAAAATAATAATATAATGTGTAAGAGCTCCATTCCAACCATCAGATTTTAGCTTCCTATTTTTCCTTTTATATTTTTCTGAGCTACAATAATGGCATATTTCTCCTATGTATATCTGACATCAGACTTAACCACATACTCTGTATGCTGGGAAAAACTGGTGGGTTTTGGTCATATTCTGACATTCTTCCATTTTCTGCAGTTGCAGTCAGGCTCTTCTCTTCCCTGGTAATGTACATTATAGGAACAGGCATCAGCAGGCCTGTATGATTCTGTATGTAAACTGCCCTTTATTTGGAAAGCTTTGTTCCATTGCTGAGAGAGACCTTCTAGCATTTGCTATTATTAATTTTTTAGAAACAAAAATTCTCCATGCCTTTTCTGCAAGGCTGAACCTTCACTGTGTCCAGTCAAATACTCACATTTTATATCTTCTGAGGGCCTGAATCAAAACATCCTTGTTTATGTAATTTTTACCCATATCTGCACATGCACACACAGACGCATATGTGTAATAATTTTCACACTCAAGGTGAATCATGATACATAAAAGTAAAAATCACTTTCCCAGTGCTTTTAACTAAGGGAGACAAAGAAAGAAAACAATACAGTGCATCTAACTAAAGGGAATAATTTAGAGAATGCCTGCATTTCTTCTTTGGAAAAGCCATCAGTCAGTTGCTGTTACTGAACACTGAGTTCACTTGCAGCAGGAGGCAGCTTCCAGGTGAGATTATGATGAGGTGGGAGATAATTCCCCATCACTAATTTCTAATTTATACTAAACAAAGAGAGATAAAACTAGGGGGGATATTAGCTTCCACAGCACAGAATGCTGCCTTTCCAGGTCAGTGTAGCAGTATATTGGGGTGTAACTTCCATGCAAAATCAGAGCTTTAACTTAAAATTAACTTTTTGGGTCAAGACTTCCAAATTTTCAGACTGGCACTGACACAAGTAGCCCTATGGCTAAAGATCCTAAGCAACAGGCATGTTAGAATCAGTGAGAATTACGTGCATTGAACATCTTTGGTAATCAAATTACTTCTGCCTCTCTATCCTGCAAAAACAGGCACATGTGCCTGGCACATGAGCAGTCTTGTTGATGTCAGTGGAGCAGCCTTCATGTATACAATGAAATATGTAAATCTTTGCAGAACTGAGCCACTTAATTTGTGATTTGCATGTCTTGATCTTAACTTGAAACTAGCGAGGTTTAAGAATATTGTCTTTGCATCTTAAGAGATGAGATCAAAAAAATCTTACTGAAGTTACTGTTTGTACTGGAGAAATGACTGAATAATCTCAGGACAAGGTAAAATAGTTAAGGTACGTGTTATCTTAAAAGAACCAAATACTGTGGCCAAACTGTGAATTGTAATTGTCAAGTTCAGTATTTCAGAACTTAGAAATGGATGCAACTTCATTAAAAAGATGTGGAAGCTGGAGATGGTGGAAACCTTGAAGAATGTTTCTCCGTTAAGGAGATGGTATTTTTTTAGACTGTAGCATCATTTCACTTGCTTGTTATTTTGCCTATAGCTGAGGCAGTCTTTGTCAGTGAGACAAAGGAGTATCATAGGAAAGTTTGTATTTTCAGAAGAGCTAAGTAGTGATATCAAATCACTGTGATTGTGCAAGTATCTCTGAACATCTCACAACTTCATGAGTACAGAACAGAAGACCTCAGGAAGGTCTCATCTGGAAACCAGTTATAATGTCACCTTGACACATACATTTAGTGAAAACGACACTATGTTATCTGTTCAAAGTTATCCCAATTAACCAGGGATCCCTGTGAGCATCAATCTGCCCTTTCCAGATGAAGCAGGTATGCTAGTCCAAAATTATAATTCCAAAGAAAATTTAGAAATTGCAAATTTTTTATTCCACAATTTCCTACAAAACAGCATTTTTGAGAAATGGTCTTTGTTCCATTTTTTTTACATTTTCAGTGCTCATTTTAAAATTTCATTTGGCCTGCAAACCATTCATAAACAGCCAAGATTTAAAATATGGTGAAAAGTAAAATGATGTAACAATAAAAATATATAATATAATAGGGTTGTTTTTTTCTGAGGAAGTACATTCTGAAAATACGTTTTTTGGTTATTGGAAAGAATGAACTTATCCCATCAAAATGTGTCATTTTGGTTATTCTTCCAAAGTGAGAGCTTGGCTTTGGTGGCTGAAGGAATAGCTTGTTTAGAGGCAACCCAGTGAAAGATACGAAATTCTGAGTTCCCTGTAGCCAAGTCTCTTTGGTCCCAAGGACATTCTTAAGTGGTAATTACAGAAAAGAGCTTGCAGTGTTTATCTCAATACCTGTGCAATGGAAAGTATATATCACAACATGTTTTATGAAATGCTCCCTGAGTAATATCTGGAAGTTAACTTTGCAATATGAAGATGAAAGTTCCCATTCTTTTTGGAGGGTTTAATGAAGGGGAAAAAAAATAAAAAAAGGGTCTCCCACTGACAATTTCAAAGACCAATTTAAACAATATCACACTTTTGTTTGTTTATAGTAAGGCTCTTGTCTAAACTTGAAGATTCAGGGTTGTTTTGCCCTGGAGTAGTTTTCTTGGCACTGTTCATAATCTTTTAAATTCCAAGCTAGATTTTGGAGGAGATTCAACGTGTTACTTCATATGAATGCTATTATTGTAGAATCATAGAATAGTTAGGGTTGGAAAGGACCTTAAGATCATCTACTTCCAACCCCCCTGCCATGGGCAGGGACACCTCACACTAAACCATGTCACTCAAGGCTTTGTCCAACCCAGCCTTGAAAACTGGCAGGGATGGAGCATTCACAGCTTCCTTGGGCAACCCATTCCAGTTCCTTGCCATCTTTATAGTAAAGAACTTTCTCCTTATCTCCAGTTTAAACTTCCTCTGTTGAAGTTTTAACCCGTTACCCCTTGTCTAATCACTACAGTCCCTAATGAAGAGTTCCTCCCCAGCATCCTTATAGGCCCCATTATTTATTATAGGTTATAATATATTGTATATTATTTTATACTAATTATTATATATTAATTATATACAATATATTTATATTATATATTATTCCATATGGAAAATTAACAGTCCATCCTGAAGGATGGTGAATGTGAGGCTTAGTGCTGATGTGCTGCTGGGAATGTTTAATGTGGTTTTCACAATTTGCAGTTCCTAGTGAAATAAGCTATGGTTTTGGGCTGCCTGCAACATTTTACCCAAGTATATGGGCTGCTTGCTGAAGGAGCTCCCTGTGGAAGACAGCCGATGGAAACCTTTTTGTGCATATGGATGTCTGTCCTCCCCAGCACCAAGTACATCAGCAGAAAACCAGATTGCAAAAGTGAAAATGGCTGCTGTGTAATTCCTTTTGATGTGGAGGATTATAGCCTGTAATGCAACTAGATTGCAGGCACTTGCCCAACATCCTCCTGCCCATAGCAGTGTCTCTGCAATTTTTATCTGTTCCCAAAGAGGTCAGATCCTAAAACACCTAAAGATTGATGAAGAAAAGCGGGACAAGGCAGATTTTGTTGACATGCCGTACTTTTCGGGGTGTCAACACACAGATCTCTGTGAGGTGAGATGACAGGAGCTTCTTATCCAGATGAAAACTTTATTTCATCTTTTTTCTGAATTAATTTGTTGTAATGACATAGGGGTATCAGTTGGTTGCTGTAATCTAATACAGCCTAGATATCTTTATAGATTATAAATTCTAGTGAAAACCATTTACCACAACATCCATATAACTCGTATGCGAGATACGGATAGTGCTCTAAGAGACTATTGCATAAACAATCCAGTACATAAACGTTAAATACTCAAAAAGGAAGTGTGTTGTTGGTTATGGAGGCGCAAGGAGTCATAGCAACCTGGAGAAAAATTAAGCCATACTTGGCTCTGCATATCTGACATGAAGAAAATGTGTTTGTATCTAATGGCAGGCTACGAAAACAATTTTAATTCCAGGACTTTTCAGAGTGCTCCTAGGAGTTTGAAATATCCCAGGAATGACATTTTCACACGAATTGTGGAAACTT
Source organism: Melopsittacus undulatus (assembly GCF_012275295.1). Lineage (NCBI taxonomy): Eukaryota > Metazoa > Chordata > Aves > Psittaciformes > Psittaculidae > Melopsittacus > Melopsittacus undulatus. The sequence continues at coordinate 88,091,458 of NC_047528.1, read as the reverse complement.
GTTTATGAGATGCTGAGGTTCAGACCACAGGTATTTGCACATGACCTCGAAAGTCAGCAAGTTTATTTGTGAAAGGACAGGTAAAATCAAAACTTCACTATGGACCTGAGCTATTTTTACCAAACGTTGGATACATTTACAAATCTTGTCTAATTAGTCTCTCTGATTTATTTCTTTTTTGGTCTGGTTTGAATATTCTTGCGTAAGTATGGAGTCTCAACAGTTACTAACTGTTCTGGAGTACAGAAGAATAAGAATTTGCACCTAGTGAACACTAAACCTTTGTATGAACACTGTGGCCATATCACGTTTCTTCCTGAGCAGGCATGTTTTGAGAGAGAGAGAGACACCTCACTGAAGAATTTCCAAATTAAATACTCCTCCCTTTATGCCACTGGAATTAAATGCTAGGCATATAGTTTTAGTGCCAGAAAGGACTCTTTCTGATCATTTTGCCTGACAAAAGCAATAGGTTCTTATCAACTGGTTTCTTCATCGAGCCTCTGTTAGTAGGGTACACAGGTTCAATTTCAGGGCTTCACCTGAGAAGGAATCTAGTGTACCCTTGAGCAAATGATTTGGTTGGAGAACCTGACTGTTAGGAATGCACGCCTTTGCTCCTGAATGTAGTAAGCATAGTTGCCAGATATTGAATCCTGCTCTACCCTTTTCCATTAGTTTAAAAAGCCCTCTGCTATCAGAGGTATTTACAGACCATGTTCAGGTCAGTTTTTACCTTTTTGGGGATAAACTAAACAGACTGAAGTCCAGGAGTCATAAAATGCCCCCTTACGAAAAGCTTTAACTTTAGATTGTTGCTCCCTCTGAAAGGTGACTGTAAAAACAGTACTGTGGAGTTTCATGTTTACAGCTTTAATGATTTCTATGTAAAGAGCTTCGGTTTACCAGCAACATGACTGGCTGCCAGACTTTCAGTTTTATCATAGCCTCCAAGGGAAGTTGAGATTTTTGCATCCCATCCATCATCACAAGCAGTAAATGCGGATTAAATCAGAGCAGGTCTTGAAGACTGGTGTCAAGTACCATGGCCAATGTCCCTCTCCCCTTACAGGAAAGGGATCGCATGCTTGTTGAGATCAAGCCATCTCACATCATGCAGTGTGATGTAGAGGTTGCTCAGTATCCTGCTTCCTTGGGTTCCTCCTTGGCCCCAGCTAGCAGGAGCTGTGCCCACTCCAGCATCTTCTCTGGATCATGCTATGCTCAGCTACCCTGTGTGATGGTGGCACCATCAATACCTTTCACAGGGTTGGCAGCAAACATCACCCCCCGAGGCAGGGCAGGTGGCACTGTTAAGGAATCACAAGAGGGAGTGGAGGTCTGAGCTCGCTCCTTCAGCCACACTGACTCTCCCTTGCAAATACCAATTAAAGTATCAAAAAAAAGAATTATAAATATCTAGTGTCCCTCTATGCAAAAAGCAGCAGTACTGTTCAGTGAGAGGATTTCACTTTTACTCAGTCATTTTTTTCACAACAGTGCTGCCCTTTGAGCAAAAGAAATTTTTCTTTTCTTCCTCTTGTTGCAGTTAGTGGGTGTAAATAGAAAGAAAATTCCATACCTTAAAGGCAGGAGTAGTGAATTAGATTGGTGCCTATAGGCAGGAAAACCTAAATACAGAAGAAGGAAAAGAAAAAGGGAAGAAGGTATGAAAAAAAGAAACAAATGTTTCAGGAAAGAATACACAATGGGTTTTTTTCTGCCTATTATTCTTTCTTCCCACTATCCCATCCAATGTAAACCTTTCCTTCAGTTGTAGGCAGCAATCCAGCTCTGTATGAAGCAAGTAATTAGTGCTATGTATGGAAATAGTATTATTATCTTAAGTGACCACAGTCAAGATCAGTTTTCTGTTCCTTTTTGCTATAATGTACATGTAGAATTATATTTCCCATGATGGAATATTTCTTTTGCAATTTGTTAATTGCCTTTTTTATTATGAAGAGAATTTTTACTCAGGGAGCTACAAAAGGCCATAGGGCTCCAACAGCACTTAGAAACTCAGTCAGATCTGCACTGGGAAATAAAGAAATGAATTGAATGATCCCCAAATGCTTTGCAAGCCTGGAACATAAGTTATGGATGTGTCTTTTAACAAGTTAACTTCTCCCTAAGCACAACCACATTGTCAAGTAGGTAAACGTTAAGACTGTGTCCAGAGCTGGGGAAAACAGGCTCCCGTGCATTAGAGATGCATTAGACATGCCTGATTCAGAGGTGCAGCAACAATCACCTCCAGTTGTGTTTTAACAGGTGAGGACCTGGATGCTAGGTCTGGGATACTGCTTAATTCCTGGATTTGCCCCAGTTGCAGGATTAACAGGTGGAACACCATTCCTTCTGGTCTCTAAAACACTAATCAAAGCTATTAACCTTCTTCCTAAAACACTGTGAATTCAGGCTACAACATTCTATGCATTGCATCATTGCCATCTTTATTCTGTCTGATATTTTTACCATATGGAAAAGAGACTTCCAAACATGTTTCACAAGCTGTGTCCTTCCCATTGCCATTAATAATATTTAATTCATGAAGATACATGTCTGCTTAAACATTTATTATAAATAAGCCTATGTCACAGAGTTGTAGTCCATTTTAAAATTTAGATAATCTTTAAAAAGGAGATTTAACACAGATCATATGCAATATTTATCAGTTCAAACTAGTTTTTCAGTGATTCATAGTTGCATAATGATTTATAAATAAAAAATAATACTGGAGGATATGTTTCATTTAATTTTTTTCTTAATTCAGTTCTATCTAATATTTCGATAGTTAAATTACAATTGTGCTACCAAATTTACATCTGAGAACATAATATCTAATTCAAAAAGTTCATCTTCTTTAGGACTGATATAAATTATATTCTGCAGATTCACAGGAAAACTATATTTGTGAGATTTGCTATAATTAACCTCTGTGAGCATAAGAAATGCAGGTATGGTAGTCGTTAGCAATCCTCCACCATATCTAAAATCTTAGAAAGAGATTAGGAATTATATGGATTCTTTAAGAAGACCAAAGAGACAGGTCTTCAGTATTGTATCTCACAGGGACTTCTCCATGCTCCAGACAGTGCAATTCCACCACTGACACTTGTGTACACTATTTTCTGAAGGCTGTGGCTATTTGTTGCAAGTGTTGTCCAGACCTGTACCTACCTAGACTGTGAGATGTAACACAATTCTGCTGTCAGGCTGCATTGATTAGAAAGAAAACAGCAATTCTTTTTCTTCTGCTGATATCTGAAATGTTTGATTGATATGGCTAGTCTAAACTGAAAGAAAGCCTTCATAGGATTTCCCAAAATTTAATTGGAAAGTTACTACTTAATAATTTTGCGTTGTCTTAGATAACTGTTCTGGTTTTCTTTTTTTTTTTTCTTTTTTCTTTTCTATTTTTTTTTCTGAAAGAAAACACTAGGAAGTTGATATTGGTGTAGTGTATTCACAGAATATTTGAAACCTCTTGAGCCTTCAGAGGTTCACTGTGTCTTAAATGCATTTACAGATTCAGCATTATGTCCTGGTATTGTATAGTTCAGTTTGCCCTATTTTCCTGTAACCCTCTGTTCCTTCTAATCTCAGTCTTACACTGAAAACCCCTTCAGGCACAGACCAACTTCCAACTTTCGCTTTGGACATTGTGCCCAAGGTAGGGTAGTCTTCCTCCATGAACTTTGATGGTACAAATAATTATAGCAAAAGGCCATTGTCATCATCTGTTTAGGTTTCCTGTAGTCCTGAGACTTTGAACTCATTCTTGTTTGAATTGCCATGAATCTTTTGGGGAAAAAAGGTATCCAATTTGTGATTTGTGTATTTGCAGTGATGGAGAATCCATCACGATCCTCTGCAACTGATAAATGTTCATTATCAACACTTCTATCCTATAGTTATATATATAACTATATATATCAGTTACTTTAACATGACCACAACAAAAGCTACCTGTATTTTTACTCACAATTGCAGGTGCAAAAGATCTGTTCAGTTTGGTAACCTGAAAGAATGAAGGTAGCTTCATGCTATGCTCCTCCATCCCAAAGAATATTCTTCTTATTTAATCCTAGACACATTGAAGGGTCTTTTGAGAGATTACTTCTCTAAACAGTTAACAAACGTTGGGCTGAACAAGTAACTCACAGTGAAATAAGTAACACTGTGGATTTGCCCTTTTCCTGCTGCAAAATGTCTGTGAGCAGCTCATACATTATTTAACGTGGCTCTTCAGAATTACTCTATGCATCTGTACGTTTGTGTATATATGTGAGAAAGAGAAAGGTTATTATTATTCCTTCCTAACCAATTGCTTGGAAAGTTCCCTGTAAACATTTGGGTCTTGAGAAATATTAACTGTGATGGATAGTATCTGTGTCTCAGTATTATTTCTGGACTTGACAGGTACCATCATCAGGTGGAATGTATTTGGACTTCAGCTCTGCCATGCAGACACACAGTTAGAAAATTCAAAAACTGAAACAGAACAAAACAGACTTCCTCTTCCCAGGCCAGTTAGGACTTACTTGAGATAACATTATTACAAATCTTGTATTTACTGGTGAAACCTGTGGACAAACCATGAAACCTTACTGGAGCACTGGGCACTTGCAAGCATGTCTTCAAGCGTCCCACCAGAGGTCTGATATTAGCCTGCCAACAGCTGTCTGGGTAAAAAGTGGCTGATGTGTTCCATTTTCACCTCTCATTATTCTCCACATATACATGCACAACCTGTGGCTTCACAGACTTCTGCAAGTGGTAAAACCTCAAGTAGGCAGCATAGGATATTCTGTAGATATTCTGGTCCACCCACTGCCTTCAGCTAGGTTGGAACAGAGTGCACCTCAGTAACAAGAATGTGGACTGGGAGCCTGCCAGGCACAGTAGCATCTAAGATTTGAGGGCATTTAATAAACTGCTTTTTACTAACAATCCTCTGTGAAATGAGAGCCTACTTTTTCTGATTGTTTGTTTGTTTTTAAGTACCTGAGACTGAAATGCAGCTAACAACCATTCTTGGTATGGCTTGTATTATGAAACAAGAAATTATTTTAATTGCTCTAGCAATTCCCTTCCCATTGCTGTAAACAAAATCATTTCCTTCAGCAGCAGTCTGACTCACGTTGTACTCAACAAAAGAGCTGCTTGCTCTGATCAAGGCTGGTGCAAAGGCTGAGTGGGGGCTTCAGCCTCTTTCCTCTCATGGGCTGCAGAAAGCAGGCTGTGTCTGCAGCCAGACAGGGGATGCTGCTGGGGCAGATACTGACCTCTTGGCTCTTTGCTTCACCCCGTCCTTGCCTAGCACAGTTTATACAAATGCAGCTTCTCCTCTTCGCAACAGCATTTATTTACAAGCCATTTCAATGTTTCATGTTTGGAAACAATATTGACATAGGCAAAGGCAAAAGCACTGTGCTGGACAAAGCTCAAAGAGCCCTCCTCTATCTGAATTCTAGATTGAGCTACCTGTGTGAGGTTTGGAGTTTTTTTTCCTTAGGCATGTTTATACCCTGAAAAGGAGTTAAAGTCCAGACAGAAAGGCAGACTGAGTCCAAAGAAGTAGGAAAGGGATATAGTTTCATGGGAAAATCCTGTGGATTTTCTCTTCAGATGTGCTGGTCTATAGATTGATTCATTCAAGGCAAGACAGAATTACTAAGGAAATGCAACTCTGGCACTGTACAGCCTGCAGAACCTCCTCTGTTGGTGTCAGCTTTGAGCTCACAACTTCAAAATTATTGATTTAAACATTTTACTATTGATTGCACAATTAAAGCAGGAGTGGAGGAAGGTACACACAGTATTTATGGTATTCAGCTTCACTTTATATGACTCAGAGACGCATTATTTATTTGTGGGTTGCTGCTGAATGAGATTAAAATGTGTCTTTAGACATGACTTTGGCCTTTGGCAAGCAAAATGCCTTGTATGAATATCCAGTCGTAAGCCAGTAGCACTATTATATGAAGACTGCACTTAGACTTTCATCGTGTGGGTGCTTATTCATAATGCCCGTAACTTTCTCCATAAGCCTAAGAAGTCTGTGTTATCAACAAACAAATCCTTTGCTGAGCCTTTGAAAACTCCTCTGTATATTCTATGCTGAGGTGAAAAAGGGAGTCATGAAGAGAGATTTTTCCAGGCATTTCAGGGTGCAGAAATGATATCACCACTTTTTTTCTTAAATCCATATTAATTTTCTGTAGGCTACACTCTGACCAATATGCAGCTTAAATTGTGTAAACACAAAATGGTATTATTTAAGACACAGGTTTCTACATACCTGGAGAAGTATCTATTTTTCCTTTATGTATCTCTCATGGTGTTAGTGGAACTGCAGAAGTGTAGAGATGCCCCAGTCAGACATTGCTCAGGGACCAAAGTCCTTTGATAGTGATGCATACACTTTTGAATTAAGTAAAGAAGACAAGCTTTCAAACTGATTTGTGTAGTAGATGATATAGAAAACCTAAACAAGGTACTTCTCAAAAGCATGCAGTGAGTATCTTTGAATCTGATAGCCACAAAAGTTAAGATTTTCCTGACATAAGGGAAAGTGCTACAGAGAGTATTTGGGAAAGAATGGAATGCAGATTCAATGACACTTATTTTCTATTAAATATGAGAGTGGATGATAACAATATTTTTTTTGTGTGTCAAATTTTATTGTCAATGCCAAACAAACTGGAACTGCATGAACTGAGAATTCTTTAAAAGATACCTCAAGTAACTCACAGTATTTGCCCAGTCATAATCATAGTAGCATTTTCAGTTGGGATATAATACTGGTTTACTGTGGTGGCTGTGCTTATTCAGACTGAGATAAAGCAGAAGAGATGTTATTTATAATAACTCCTTCCATTAAACTCATAGCTTGTATTCTGTACTGCAGATGAGCATTATGAGCCTGCATAGTTCAGATTACTAACTGTTCAGACACCAGTCTGGGCTTCATCCCATAATCAATAATCATACATCCTTCATTCTTATTGCTACCTAAGCATAAGTGCTAAATAGATATGGTAAGAGGTGTACACCATGTTCACCACTAAAACATATTTGTTCAACATCCTGCCCATGATGCAGCAACACTCTTTTTTCTTATCCTTTGAAAATGCTTTTGAAAAGATTTTCTGTGTCAGTGAAGTGAATTTACCCTTAAAAGCCTGCAAACTGTGTTGGGAAACTTTGTGCAACTAGTTTACAGAATATTTTTCACTTAATTATTTTCTAATTGCATATAAATCACAGTCAGAACTTGATCTGTAGGTCTGAATGCATACAGCCTCTGAAAGATGTGATCTGAACTCAAGACTGGGTAAGATAGCAAAATTTGCAAAGGTTTCTTGTTTTCATATCATGAAACTCTGAAGCCAAAGAAGACCTAGAAAAGACTCCAAATTATCTTTGACAAACCCATCACTAGTAAAAATCTAGGATTTACTATCTATTGCAAAGAGAGCAGAAGAGCCTCTTAGTTTTGGTATTGTAGGTATCAGAGTTAATTACTCAATTACTTAAATTCTGTTCAAATTCTTAGATTTTTCTTTATGTTCTTCACTTGTTTGCATACCTGTGCCAGATCTGGTTCTATAACTGCTCATACAGGTTGCACAGGATGAAGTTTTTTCATTCAGATTGCCTGATGTTTTTAAAACAGGAAAATCATAAACAAAACACTTTCGGCTTTGAATTTTCTGCCACACAGTCCTTCAAACTAAAATTTGGTATACCCTAGGGTTTCTGTGAATATTTATGAAACACTTTTCACATTTGAATAGCTGGAGTAAATAACACAATCCTGTTATTATCCTTAATCCAAATTAAATGGAAATGTTTCTTTCCAAATAAACCAATCTTTCATGGAAAGCCAAATGGCATTTTGATAATGTTGCTGATTTCTGGTTTGTGGCCAATAATCAGAAACCCTAATTATTCAAGGCTGTTTTTTTCTATCAGAAACCCTATGATGTTTATTATGAGTTCACTGCTTAAGAGTTGTGCAGGAATATTTACTTGGCTTTAAGATGACTGGTCTTTAACCCTCAGATTCTGTTCAGATTTCTAAAGACTGTTTACTCCTCCAAGGTGAGTCCATGTAAAGGCACGGACTCGATTGTGTGTGAATAAGGTTGAGGACAAAATTTGACCTCAAATTTTTATTTTGTTCAAAATCAAAACCCAGATGAGAACACTGGATTTTCTAGCTTTCTGTCAAAAATGAGCAGTATTGAGAAATCAAAGTTACTTAGGTGCATTTGAAAAGTTCACAGTGCAGTCAAGGAAGATAATGTAGTTTTCAGGTCTGTAGGTTTAAATCCAAGCAATTTAAATGACTGTTGATTAAATTGATCATCTTCTAATGAAATATGATCAGTAGCTTCTCCAAAATGAAGATTCACGTGACTTATCAGATTTTCTAGTAGATATCTATCTATAGACCAAGAAGTAAAGTTCTTTTCTCAGCCTGCAGTTGAGGCAGACAGGCCATATTGGCAGTAGGGAAGGGCTGAAAAACTTGTGCTTTGGTTCAACTGGCATTGGCCACTTTGGGGCTGTTCACAATGACCCAGGTTGCAGCAATTCCTGTGTTAGTATTACTATAATCAGCTGATTGCACTGCAGACATCTGAAGTATTAAGGAGTTTATGTCACTAAACCTTATGCCATAACTACTTGGTAAAATCTGGCATTTTAAAATCTTGGACCTTAAATGTAATAGGCAAACTGAAATAGTTAAAACATGCTAGGGAAATCAGCATTCAGAATAACTCAGTTCATTAGCATTAGCTCTGCCTGGCATGGTACAGAGTGTGAAACACAGATTACTGTTCTGTATGTATTTTCTGAATATGGTTTGAATACGATCTGAATTTCCGCAGTAAACTCCAGAGTTATGATTTTTCTGGTTTTGATCAAATTAAAATCACACATATACGCCTCATATTTTGACTGGGTGTATTAAGCATTCAGCTTTCAGATAATCATGCACATCAGAAGATATCTGAGATATTATGGGAAAAACATCAACTCTTGGGTAACTAAAACCTGTCCCAGTCAGGTATCTCTTCCTTCCAGGCTTACTGTATCATGTTTCTGCTTAAAGAACAACATCCTTCCTGGAATGTTATCCCTTAGGGGGAACAGCAAGGAAAAAAACATAGGGAACTTGCTTGTGAGACAGTGGTATGCCTTTGATTCATTGATCCTAAGAACAGTTCTGAGACATCCTCAAAAATTCAATGGCTTTGGAATCTGGGTTCCAGCTTGCCAGAGGTTTTGCTATCCCCAAAACATGGAAAGTTGAAGAGGGCTTTTTTATCTTTTTTTTTTTTCCTTTTTTATCTTTCTTTTTTCTCATTTTTTAATTTTTTCTCTTTTTTTCTTTCTTTTTTTAAAATTATTTTTATTTTCTGGCGATGAAGATGCTGGTTTAATGTTTTTCGTTTAGTTGGGAAGAATAAGAATTAGTCCTTCTCTTGATAGTCTTATGTTCACCTACTCTATGTCAGCATGAAGTCAGTAAATTATGTTGGTATTAAAAAACTAAATCCTTTTCCTTTCCTGTATTTGGATCATCTCTGGATTGTATCCCTGCAGCTGCATCAAACCCTTCAAAGTCCATAAAGCTGCACTTAGTGTTTCCACATGTAGTCTGATTGCAGGGTTACATTGAACATGCATATATTAAAACCAGGGTTTCAAGAACATGGCCTGTCACTCTTCCCTTAAGTTTAGAAAATAATCATATTCTTCTGTTATTCTAGGTAAACTGATACAACTGAAGATTTATTTTAATCTGAGCATTAAGTCTCTCCTAAACTTCATTTATTTGTGAGTAATGTTATAAACCAACTAATATTTTAGCCTGGAATGTCCTTAAGCATGTTGAAACTATAAAATCCTATTCAAGCTGTCTCTTCTTTACTTCAGTCCATTCAAAAGCCAGTGTCTAAGACTTCCAAATACTGGCAGAAGTATTTGTTAACTTCATAGAAAACATCCAAACAGCTCATGGAATTTTTGCCTTGGGGAAGCATTTGTTTTCCTTGTTTGCTCAATTAAACACTGCTTTTCCTAAAAGAGGGTGTATTGTAACATCAGGCATGATAATAACCAGAGACACCAACGGGTTGTTGCAAAAGTTTGGGTTGATGTCCATGTTCCAGTTATGTGTTTGGAGACTTCATGCACTAAAGGGAGGGGAAATGCAAACCAAGGAGTCTTCAGCATAATTTTGCTTTAGATTATTCATACTGAAATGCTCCAAACAGATAAAAAGCAGCTTTCTTATAAAGGCAGTAGTGCTTTAATGGCAAGGAGCAAAAACTTAAGCTGCATGATTATTTTTTCAATGTAAGTAGAGGGAATTTTAAATAGAAAGGCTATAAAGAAGTTATCGTGGTGCCATCAAAACCATTGGAAAGCTTCTCTGCTAAAAAAGAGTAAATGTAAAGAGCAGACGAAGTCTGGAGCTGGATGAACACTTAGAAAGCACTGATTCAACAGAAATAGATAAACTTGACAAAACAATGATTTCACCAACATCTTAATGAAAAGTTTTGCTTTATTTGAATGCAATTAAGATGCATGATATTCACATTATGCTTTATTTTTATGCTTACATTTTATCTTTATCTTTTTTTTTTTAACAGTAGAATAGAAAGGTCAAAATGATATGAAGTTACAGTGAAGCATTTTTCTAAGTCTGAAGTGAACCATTGACTTTAAATTATTTCAGTCTCACTCAAAATCAAGCCTTAGAGATTTTGAGGGCTTGGACTTTCCCATGATGTGGTTCTCAGGTCAGAAATCATCTCTTTGCTGGAAAGCTTTTAAACACATGTTTATTTCCTTGACCAGGAGCAGGAGAGTCTGAGCATGTACTTAAGTGCTGTGGTTATCTGAAGGCTCAAACAAGCATGTAAAAGGAGTCGTGAAGAAAGCTCTACTGCAGAGAAAAGTGGGATGGATCCATCTCAGGCTGCTGTTGGGCACCCACAGTTCAGCTCCCTGAGGTTTCTGTGTGCATACTGGGCAAGGAGAGGACAGTTCACCTGGCTGAAAACTCTCATAGAATGAGATCAGTTGTGCTCAGGAGATTCCCAATTGTTTCAAAATTTCACAGACACACAAAAAGTCCTCCTGGGAAGCAAACCTGTCAAGTAATACAAAATCTATTTACAAAAAAAAAAAAAAGGTCTTAGAAAATTTTACATATGTATAATTTGAGACAGCACGTTTCCTTTCTTTGGTACCATTTACAGATACTGCCTTTACACTCACAGACACGTAAATTCAACCCAGCACTTACTCTTTTCAAGAGGTCTAGTTGTATAAATGCATTTAAGAAGATCTGTTCTGTTGTTCTCTCTTTATGTGAATGACTTGTTAGTGTGCCACAAAAGACTTAAAATAAAATGTATGGTGTATTCTTCAAAGTTTCAATATAACTACCAGTGAGCTTCCTCTTTTGATTTTGTAACTACCTGCTCATCCAGAATCAATTATGTTAAGGATGACACTAGAGTTGGAGATGGCTAGAAGAATAGCCATGTCTATGCTCCTTCCCTCCCTCCACTGGGTAGGGGAGCACATATAGAAACCCTAGAGTGCAGTCTCTAGTAGGCTTGTGGCATACAATGAGCAGGACGTGTTAACTGTGACTCTCTCATAAAGTCCTTATTAGGCTAAACCAGCTCATTTTACTCTTTCTTTCTCCAGGTTGCTGTGGGTGTGTAACTGATGCACCTCATTAGAGTTCGAGATTGTGTGAGTAATGCTATTGTTTCTATCATTCTGTGTAAAGTGTGTATAATCACCCTGCTTCCTCATGAAGGTATGAGTAACCTCATTTTATGACAAGCTTTTTCCATGTTCCCTATTTTTTACTCTTTAACTTGTGATTCTACTTCTGTAACTTTGGATTGATTCAGGTGAGGGAGGAGGCTGAGTGGTGGGAAGAAGGAGGGATACAAAGGGAGAACAAAAGCACTTTTCACTCCCTCACCTGTAACCCCTTACAGCTCAGTTTGACTGTGGGCTAGAGATCAGAAGATAAGCTGGAGGAAATCACACAGACAAAATTCACGTGGCTCAGACTGCATAGAGCAATGCTCTGTGCTGCTGCAACTGAGCAGTGTTTCAGGTTTTGTTCTGCTGGGGGCCCAGGCAAGAATTTGCGTCTTTTTTCACAGGCAAGTCTGACATGCCTCTGCTTTGGAGACTGGGAGACATGGAGACCGTGCCTGCTGTCCAGGGTGGCTGTGGGAGTGCAAGAGGAGTCAAAAGAACTCTACACGTGGAAGTCACTCCATTTCCCAGAGGGAAATGAGAAACTGCCCTCTGGCTGCTGCTTCCTGGGCAGCATGGGTTACATGTAAGGTGACCTTAACCACTGTCTTGCAGCTCTATCCTCCCTTTCATGCTTCATGTTAGGGAAAAAGAGAAGGCAGGGGTGCCTCTCAGAGCTCCTGAATGCCCCTGCAGCACCCTGTGCAACACTGCCTGGCTTGGAGGTAAAACTTCTGAGGGGTCCATGTGGCTGTTGCAATGGAGGAGCCTTGTCCTGTTCCTAGGGGCTGAAAGCGGTATTTTGGTGAAGGTATCACCATCCTAGGGGACTTACCTGCATTCGCTTTGCCAGTGCTGCTCCCACTGATGGAGCTGAGCCACAGAGAAGGAAACGTGGGGCCAAGAAATCAAGTTTAGGTAACATCTAGAGCTTGTTTACAAATGAGTTTGCTAAGTAGGTGAATCATAGTGTAGTAAGTTACCCTCTTAAAAGGGTGTGTGAATCCAGCCACTGGCTAAGCGTGATTGCTGTGTCCCTGCTAATTCAAATTTAAGTGATGATTGCCTATCTGAGTCCTTTCCTTGTCCTCAGCTATGGGCAAAGCTGCTCTGCTGAGTAGAGCATTTTCTGTCGTTCACCATAGAAATGCTGTTTTTCTTTTGGAGTCCTTTCATGAACTCCACGAGAAAGGATCTGAAAATCAAAAACTTGGATGGTTTTGGGCACAAGGATATTATTGCTCTTTACTCCTGTCTAGCAGTTACTCAAAAGCACTGAACATACAACTTCATTATTTTAGATGATGTATTTGATTTCCTCTGGCTGCATATGCTGTGTTCTTGCTACTACTCACAATTCAGTAATGCCAGCACATCCAGCACACTGTAGTGCTTTTCTCTGTGTGTTCCTGTCTTCAGCTCCCCCAGTTACATGTATTTTGCAATATCCCTCTGCCAGTCATTTCTACCAGTACTGCATCTGTCTCTGCTACAATGTTTTGCCACAGGAGATGGACAGTGTTGTTCAGAACATTTCCCAAATGCTCAATAAGATATTTTGTTTCTGCAATTTAAGGTTTGTTGTATTTCCTGGGGATGAGACAGTGCATGATTTCTCAGAAGTGCAGCAGAAGCAGACATACTCAAGTCCAAGGGAGAAAGGAGGTTAAACATCAGCCACTGGAGTGATGGATTGCTTTGCTTTTTTTCTTTCTTAATACATGGACATAAAACAAAATCTTACATCTCACACTTTGACAATTTTGTCAAACATAAAATACAGACCACCAGAAAAACAACTGGAGCACAAACCAGGAGTCAGTACCACAAAATCAATTTTTTTTTTGCCCTGCCGCCACAAAACCCTTATACCCACATTGTTAAAATATTTGCCTCTCTTCTTTCCTCTGTACAAGCTCAGCCCACTTGATGGATAGGCCATTTCTTTTTAGTGTTTAATGTGTTTGTGGTAACATTTTTATTCAAAGGATGAGAGGGGAGGAAGCCTGCTGATGTTTTTCCTGTTGCTACTCATTTTATGCAAAATTTTCTCAGATGCTATAATGCTGGGTGTTTGGGCATCTTTTCCCCCCAGTGTGTCCAGCATGGAAGGATCTTGACCCTTGCTACCCATACAGTAAACACATCATTAGCAACATTTAACTGCTTAGTTGATCTTAAATGATTGTTGTTGCTACTGACTGAACAAAATTACAGGGAAAGCATACCCTGGGCAGATTTCAAGATATTGCCAGAAATAAGATCCACAGTAACTACACTAAAGCATTACAGGGCCAGCTTGGATGGGGCTTTGAGCTACCTGGTCTAATGGAAGGTGTCACTGCCCATGGCAGAGGATTAGAACCAGACGATCTTTAAGGTTCCTGTCAACCCAAACCATTCTATGATTCTATGATTAGAGTACATGTTGGTGAGACACTGTGTTCTGAACAGCTTTCAACATTGTTGAGAACATTATTGGTCATCTATATCCAAAGGGACTTGGTTTTCTAAGCGTTGTTTTTACAGCTTCTGGCTCACCTACAAGTATACTAAACCAAGTATATTTTGTCTGGGAAACTAAGTGGTCTTTGGTCTGCCTTGCCCTTGGATTGAAACCACCTTCTAAGATACTTCCTGAGGCCTGATGTCATCAGCAGAGAATAGAGATGTGTTGGAACATGGGGCGAATACTGGATCATCAAAATTAACTGAGTGGAAGGGCTTAGTCTAATTCCTTCATTCTTAGGTTGATTTTCTTGTTTGTTTGCTTGTTTTTCTTTGGTTTTATTTGGCTTGGGGGGGGTGGGGGCATTAATCATAACAAATTAGGAGGACTATCTAGCACAGCAAAAAAAACCAAACAGAAACAAACACCAAACTTACCTAAAATAAAACCATAGGAAAAAAGTAGTTCCAGGCTCATGATGTCTTTGGCTTATGTTCTGATGTGTCCATACTGATGTGATTTTAATATACATCATATTTTTCAGAATATACTCTCCACTGTCTTGCATGGAGCCATAGGTTACTGATGCCACTGGAATGTGGTAGAAAACAGTTTTAAAATTCCTGGTAAAAAAGATTGTGCTGGAATTGAACAAAGGCTGATGAGATGATCTAGGAGTGGAAATCTGTGATTTCACTATTTCTGGAACATACATCATAGGAGTAGAGCTGATTGAAAGAGCTGTAAAAAATAGAGCTTTTATTTTAATTGTTACTGAGAGATGATATAACACACTCATTGCAAATCAAGGCTTGTAAACACATTGGTCATGTAACAATTCTCATACACTGGCATGGGCTGCTGCATTAGAGCATCCCTGAGTCTGAGGACTGACTGGGGCAGTTTCCCAGCTGCCCTCAGACAGATGGAGGAATGGATGGATGCCAAACTTCTCTGCATTTTCTCTACAGGTTTTATGTGACCCAGCAGAGCATTACTGAAACAGCAGGTTCTATACCACTCATGAAGTAAAAGCTAATGGGTTTGTTGCTGAATTTTTTTAGGATTTCTGTGTGCAGTTGTAAGCATCCCATTTATCTGACAGCTGTGCTATTGTTCTTTATGACCACTGACTTGAATGAGTTACCAGGAGCTGTTTTCAGAAGGGGCTCTTTGCCACCTGTGGTTGTTTTTATCTATGCTCTTGTCTCCCTCAAAAAGAGCAGGGCTTTAAAAAGGTGTGACTCAGCACAGTTGTGTCATGTCATTTACTATTATTTCTTGCTGAGAGCCTTGGGCATTACCTCAACACAGTTATGAAACAGGGCCCTATTATGGCTACTGCTGTACACAAATAAGCTAAAGGGTAGTCCTCTTACAAACTGAACAGTACAATGAGAAATACCAGCTATAGACAATGAAATGAGTGCAGAAAACACATATAATATTGTAGCCATCAATGGCTGGGTTAGTCTGCAACTGCCACAGTTGAAAACACAGGATTTCTAGCTTGAGAAAAGCTCCTTCAAAACCAAACCAAGGCAAACAACAAATAAGACTTTTCACCATACTTCTGAGTCAAACAGAAGCAAGATTTCTGAAGTTGTGTACCAATTGAAAAATTGGTTGCAGAATGATTGAAATAGACTACTGACAAGCCTGGACTCGCATTTCATGATTCTTGCTGCTGAAGAACAGGACTGTTTCTGTGGCTGGTGATTGTGCTCCCAGTTCAGTGTTTCCCTGACAGAAAGTTCTACAGGCTACTTTACAGTGGGACTGAGAGTGTGCTGAGCCTTAGACCAGCTGGCTCAGTCAAGATATCCACTGCTCTGGAAAGGAGTCTCAGAATCCAGCTCTGCTCCCATTGGAAAGTACATCCTAATAGATACTACTAAAATAAAGTTTTCCAACATTTCCAGGCTCTCTGCTGCAGAACTTGACCTTAGTTAGATCAAAAGCGCCAGGACCCTCTTTTCAGCTTCATGGATAACTATCTCCAAGCAGCAGGTTTTGAAAGCAGTAGAAACATACCTTGGACTGTGTAAGCACAGGAGTGCCTGGAGATGTGCCAAGGGTATAGACAGAGTCCATGTGAATGTGTCTTCAGTCTCCCACTGTTCACTGAATATACACTATGGGTGGGGTTTGGTTCATCTCTCACTGTTGACAAAGTTTTCCTCTAGGAAAACTCTGATGACCTGTGGTGTGTTGATCCTGGTTGAGAGAAATGGGGTTGTGGCCATTTCATCATGTTGTCTCCTCAGGGGAGGACTCTTCACACTCTTCCTCTGGTCCAGCAGGGGGTCCCTCCCATGGGGTACAGTCCCTCAGGAGCAGACTGCTCCACTGTGGGTCCCCACATGGTCAGTCCTAAGTCCTGCCAGCAAACCTGCTCCAGCATGGGCTTCTGTCAGCATGGGTCCATAGGTCTTGCCAGGCACCTGAAACATCTCCTCCCCCTCCTTTTTCACTGACCTTGGTGTCTGCAGAGCTGTGGCTTTCATATTGTCAGTCCTGTCTCCAGCTGCAATTGTGCAGCAGCTTTTTCCTCTTCTTAAACATGTTATCCCAGGGGCACTACCACCATTGCTGATGGGCCCAGCTTTGGCCAAGTGGTGGCTCCATCTTAGAACAATCTGGCATTGATTCTGTCAGTCACAGGGGAAGATTCTGTCAGCTTCTCACGGATGCCAGACCTGTATCCCCCACACTATCAAAATCTTGTCACGTAAACCCAATACATGATCTCTAATCATAATGTATGTCTGGCCCCTGCCAGGTGCCTGATAGACCTTTTAGCTGCAAAATGCATTTGATTTTAGGGAAGCTTTGAAGGGCAGCAGTGATCCTGCTTTGTATGATTTCATGAGAACTCCATTAAGACTTAAGGGCCATCTTTGATGAGAGACGCATGATGGCTAAGGGAAAATTACATTGTTGGGTTGAGAGTATGGGCTGATGCAAGCATCAGCAGCTGGGTGCCACAGAGACTGTGAGAACCCTTTTGAATAATTCTGCCACTCACCTATGATCTATGACCTGCTATATAGATTGCAGAATTTGTTCTTTTTGTCTTAGCTTGGAAGGAAGTAATTAAGGGTCTGGGTATTAATGTCAGTTGGCAGTTTTCCATGAACTACCATGGTCTTTGAGTCCACACATATTTGAAATGTTTGGTTATCAATCTGCAAGAAAGTGGTAGATGTCCAGGAGTGATTGTATTGTCCCTCTTGTTGCTGGTTTCCTTTGCCAAACTCCAGCAGGGTAAAAGCTTTAATGCCCAAGTTAGCACTGAGGAAAAAAGTATTTAAAAATACCCATTTCTGCCCTGCTGCAGAAAGATATACCTGATGTAAGAATACTGACTTTCTCTAATTTTATTTTTTGTACCTGTCAGTATTTGCATTGTGAGATCACTGGAACTTGAGGAGAGGTAGGATTTGGAAAGCAAAGCATAATGATTTTTGAATCTTCAGGTTGAGTTATATAGGAACATACTTAGCAAATAAATATCACATAGTACTGAACATATCTAAGTAGAAAATGACATTTCACTAGAATTAAGAAATTTTGTATCCATTCTTAGAATCAAGGAAAAGAAAAGGAATGGAGATAGTGGAAAAAGCAAAGTAAAACAGTAACTCTCCTCCTCTCCTAAATTTCCAGATCTCCTCAAATCCTTATTGAAAAGGTTGGGTGTAAACAGTAAAGCTGTGATTAGGCAAAGTAGGCATTGAAGTGGCATTTAGATAAACCAGTTCACAGTAAGAAATTATCAAAACAAGGTATAATTAACAAATAAAAGGTGGCCTAAAAAACCACAGGGAATGGCAATACCATTGCAGTAATCTACATATGGAAAACCTCTGAGTAAAAAGGGTTGATCACAGCAGGTGGAGTTAAGCTGTAAAGAGAAGCATAGCAGGGTCCAAGACGAGGATGAAGCCCTAAATCATTTCTTTTTATTAGTCCTTTTCCAGTTCTAGTCTGTTGAGGTATAGGAAAGGGGAAGGTTGCCAGCTGAGGGATGAGGGTTCGGGGGATGACAGCAGAGTGGCAGGCAGTTAATTCCTGAAAGTCTCATCAGGTCTATCAGGTCTATCTACCAGCACACCAGTTCCTCAGCAATTTGAAGTGACAAAGAACCACTCTATCATAAATTCAGCTTGGGATGTTGCATATTTAGATGTAATTTAGCAGCTCTTCCTGAGTGCCACAGTTCTTTTCTGAAAATAGGAATAAAAGTTTTGCTATCACTCAACAAAATATGAGCTGTTCCCTGCCCTTCTGACTGAGCAGGTCAGTGGTTTCCAGACCATGTGAAGGCTGCAGCAGAGAGGCAGGCCCCACTGGTCCATGTAGGAGCTCCAAGCAGAACTTTAGTGCTTATTTTCCAAGTAGGGAGCTGAAACAAGCACGCAACAAATTTTGTATGGTCAGTTGAGCAGCCTCAGAATGAGTATTTAACCTGGGGAAAAAAGGACGTAAGAACATAATATGTGTGCTGGGAGGGGAAGTAATTTTTATGCCAAGAAATACAGTGTTTGGAAATAACTGTTTGATTCATGTGGTTTTCTAGAGCTAGAGGAAGAATGTTCATTGTTTGGGTCAAGGAAAGTCTGTAATTTTGGGGTGCAATTCTGAAAATAAAAGGTACCATGATTAGCACAGGAATACTCTTAGCTGTCTACCCATAAGAATTAAACGTACTTTCTTTCCCACTTATTCACACATAAATTTTTCTGCTGAATGGCTGCATTCAGGAGCCTGGAGATGCCAAGGGTCTAGGCTGGCTGTACCTTTCTCTCCAGTTCATGCATCTGGAGCAGTCCAGTCAAGGGCTATACTGTGAAAACACTAACATTTTAAAATCAGACTCATCACTAAGAGCATACATGTCATGTTATGACAAAAAAAATGGTTTCAGATAATTTAGCAAGTAGCATCTGTGTCATTGCCAGCTGCAACTGGATCTTTTCTGTTTCCCAGATGGGGACTTTCCTTTCAATTGATACTGTCACTGAAATAGCTGAGACTTAGCTCCAGACATCTTAACTTCCTGGCTTCTGCTTATTTTAATGCTGGCTGATTCTCCAAGATTCCCTACTCTACTTGTTAATTATACATTGAAAAAAATACCAAAACTTTATGAATATTAGTGTGAGGAGTCCCTGCCCACGACAGGGGGGTTGGAACTTGATGATCTTCAGATTCTTTCCAACCCTAACTATTCTATGATTCTATGCAGCGCTACCATGTCTGGAGTCCAGCATGTTGGACTTTCTGCTCGGAGTGTCAAGCAAGCTTAATTATTCTGTTAATAACAGGATTAATCCATTCATCACATACAGTAAAAAGACACTGGTAACAATTGGACCAAGTTATTCTTGGTCTTGAGAAGTGTAAATGGCAGAACTGGCATTTATGGGGCATTTGTGCCTCTAAAATTCCCCACTCCCCTATCACCTCCTGCTCCTTGCGCCAAATTCTTGCTGCAGGGCTGACTGCTACCATGGGGGCAAGAGACAGTCCTGTGGAGGGCTGTGTAGGTAAAAATGCTTGGCAGAGCCCTGAAACTTTATGTAGATAGTAAAATTATTCTGTTTTCAATGCTTAAAAAAAGAAAAAAAAAAAGGAAGTGATTTTGTTTTTCTCTGCCTTAGTTCTTGTTTCCCTACGTGAGAATGTCAAGAACAGCTGTATGGTTTTTGAAACCTAATCTGAGGTCAGACAGTGAGTCAAAATCGATTCTTGATTTTTGTCAACTGTGAGCTGCAACTGAAGTGTCTGATTTGGGAAAAAGGTGAGGTGCCAAGCTGGCATGCTGCCCTCACTGGCAGCTCCAGCTGTCAGCATCTTCTGGACTGGCCTCCAAGTTTCTGCACTTCCTCTGAACTGGTAAAACTCGGGATCCTTTCAGCTGAAACCCCTTATGTTCCAAGATTTCTGTTATTTTGGTGAAGGGGAAGGGAAAAAAAGTTAGATCTCTGGAATGTGCCCTCATTAAAAAGAGGCTGGTAACTGGCCAGCTGTGCATCCGGAGATTCTGTCAGCTCATGCATTTGTAACCGAAACACCTCACCTTTCCAGAAGTCTCTAAATGGATTGCTCTCAGTCGAACAAGTGCACAGACATTATAAAACCTGCAATTACTTTTACTGTAGGGCCATAAAATACAGATCTGTTAAAGTCTGCGTGCAGAACACATGGGCCTCCTACAGTTCTGACCAGCACAAATGAGAGTTTATCATGGATGATGAAAACACAGTACTAGAAAACCCATTAGAGGTATTTGTTCCGACTTCTGATGATAGTCCCTGTAACCACATCAAAGCATCTCCTGGACTTCATTACAAATTTCTTATATAAATACTGTATGCTGATATAAATAAGAGTGTAACAAAATCAGGGAGAAGAAACTACAATGCATTGTGTGATTTAGGGATTTGTGATCCATTATTTAGCATTTATATCAGAGAAGCACTTAATGTTGTCCATTCGGGTGGGAGCCTGTAGTGCTGGGGACTGTATACATATTGAACAAACAAAAATCACTGGCCTAGAGTGCTTTGACCATCTGAATTGGGTTAAGAACATATGAGTGTAAATTGAGAGAGTAAAAATTATTAAACTCCTCTCTAGATACCGCTGCTCTGGGATTGGAACTCTACTTGTATCCAGTAAGAGAATGGAAAGAACTATTTGCTTTTGAACTCTAGGAAACAGCACAAAAGAGACCGTCAAGCCTGTGGTCACTGAGTGTAACACAGCTCTTCCCCTGTGCTCTTCAAAGCCCCCTCCTTTTCTCATATGCTGTCTACAAACAGAAAGAAGACTGGCTGGTGTCTCTTCTGGAAATAATGAGGCTGGCCAAGTCTGGTTTGCAAAGTGAAGCAAGAACAGCATGTTTTCACTGTAATAAATGGAACAGGATTGTCATCGTGCTTTAGACTGGAGTCTGGAGGGAAAACTAGCCTTGTTCTTCCTGATCCATCAGGAGGTTTGTATTTGAATTTGCAGGCTCTATGAGCTCAAAACATAAAAAAGAGATATGAATCAAAAATGCCAGTAAAGTTCAATGGGAGTAATATGAACCCAAACCAATGATTTCCACATACACACCCGCACGCCCAGCTCTGTTTGCAGTGTATAATTAACATGAGCTGGTTGGCAGTCCTGCAGTAACAAGGCACAGCAGCATGAGTTAGGAATCTATCATCAATCTTAGCTTACAATTTCTTTGCTTTTGTTGGTTTATGCTAACCTCATCATACTTAAATAGTGGTGTGCATCTTTGTGGAAAATGTTCAAAATGAAGAAGCCCACCTCAAAATAAACTACAGTGGATCCCTCAATTTCTAGCATAAATATGTAATTTGCATTTTAGAAATCTAAGATTCATACAAACCCAGATTATAAGAACTATGATTTGTTGATGTAGATGAGCAGAGGTATCTTTGTTATAAATCACTGGGTTCAAAATAATTTTAAGCAATTAATCTGAAACCCAAACTTGTAAAATGCTGCACCTAGAGGGACTGCCTGTGTGGGTGCAATTCAGATGATGATGGCAAAGACTCCAAGTACATGCAAGATGTGAAGATCCAGTTTTCAGCTGAGGTGGCTTTGCAAATCTCAGCCTGTTTATTCACCTCAATGCATTTGTCCCAGTGAAACAGATGTGTCAGGGAAGCCTAATCCTGTCCTGAAGGATGATGCTGCTGTAATGAAGACAGATTTTCAGGTGTTTTCTTTTGGGATAAATGTGGGGGAGAATGGAGCGATGCTCTAGTCTTTTTCAGACCTGAAATGACAGAACCAACTTGCTCCTCCCATCAGCCTGCAACTACAGGTTCTCCAAATAGTTTTCCATATTGGAAAGCCAAAAGGCAGGAAAGATTCCTGTCCTCACACTGTTGGCATGATACAACCAATGTACATGTTTCTAGTATTCCTGAGAAGAAAACTTTTGAAGTTTACAGAAACACTTGAAAACAATCTTGAACATGAATTCTGAACACATGAAAGTTACAGTTTGTATGCGTAGATGTGTATCTGCTTACATATGAATGTATATATAAATATTACCAAAAAAAAGTTTAAAAATACCATTCAATTTCCATTCCTGGCAAGTGGAATATTTCCATTGGTGTTAATAGAGAGCAGAATCAAGTCCAAGCTCAGGAAACTGCTTCAGCCTGAGCTTTGAGGAGGTGGTTTGTCCCAGAGACTTCATTTAGGCATGTTAGCAAAAGCTTTGCTGACTAAGGACTTCCATAGCTCAGCTGATGTGGAGGGCAGCATCCAAGCTGGATGCTATAGGATGTGGACCTCTCTCGAGAGCAATGTGCAGCAGCCAACCATCTGCAAAACATGCTGAGTAATCAGAATAATTCCCTTGGCAGCCTCTTTCAGAAAGTAAAGGGAAAAGAAAGAGTAGAAAAAAGAAAGAACTTCATTGTAGTTGGCACTGAAATACTCCTGTGATTATTGCCTTCACATTTTTTAGTTTGGGGCTATATATTTGAACATTTTTACTCTCAACACCAAATGTTGTAAGAAGATCCTCAGGGCCAATGAGTGATAAGAGGGGAAAAAGAAAACCCGTTATACTAGTTTTGTGTTCTCCCCCATTGACAAAGGTAAATCTTGATCCTTAGGAGGAAGCATGCTTTAGGGGAGCTAACATTATTTACTAGTTCCTAAACCCAGATTTTATATCTCATTGTGGGGATGGCAAACCTCCCTGACCCCATGAGCAGTATACAAAAATATTTGTGGGACTGACAGACTATTGTACCAGAATTCCTATGAATCCCCTAATTGGGGAAGGTACAAATATTAGGATCATGTCTGTCTTCTTTCCTGTTAACTTTCCTGAAGCTTTTTTTTGATTGATTTGTATGCGAAAAGAGGAAGGGAAGGCAGGTTGTGGGGGGTTTTCTTTTCTTTCTGAAGTATTGATATGTGCAATAACATTGATATTACTACCTGATGCACTGTGGTTGCTGTTCTGCTGAATGGCTGGCTCTGGTTAGTGACTACTGGTTAACAAGCAGCATGATCAAGCCAAAATTGTCTTACATGGAATGCCTGTTTACACAGGAGACGTCAAAGGGTAGTGGTGTCTCCAGAGGTGGGCATGTGATAGCCCGTGCAGCTGACTTTACAGTGAAGGGGTGCTATAGCAGGTTCAGTTCTGAAATATGTTGCATGTACGAATGGAGGAACAGAAAGTAAAATGAGCGCATTTTTCATGTGCCACATGTAATAATCCTTTAAATACTGTGTGAGCCCTCTAGTGGTGCTATCCATGCCCTGGAAACCTCCAGGAGCCAGCTGGAGATGGTAGCTCTTTGCCCATCATGTTAGTACCAGAGCTGTTCTTCAGGGTTCAGCATGTGCATCTCCTTATTTCACATTACTATTTAAACCACAGAGATGAGAACTTTATTTTTGTCTACTCGTGATAAAGCATTCTTCAAGGCATAACAGGGAACTTGCTGAAACGTGTTTCCTTCTTTAGTCCTCCCTGTACGAATTTAGCTTGCCTTGCAAGAGATGCAAGAAGCTTGCCTCTTCAGTGGATGTCCTGGACCTCCCCGGATCCCACCTTACAGCCACCACCACACTCCCATTGCGTCAGTCAATCCTGTAGGTACACACACTGTACTTCTGCAAAGATGACATTATGATGAGCCTCTGTGCTGCTGTCTTCGTGGGGTGGAAGCCACGCCTGCCTGCCTTGTGTGTGATGCTACTGCTGGCCAGCTCACAAGCTGGGGCCATGCAAGCACTCTGCTTTCATAAAGGTGTGTGACTTCTGCATCCCAGACAGCTGTGACGGACAATGAAGGCAACATCATGCCTCCCATTGCAGCTACAGATCTGGTTTTCAGCCTGCCATGCTATTTGGGGTTTGCCAAAGCAGTGTAGTTAAGATACAGTGCTGCATGCAAGAATTCAGCAGAGAGAAATAGTTTGGTTGGAATATCCTAAACTCATTTCTAAAAAGAGTTCAACTATGAGATTTCTGTGCAGGCAAAAACATAACTCTGCTTATTCTAAATACAGTTCGGAGTGTTCCTTTGTTTTTTAGAATTGACTCATAAAGACTACAGGAGGGCACCAATTAGTGAAATAAACCTCTAAAACTCAGTGCAGTGCCTGCTGTAGGATGGCTGTTAACAGCCTTCTGCTAATCAATTCTTTTCAGTCAACTAAATGCCATAGATGCTATGTAAATAAATGCAACCTTAAGAGTGTTCTTCAGCGTGCGGTTAAAGCTATGATCCTTCTACTCCACCATAAAATCAGCATGCATGTTAACAGATATCTTTTCCACCTTGTACAAATGACTTTTCTTATTTGATTGCTGCGGCTTGGGAGAAACAGAAGCAGTGAATAGCAATAAACTGCCTGTACTTCTTGGGCAACATTGTAAAAATCTGATACCTCAATGGGAACCAAGGCATAGAACAAAGATTTGTATTTTACAGTCAAAATATGGTCCACAGTTTAGGTTGTTATTTTACTTCTATTGTAAATTTTAAGCCGGACTGCCATCCTTCAGCTTTCTGGACAAAAGGGCTGCTCCTCCTAGCCTTCTTCATGTGTAATAATCATCCAGAGATTTTTTTATCCTTACAAGTTGATATATCAGTGAAATACATAATAGTAGTTTGAAATGAAGTGGTGTGCAGAATCCTGTCAAAGACGAAACCAAACCGCATCAAGGATGATGAAAAAAACCCACATTGTCTTTAATGAAACTAGAATCTCACTACTAGTGTTTGGTGTGTCAGTGAGCAACACCTTTAAACTAACACAACTCTTTTTTCCTAAGCAGGGTTAAAGAAACTAGACAACAGTATGTATTTGTCATGTCCCTTCTGTGCTGTTCTGAGGCAAGAGCAGTGATGCTCATGAAGGGATAATTAAATGCCTGATAGTTTCAATACTACATCCCAAGTCCTTTATCACAGAAATCAGTGTATTATTGCCAGAAGAAAATGAAGACACTAGGAGATTGAATAGTTTGCTCTGAATTATCCAGGAGAACTTTAAATGAAGCCCAGGTCTTGTGTGTTCTTGGCATTGAGCAGACATTTAAAACAAAGTAAGTAAGACGATGCTCTGTCCTGCAAGTTTCAATGAGTTGCTCACATAGCATTCTCAGTCTGTCTTTAAACTAGTGTTGGATAATAAATCTTGCAGAAATAAAACATTTTGTTGAGTGTCTAGCATTTAAGAAGTTTCAAAAGCTCCAAAGTTCCATTATCTTGTGTAGGGAAATGTATCCTTTCCTCCTCTTTTCTTTTTCACTGTGGGTTTTGTTTATCATTTCTTATGATGTTGTGTGATATGTATCATGGGTGACTTCAAACACTCGTTCTTTTTATGGATAAAAGATCTTAATTATACAAATTCCTTCTGTATAATGTGAACTTATTTAGTTTACCAATGTCTTATACAGTAATAATAGCTATCTCCACATATATTTTTAGCAACATTTTCGCACATAGCAGAGACAATGAGCTTTCGCTCATTAAAATGGTCTGAGGTAAACTATAACGACAGACTTGTTGCACCTGAGGTATAACTGTTGAAATCTAAGAATTTCATAAAGCAGAAACAAGCATACCACGGTTTTTACTCTCCAAATGTTACCAATTTAGGAGCCACTGTTCATTTATTTCTGTGCACACATACACACAAAATTTTCAGCATTTTCTTAAGTAGAGAGAATTGAATCTATTGACATACTGCACATGCAAAGTAATATTCAAATCTTTAGAGTAATTAATAGTTAAATTATTTCAGAATATGTTTATAGCCAGCAAGGTTGCTTAAAGAGGAATCTTTCTGAGTTCAATAACAGAAAAAGGTAGCTGACCCTATAAATTCAGCCAAGTGCAAACTAGACTGGTTATGTGAAAATCTAGAATTGAGAACTCAGTGAATCCTGGTGATATTCCCTAATAGCAAAATGTAACAATTTCTCTGGATAATCCTTAAGCAGATTTGGTCTGGTTGGTTGCTTGGTTTTTAAAGTTTATTTCCATTTTATTTCTCATATGAGAGTCTCAGAAATGTGGTTTGTTTTTTTTTTTTCTTAACTCATGAAGACCCTATCTGCTTATAAAAACAGTGGGTGCTTTCTCTCTACCTTGCACTGGACTGAAAACACACATGTTTAGTATAAAACACCTTGAAAATATGTAGCATATTTTCCTGTCAAAGATCTATGTATGCTATTATTACTAGAGCTAGTGGTTTCTCATAATAAAACATACAAGTTGTCATGGGGAAAGGGCAAGGCAAGCATCATGAGTGTGTGTCAAAAACCATAGATGATTTTATTTAAATAGAGATTTAGGGATTTTTTTTATTTTTAAATATACGTTAAAAAAAAAAAAACAACAACCCAGAACAATTTTGTTCAGTATTTAATTTAGTGGTAGCAGTAGCGCAGAGCCATTATTGCTGACCTGTCTGTGCTCCTGAGCTCACAGATGGCTTCTGTGGGGGCTGCAAGGAGGAAAGCCAGCCAGGCAAGCCCCTTGTCAGTGAGGTAAAGCTCATTCTAGTGGCTTTCAGCCTTCTGATGGAAAATTGTAGGGATCTGTGACAAGACAAGCTCAAAATCATTGCTTTTACAGGTTTTCACAAAGGCTGCCTTGTCCCTAGAGGAAGTAATGTCCCTGGGCTCCCTTCAATTCACAGCTGAGATAAGTATGTCCTCAGTCACTTCCCCAGAGAAGTCCATTTCTCAGCAAAGATTAGAGGATCAACCCTGGCGGTAAAACTTCAGGAGCTAAAATTTTCCTCTATAAATTTTGCCCCCCTCTCTCTAAACCACAGGTGTCACAGAACTGGAGAGGGTGCCTTCACATTAAAAGCAGCTCTGTCAAGCCAGCATCTATCTTCTGCTAAAAAGGAAGGTCCTGCTCCCTCTCCCCTGCCTCCTTTTCTCAGCTGCTTTGGCAATTGAGCAACCTTAAGGTGAGTCAGTTCAGCTGACAGGTTGATATATCCGTCAGCAAGCTGTTATTTTATTTTTGCATATTTATTTATATGCAGTGTTAGATTTCCACTGGGTCAATTTTCTGAAATTGTTTGCCCCAGAGGTATCTGGTTGCTACAGCCATCCTAAGGAGAATGGGCCAGGAGCATGTGGCTGGGGGAGGAGAGAGGATGAGGAACAGGATTTACACCCTCTTCATTTGCAGGACTTGGTGAGATATGAAACCATAACCAAATGAAACTCAATGACAGCTCTGATGTTCAGCTTGCATCCGCAGTGCACTCCTGTCCTGTCCTTGCATCAGCTTCCAAAGCTGCAGGAGCCAACTCTGCGGAAAGCTCAGTTCTTGTTTACAGCTGCATAGGCAGAAATGCTTTTCCCTACTTGCTGCATAGGCAGGCAAGAGCCCACTCACCCTGGTGGAAGGGAACAGGCACGGCAGGAGTACGGGACCACTGCGGATAGATAGGATGCAGGTTTGAATATCTTTGGAAGTGCTTCTGAGATATCCAGAGGAAATCATGAACTCTAGCTATGAAACTACATCCTTGAGAAACCCCTGGAAGTGTTCACAGTGTCTCTCTTCACATGTCATTCTCCACATCATTCTCCTCTTAAGAAACATGTCTCCTTGTGGCAAGAGCAATGGATTGATTTTAAAACACAAAGCCAGCTAACCCCAAAATGTATGTGACAGCTATCACACCTTTTGCAGTGATGGCAGCCTAGATGTCACAACAGTGCTGAAAAAGTCAGATGCACTGTAGTGGCAGTCATCAAACCCTGACGTGATGGGATGTATCCTTTCTGTACGTATACACAGGCATCCCAGAAGCCAGAATTGTCTTTCTACATTTGGCTTATAAAAACTTATTTTTTTATGCTACACATATCGATTCAGTTTTGTTTTCTTCTGCATGATGAGCAAATGTGAGCATTTGGGTTTAGTTAGCCACAGCTGTGAAATACCTCTGACAGGGAATCTGCAAGACCAAATCCCCAGTCTGATGAATATTCTCAAAACTAAGCAAATTCAGGCTTCTGTACACTGAATATCACACAGGCTTTCACAAGATGTAAGATACTGCAAAACAGAACAGTAAGTTTGATTGAAAAATAAAAAGCAACTATGAGAGTAACTATGACAGTACATAAGAATAGCTAAAAAAACAGGTTAACTATGCCTTCTTGAGATACTGAGGATTAGCTGTACAGGCCTGATTTATCACTGTATTATACTGATTTTATGCTGGTGTAAAAACAAGATGACAGAGCTGTGCTGAATGTTACTAAGTATGCATTCCTTCTGCTGCGTCATACACTCTCACAGGCATAAAACCAGCTAATACTTGTGCAAATCAAAGAAAATCATACTAAAAATGAAATGGTAGAAATGTCAGGTGCAGGGAAAGACAATCATTATACTCCTTGATCAATGAAGTTTTACAGCAATGATCCAGAATGAGAAGCACAGAAATTTATTGAAAAGCTGATTTTCAGTAAGATGAAGACCTCTTGCAAAGCAGCATTAAAATGCCTTTGAATAGTAAATAAACCAGGCTGAAAGTTTCCTAAATACTCTAGAGTTAAATACACACCTTACATATTTGACCGTCTCTATCTTACCCCATCACTTAATGCTTGTGGCTCTTTGAAACCTGTTCAGTTATTGTTGAGTTTGTTGTACAGTATTTTATTGGTTTAGGAGATGTTTGGATTCACAGTGTCTTATGGAATAATATACTATTCAAGATAAGCAAGCGTGTGACCCTCTTTGTAACAGCAGCACATTCTAAGAGGATAATATGCCACACATGGCAAAATTTATATTCTTCACAAGACATATGTTTCATGTCATGAGAATTCATATTTCTCCTTTAAAATTATGCACAAGGCTTTCTCAAGTGCAAAAGGCATTAGGAAATGCACTTGAAAACACTCTGAAGTTCTGGAAATGCCAAGAAACCTAATTTCTAAGCATGTTTATTGAAACAGAAATGTCAATATATGCAGTGATTGCTAGGCTAAAACAATGCAGGAAAAGACCTTGCAAAGTGAGCCAGCACGGCTGGGGTTAGCGTATTGTGAGAAAAGTACACCTTGCATGGTAGCAGGACATTAAAATAATGCAGTAATAAATGGTTTTGTTTAATTACATCTATGATTGGTTTCTTTTAGCTATTTAAAATATTGCAAATGTGATTGTAAATATTCCGTATGTGATTGTTTCAAAGAAATATTTGTTTGCATTCTGTCAGTAATACTCAGTGGCAACGTTACTTTTACCGTAAATGCACATGAAGTTTATGAGTGACTGCACAGTGGAACATAAACGTATCTATTTGGCATTCCCAAGTTTTATGAGTTTTCTCCAGCAGAAACTTCTGAGAAGCCTATTTACCCATGTAGATATCTATATACACTCATTTACTGTAAGTGAAAGCAGATTTGTGTCATCTGTAACATTTATTTTGATTGACTATAGATTGTTTGCCCTTTGATTGCTGTTAATGTTCTGTGGAGCCATTTGTTTTCCTGCAGAGTTAATGGTATTAAAAGAGAAGGTATTGCCTTCTTTTTAGGATTAATCCATTTTAAAAGTGTTCTTGTTTAAAAGGGGAAAAAACCCAAACAAACAGATTACCCATTCTCTCACCTATCCACTTTAGGACAATACCTGAACACAGATACGGGGACCATGGAGCTTGTTACGGACTTAGGGAGAATATTTTTGTGAGAAGCCTTCTGTTAAATTACTGGCAACAAATCACTTGTCCCTCAGGACACATAGCACTTGCTTTTCTACTGGCAAAAACTGGAGGGAACCTGGTCTAAATTTATCTACTATTTATCCTGAAAAGTTTTAATAAGGTCTTAATTGTAAAGGGATTTTCAAGTAATGACTTGTAGCTGGTGAATGTATCCCAGTTCAGGGAAAATAACTATTCTGCTGCCTAGTTCATAATCTTTGAGATTAAGACCATGGCTGGTGGAATTTATGCAAAGAAGTGTAAATAAATACATCAAGATCGATTGTTTGGAGACTGCTTCTCATTCATCTTCTTTCTCCTCCTTTTGCCTTACTCTTCCTTTTGCATAAGTGGGGCAGACTGGGAGCCTATGCAGACCCAGGGGCTGGCTTGCTGGTTCACTCACAATCAGGATGGGCTGGTATACACCAACTGATGTGCTCAAAGGGCTCCAGCCTTCCAGGAGAACCTTTCTCAGTAGAAATCAAAAAGAAAAATGAAGGTTCAGGGTTTTGTTGTCAGTGTTAACCAAAGAAACATGCTATACCTGATGCAGGTGAGAGCTTTGTCACCCTGCAGTCCTGTTCTGCTGCTGATTCTTCCTTCCTTTGCTTTCTGTGGAGGACTTTGTTGACAATAGACTTTTCTCCACTTGAAAAATGGAAGCAGCTTTACTCTTCATTTTTCTCACTGGAGTTTTTCAGGGGTATGTGTGCTGCAGCAGGATGGGAGAGCTTGAAGTGTCCACTGTGCTCACACCACAAAGACAGCGAAAGGCACGTGGGCTTGAAGAGCCTTTCAAGAGACTCTTGAACCTAAACTTGGTTGCCTCTGTGCCTGTTTTGAATGAAAGCAAAGAGCCGATTGGTCATAATGAAACTGGTATTGCAGCAAAGAGAATTTAAATCCTAAGCATATTTTGCTTCAGGACTATACAGACTTTTTCATTTGGTGACTGGTCTGTCTTTTTACTCTAGCACTTTTGTAGGAATATAAATTAGGACTAACAAGGAACAAGATGGCTTCTGTGCCTAGGCAGATGCTTAAGTTATGGCCATCAGATCTAAGCTGTAATTATCATTGAGAGAAGTGAGTGCTAACATTTTTTCTTTTGCTTCAGATGGTAATTATCTCATTTTACACCTTTATGGTCATTGCTTGTTTTCATGGGCAGATTTTGTGCAGTCCTTTATGCTATGTTAAAAAAGAATCTGAAATTGCTAGCACCATAATTAGGACTGAAACTAGGAACAGCTATTCCTAATAATTGCAGATATGATGAGTAATTGTAATTCATGTTGTCTTTTTATGTCACCATGAGTTGTACAAAAAGCAAGCAAACAAAACCTGGTTGACAACCCCTTACTTCCTTTTTGCCAAACCTGTCCCCTCCCCTCCTGGTTTCTGTGAGCTGTGGCCACACTATGGAGCTGTGGGCTGAGTATATCTGTCTATCAGGTGCTGTTGCATCTCTCCAGAGCATAACACGGGCATGAGCTACACTGGAGCTCATTCAGCTTACTCACTCCTCTGTCTGTGTCATATCCTCAAGCAGTGTCCTGACAGAAGAAGAAAACTGGTTGCATATGGAAATGAAGTGGTGCCTTTCCTTCAAGAGGGGATGAATATTTTTGCTTTTGTTCCTCTTTGCCTCATAAAAGGAGAGAAACCTGCAAAGAAAATGAATGCAGCTTTAAAAATAACCATTTTAAATCCAGGCTGAAAGGTGTAAACAAGGTGGGCTGACTCCCACAGAAGATAAGTGGAA
This sequence comes from Melopsittacus undulatus, assembly GCF_012275295.1. Lineage (NCBI taxonomy): Eukaryota > Metazoa > Chordata > Aves > Psittaciformes > Psittaculidae > Melopsittacus > Melopsittacus undulatus. The sequence continues at coordinate 88,059,644 of NC_047528.1, read as the reverse complement.
GTAACCTCTGATCATTTTCTCCTTCTTGGCTTCTGCCTCCTGCCAGGCACTGCCAGCCTGGCTGCCTGCAGACCTCTGGTTCAAAGGGGAGAGGAGCCCTGTGTTCTTGCTCAGCAGCCCACAAGGGTGTAATAACTGAGCCAGCAAAGTCAGGGGATGTAGTGGATGGGAATCATAGAATCATAGAATAGTTAGAGTTGGAAAGGACCTTAAGATCATCTAGTTCCAGCCCACCTGCTATGGCCAGGGACACCTCACACTAAACCATGTCACCCAAGTCTCTGCCCAACCCATCCTTGAACACCACCAGGGATGGAGCATTCATAGCTCCCCTGGGCAAACCATTCCAGTGCCTCACCACACTCACAGAAAAGAACTTCTTCCTCATACCTAATCTGAACTTTCTCTGTTTAGATTTGCATGCATTACCTCTTGTCCTACCACTACAGTCCCGAACAAAGAGTCTGTCTCCAGCATCCTTGTAGGCCCCCTTCCGATACTGGAAGGCTGCTATGAGGTCTCCACGCAGCCTTCTCTTCTCCAGGCTGAACAGCCCCAACTTTCTCAGCCTGCATTTGTACAGGAAACTAAGTTAGTTGCGGAGCCACAGGAAGCCAACACAGAGATGCTTGGCCCCAAATCCTCCTCCCAGGCACGTCTGCTGGAAAAGGGTCCATTGCAGCCTCTCTTATTTCAACGTATTGCAAAAGTACTTTAAGCAATTGAAAAATTATTTTTCAAAATTAAGTGTTTATATCTGGGGAGATTGCAAGCTCATTTTTGTAAAGGTAATTGTACAAAATCCCAGATGTTTCATGTTTCAGTCACTTATAAACCTTGAGGTCTGGTGCTGCACTCAGGCAGATCTTTAGGCACAGAGGCTTGGGACCACTGGGTAGACCATCCATATGTTGTCACTCTTTCCTTTCAGTGATCACACAGACATTAAAAAGAAAAAAAAAATCTTACTTTTACGACCCTTGAACACTAACAGGATGGAGCATTGACAACCTCCCTGGGCAGCCCATTCCAGTGCCTCACCACCCACACAGTAAAGAATTTCTTCCTCATATCCAATCTAAACCTCCCCTATTTAAGTTTTAACCCATAAGCCCTTGTCCTGCCACTACAGTCCCTAATGAAGAGTCCTTCCCCAGCATCCCTGTAGGCCCCCTTCAGACACTGGAAGGCTGCTATGAGATCTCCACGCAGCCTTCTCTTCTCCAGGCTGAACAGCCCCAACTTTCTCAGCCTGTCTTCATACAGGAGGTGCTCCAGTCCCCTGATCATCCTCGTGGCCCTCCTCTGGACTTGTTCCAAAGGTTCCATGTCCTTTTTATGTTGAGGACACCAGAACTGCACAAAATACTCCAGGTGAGGTCTCACGAGAGCAGAGTAGAGGGGCAGGATCACCTCCTTTGAGTCTTTCGAGCACTAAATTTGCTCTTTCGTAATTTTGAATATTTCTTGGCAAGAGAAAGTAATCAAGATACCTGTACATATTTTATTATGTGTATTGGTATTTATATACATACTCATACATATATAGTAAGTGCAAAGATTTTGGTTGTTTCAGATGCAACTACAAAAGTGAAGTTACTTCAGAAAATGAACCAGTAAGAAAATGTCATTTTTCTTTGAAAGAAAACGTGACTAAAGATTAGAATTATAAAAGCAAAAATTCACCTGGAAAAAAATGACACTACAGTAAGTACTAACTATTGTTCGTTATTGCAGATAAATTGGATAGTCACCTACAGCTACAGCAGTGTGGCAGGTGTCCTGGAACACTACTGAGGTCTGCACGCTAAAGGCTCTATGCTTTTCTCAAAACTGTTAACTGACAGGAAGGTCAATTAAATAACATTAAAGGAATACCAGCATGCCAGTCCTAGTAGTGCATTGTAAGCCATAGAGCTACAATGGGTTGCCTGACTTGCGGCATATCTTAAGTTCATTTGAAAGTTAGAAGGGGCCGCAGGAAGTCATCTAATACACCTAAGAGATAACAATGTAAATCATTTTTTGTGGCAATTAAGGTATGTGTGGTGAAAACAGAGGCAGATGCATGTTTAGATTAGTGAGTTACACTAGGTATGTTAGGTGTGGAAACTTTGGGAATTGATTGCCAAATCTGTTGTTATTCCCATTCTGGGCAAATAGTTGGGAATATGAGAAGAGTCATTAACATCACTTCTCTCAACACATAGCAGTGTAATGATTAGCAAAACACCTGAAAACATGCCATGCAGACCTCTGTAGAACTGGCTGCTTACACTACCGAATAATTTTGTTTTACCTTTTGGCATGTTCTCTCTTTTGCCTACTTACAGAATTTTTTTTCACCTTTTTTTCTTCTAACCCTTGATGCTGGAGACTGAAATTAAATATATGGCAGAGCCTTCAGTTCTCTGGGTCAGTAGGAATATTCAACTGCTGAGAGTTAATAACACATCAAAGAAGCATTTTGAATGGTCATTTTAACCCTGCAGCATTCTGGCATGTACCAAAGAAAACTGTATTGGCAAGGACCAATGTTATTCACAATGTTATCTCACCTGCTTTGTTTATGGCAAGAACCTACACTTCCAATTTATCATAGTTCACTTCTGAAGTCTGGTGCTGTCAGGTAAAGCCAAACAGAGCAGATGCTGTGATGATCATGATGATGAACTTTATAATTGATGTTGTTTATAAATTAAAGCCTGTTTAAGAGAGCAGTTACATGCATGCTTTTGTCTCATGGAATTGAAAGGACTGCTGAGCTACCCATGCTTGTTTAAATGCTGTTCTAACTAGGAATGAGCCTGAACATATATATGTTTATGCTTCACTAAACTGAAGCTTACTAGAGGTATGGAAAGTCTTGTTTTCTTCATGCGTTGAAGCTTTGTTCATTCCAGCTAGACCATGCAGGCATAAATCATGTTGAACAACCGAAGAAGTATCTCCCTACACAAATTCCTGGATTGCTCAAACTTAACACCTAATTACAGAGCTGGTGAGCCTAGATACACTGAAGGCGGTTTGAAAGGCTGCCTGAAACATCATGGGTTGAGATGCCTTTGTCGGGAGCATTGTGCTATGATGTGTAACGTGGGTAGATTCCTGTGGGATGTTGACAGTTTGTGGGAAATTCATGTAGGAGGAACCGGGTTAAGAAGACCAGGGCTTTTTTTCTCTTTCTGTAATTGTACTGTTTGTGGGCTTGGGGATCTGGGGGGCTTGTTTTGTTTTGTTCTCTTTATTCTCTTTGGTTTAGTTTGGTTTTCAGGTTTTGGTGGTTTGTTTTTGTTTTGTTTTGTTTTTCTCTTTAAGTTAAGGGGAAATTAATATCTTCAGGTTTTGGAAAAACCTGGCCAATACATGCAGCATGTCATGAGCTACTGGTACCTGGAGGTTCGAAACTACAGTGGTCATACCCTCCCAAAGGACGCTGGTCAATGCTCCTGAAAGATCTGATGTTCCTTTTTTTGCTTATGGCATTTATATGGAGTGATAATCACTTGATAAGCAATGGATTTATGTAGTAAATTAATTAGCTCTGCAGTGTTTCCTCCACCCTCTGCCTGCCAGCCTGTGTCTACTGGGACTTGCTCATTTTTTTCCAAAGAGTTACAAATAGGTCTCAGTATTATTATTTTCTTTTAATCATTTGTCAGGAAAATGTTTTTTCCTCTTCACACAGAAGTGGATTTTTGACTCTGTGTTATTCCAGCCTGAGGCACAGGGCAGGCATGATTCAGGTCTGAATCGGCAATGGGCTCTCTGCATGCAAACACGCAGAGTTTAAAGTTCACTGGCTTACAGCAATACAAGGATAGGGCCACAAGCGTTGCTATTGGAAAAGGCTCAGTCCTAGCTTCATGAAAAACTTGTGAGTCTTGCATCTAATATCAACAGGGCATGAGATATCATATCTGAAGTAGTAATGCCATTAGCTGCAGAAAAAAACATTTTCATGGCACTCTCCCTCCCACTTCCTTTTTCTTTTCCTCAATGTATGCTGGAATTGGCATGTGATATTAGACCAGGATCTGCTTAATCTAAAAATGGTGTACATAACTTATTGAAAAATATTTCTTGGACTTAATGAATTGGCATGTTCTGATTTTCTTTCCAAGTGTTCAGGCCATTTTAATTCTGCTAGAACAAAGAGTTTCAGAGAATATTTTTTTATTTGTTGTGTAGAAAAATGTAGTCTTTTATCACTCTTTACAGATCTCTGCCATGTAATATTTTAAGTTTTTGAATGAGAGAAATGTTGAGCAGAAGCATAGGATATTTCATTTGTATTAGAGTAATCAAATTGCAGTCTTTATTATATTCCTTCTTATTTTGTCTTTAAATTAAGTGCATGTAATCCTTTTTATCTTTTCATATAGAAAATTCTCGATTCCTCTACTTATTTTAATTATTTTTTATCTGAATTCCCTCTGTTACTGTATTATCTTTATACAACCACTGACCAAAACTGAATGCAACATCCTTGCTGACAGTGTATT